>NW_026578094.1:1100000-1530000 GCF_029603195.1 Condylostylus longicornis
GGGTCATCGAACTAAACAAATTTCAAAAACGTCTATCTTAATTACAAAATAACAGCATAAAAGTATGGTACAAAAGGAAAAATTTTTTTTCAATGGTTGATAATTTTTTCCGAAATATAATTCTTTTTTTTTTATTGGTATGAAAAGAAAACTTCCTTTTATTCGGAATAAAATACTTTTTTTTTATTTTTCGCTAATATATGTCGTGCGCTACATACACACTTTATCAAAGCTGATTTTCTTCTAATTAAGGAAACAAACAATAAAAATTGAAATCTTTTAAAATTAGGAATATTATACCTGACTTATTATAATCTACCCGACTTAATCTAGAATTTGATTATTTTTTTTTTTTGTTATTATTTACAAACTAAATTTATACCTGTTTTAAACCTTAAAACTGGTCAAATAACTAATTTAAAGAGCCAAGTAGCCGCGTTACCTTCGTCCGTGTTTAGTGGCAGTCCTTTTTTGATTTGTATATCTGCATGCTTTCATGAACTTCTCTCCTGTGTTTTCCTTTTACCTCCGTTAATACCTTTAAGTTATCTTCCGTTATTGTGTGATCCGTTTCATAAATGTGTTTTGCAACCATAGAATCGAAAATCCGACTAAATTCTACTCTCCTTGCACGTTTTATTTCACTTAAATGTTCCTTAAGTCTTCGGGTCTCTTCGTTTGTCCTATGTTGTCAATTCTATGGTTGCAAAACACATTTATGAAACGGATTATTTTTATTTCACAATAACCAGAACGTAGTTACGTCACTAATTTCTGCATATATATTATTATTCTGTATATATTATTGTGGAGTTTGTCATGTAGCCTATAATATTAAAAATGGACATAGGTCCATTTTTAATAATATAGGCTACATGACAAACTTTAATATTATCGATCCAAATTGTACTGGATCACGTCCGTGTTGTCAAATTATCACCATGTGATAAAAAATTTGAAAATATTTTGATGAAATATTTATAAATAAATTTAAAAGGCCAAAGTATTAAGAATAAGTATTTGCGAACAAAAACAGAAATGTGTCAATTGTTTTAACGGTATACAAAAGTGAAATGCAACACATTTTCAATGAATATTTTTGTAAAATATGCAATAAGCACATGAAAATTAATCATTTATGTCACATACTACAAAATAAATATAACCCAAATTTAAAAGATTTTTTGTTTATATTTTATGACTTAGAAACAAAACAAAACAAAAATTTCAAGAAAAACTTATAAATAAAACAGATATAGCTACTAAACAACATAAAACAATTTTATTTCTTTTTAAGCAAAGATGTGATCAGTTTATTGATATTTCACAACACGGGTACAGGAACTCGGACAACAAATCAAAAGTGACTATTAAATGGTTAGTCTGCCACATAATCCAAATAATAGTCTGCATGACGATAAAAACGACACATTGAACACCAGGTATGAAAGAACCATTGAAAAGCTTAAACAATTATGAAATTGGGTTTCGAGGTTATTGAAATGTGAGAATGCGATTTTAATTTTTGAATCACAATTAAATCGCCGATATGCTTTTTATCGCGGGCGAAGAGGCAACATCTACAATTATTATAAATGTTAAGAAGTAGAAAAAGTAAGATATAGAGACATCTGTTCTTAATACCTTTCAGTTTACAAATATGGAAAATTTTCCGAAAATATATGTTGGAAAAAGTGTATGCTCTACCTTAAAATTGGATCAAATTGACGGAACCGTTAAATTGTCAAAAATTTTACCGCGAACGTATTTACTACTTTTCATTCTTCCAGTAAAACTAAACAATAAGTTAATGTTTTCATTCAGTAGAACTTCTAGCAAAGAAAAATTTATTGATTTCGTTAATAGTTATAAATTTTCGAAAATTTATGAATTTCGGGAATACCAAACTGTAATAATGATAAGGCTGCATACAGATGTTTTGGTTACAAATATGATGAATAAGTTTTTTACAAATAAACAAGAAGCTTCAGGCTGGCTCTCAAAATGCGTAACTGATATAGAAAAACAAAAATATTTTTTTTTTTTATCAAGAGGAAGAGTGAAAAATCTCGAAAGACACTGCCAGATGAAAAGCAGTAGTGTGGAACTTCAATCCACAAAAAAACGCCCTCCTCAAAATAAATTATAAAATTAGCTGGAAACGACTAACCATTAATTTTGCTCCAACCTTTTTGATTATTCACAAGCTTTCTATCTGGTACAATAACGTACTAGATACTCATTGTTCCAGATAAAAAACATTAAACTAACTCGAGAGGTCTCGTATATTTAAGTCTCCTAACAAAGTTTTGATTGTCAACCGATCGAGCCGCCTCGTTGTTGACATGACTGGATAAATGCATTTTATGGTTGGTTGCTTGCTTTTCAATTTTGTCTGTGACACTTAGGATTATGAGATCCCTGTGTATATCGGCATTACGGACATAACAAGGGGCGTTTACAATGTCCCGTAATACCCTATTTTGAAATCTTTGAATAGATTGGATATGAGTCTGAGCAGCGCAGCCCCATAACTGAATACCGTAAGCTCAGAAAGGCTTAAATATTTGATTATATATTAAAACTTTGTTATATATTGTCAACTTAGAACACCTTCCCAAAAGCCATTCAAACTTTCTGTATTCCTCCTCGAGTTCAGATCTATTTTTCTTTATGTGCTTCTTCCATCTGAGCTTTGCGTCCAACGTCATTCCCAAATACTTAACCGTGTTTGCGGACGGAATCAAGACGTCGTTTATCCGAACCGAAAATGAATTGTCAATTTTCCTATTAGTAAAATTCACGTGTACTGATTTCACCTCGTTAAGTTTTATATTCCATTTTCTAGTCCATTTTGAGATCTCGTCACTGGTCTTTTGTAATTTTTGTGTAGATTCATTTTCATTTCGTCCTATTGCGATAACTGCTGTATCATTAGCAAATGTAGCTGTTGTGAATGTTCCTTCCGATTCAGGAATATCACGCGTGTATAGCAAGTATAATATCGGGCCCAATATACTCCCCTGTGGTACCCCAGACCTGATATCTCTAAGCGAAGAGCACTCCTCTTCCTGTTTAACTCGAAATACCCTATTAGTCAGGTAAGATTAGAGCAGGTTAACATACAGTCTTGGTAGTAATTGACTAAGTTTTTTTATTTATCCACAATGCCAAAACTTATCGAAGGCCTGGGCTACGTCCAAAAATATGATAGAACATATTGTTTTTTCTTCCAGTGAATTTTCTATTAGGTCAGTTATTCCATAAATCTGACCTATGGTTGAGTGATTCCGGCGAAAACCAAATTGATGATTCGGGATTAACCTTTTACTTTCAATTATAGGCTGAAGTCTTCTCAACAAAAGTTTCTCTAGCAGTTTTGAAATCATCGGCAACAATGAGATTGGTCTATAAGAAGTCGTTCTTTCTATAGGTTTGCCAGGTTTGTGCAGCATGATTATCTCTGCAACTTTTCAAATGTCAGGCACGTAATTAAACCTTATACATGCATTTATTAGGCGTGTAAGTATTGTTGTACCCCTTTTGGGTAATTTTTTCAAAATATCGGCCGTTATTAGGACAAATCCTGGAGCCTTGTTAGGCTTAAGAGTCCCGATTTCCTCTATGAAATCTCTTTCCTTGACAATTGGAAAAAACGAAAGCAGATTCGCCATTTTCATACACGCCCTAACTATCATGTGGGTAGAATTTATCAGCCAAATGATATGCAAACGCATTTGCCTCGTCCTTGTCAGTTTTTGCCCACGTTCCATATTTGTTTTTAATAGGAGCGAGATCTTTGATAGGTTGCTTCATTTTCTTTGTTGTGAATACTCACTTCCACAGCGAGTATTTGGTTTTCTCACACGCCGACAAATTTTGAACATAATTGGCAAAGCGATTCACGATTATATCTGGTTTTGTCAGTAGGATCACTCGTTTGCTGCCACCTCTTTCTTACCTGACTGCTTTGTCTTACTTTTGCTAGTATATGTGGGGGATAGTTAATACCCCCCCTTTTAATAGCATTAATTTTCGAACTATTCCATGACGAATTTTGAATAATTTTAGTAAAATTTTTGGCTTCCTCATCTATGTGCTGGGTCATTCTTATTCTTTTCCTTCTTCAATGACTAAATGAAATCTTGACCAATCTGTAATTCCATTTGTCAGCTCAGGTTTCGCTCTTTTCATTAGAATATTTTCCTTAAGTTTAAGATAACCACTGAATGATAGGAATTAAGATCATAATTATTATATAGCTCAATGAAATTTTTTGCAATCCGTTTTGTTATGAAGAAATCTGTTAAATCTGGACACTTATTAACATCGGTTAGCCAATACGTTGGCTTCGCAGTAGAGTGAAAAAGGCAACCTGCACCGCCAATTGCTGTCCTAAGTTGTCTTCCTTTACGCCTTGAACTCCAATCAGTGTGTTTGGCGTTAAAGTCACCCCCCTGTATCTTACGCCTAGGTCGGCCAGAACGTTTTGAAACATTTCTGCCATTATCTTAAATCTGGGATGACAATATAATACAGCCACTCTAAATTTTTGTTTAGTCGAAGTGATCTGAAACGCCAATCTGGATTTTCTTTTATTATTATCGCCGTTCCGCCTTTCGCTATATATCCAGAGTGGTTAGAGTTGTAAATCCTATAACCTGGAGACTGAATTCTATTATCCTGTTATATGTAGAAAAACTATATTCTATATTCTTTGTATGTAAAGAAACTTCAAGCATGTCCTTTTTACTTGCAATTCCATGTTGCTATTTTAAAACTACCTCCTGCCATCGTTTACCAGGTCTTTTGGTATTCAATTTTTTTCCTTCGCTCTCTAAAATGCTCAACCTCTGAGAGATTTTATCCATCATATCTAACATGTTTTGCATCATATTTTGTATTTTATATAAAACGTTCACGTCATTAGCCCTTGCTTAATTGCTCGTGCCACTGTCATCGGTTTTCGTTTGCATCCTTGTATGATACATCTTTTGAGACTATTCTCGAGGCGAATTGCATCGGTAGCCGGTCAGAATTCTTCTTCAAGTTGTTGTTGCTGTTATTATTTCTACGTTTTTGCTGTTCTTTAGTTATAAGGCATCCTCTATAGTTTGCTGGGTGGGCCTCTAAACATTTGGAACACTTCCCTGCAGTACTCTTTGGCTTACTATAATCTCCGGCTAAGTACGTGCCTGCACATGCCCATACCTTTGACACCTTTTACACTGCGGAATGGTCCTATTCTTTCGAGGTTCCTCTATCCTAACTTTCATCCGGTTTATGTAATAGATTTCATAAACTTTTTTCTTCTCCTCTGCATTTGAAAACGTTAACATAAACAGCGGCAGAGGCACCATAACGTTTTTCCCATTTTCTTTAATTTTTTATTTCATTGGTTACATTTAAGATCTTGTAACCCCTAGACCTTAAGTCTTCTTTTATATCTTTCCGTTTACATCTGGGGTGAACATTTCTTACCATGACTTTTATTGGTATGGCCTGCTTGTTTTCATAGGTATTTTCGTAGGCCATTCTAGTCCAGATCCATTCATGGCCCTGGTAAGGTTCCTGTAATCCATTTCGGAATTTACAATGACCTTAAATTGATTGTTGTTCATCATTTTAACCTAATAATTGATGTCCTTATTTTTTAATGTAGACTCTATTTGATTATAGTCAACCACATTACTTATAACTACTGGAGGCGGCCTAGAGTTTTTCGTAACAACGCCTCGACTTTTAGAATCAGGAACATCCGCTTTTTTAGCGTTGAATCATCCTCCGGAGATGATTCCGCTTTCCCTTTTTTTCTGGACCTCTTATGCTGTCTCTGGCGAGTTCTTCCTCATCTGTTATGCGTCTATGGTTGATCTCACCTGCTTTGTTTGTGGGGTAGCGTCTTTTTCTTTATGACTACTATCATTAGACTTATTGTTTGTAATTTGCACATGTTTCTCTTTCTTTAGCTTTTCATTCTCAGCTCTCCGTTGAAGAACCTCGTTTTTCAAAGCCACACAGGGCTGTTCTAGTTGGATAATCCTTTTATGTATGTCAGCATTCTGATCATCAATTATTTTGGCTTGAGCTTTACTCATGTTTATATCCTCATTGGCCTGTGAAGCTTGAGTGTTTGGTAGTCCACCTTCTATATTTTTATTCAGATATAGGTGGTGAACGCCGGGTTTTCGCGTTACTCCTGGACGGATCTATCAAATGCAATAAATGGCTCTCCCCACCACCCGGGGTGCTAAATCCTTTTGTTTTCTCCATTGCAGAAATGATTAATGTTTGCATTTTATACCAACTGTCAGCATTCAAAAATTACCGTCCTTCAGCGATCAGACGTAGACTAGGCAGTCGCCTATTCTAGATCAGACGCTTCTGGATTTACCGCCCTCTTGCTTCCTAACCAACGAAACAAAAATATATCAAGAACTTTTTAAATAGGGAAGATATTCTGTTGGAGTGTGAAAAAAATTGCAATACCCCGGGTTAAAGATCATTTCCTAAAATAATATCAAACTCTTTCTGCAGTAAATTCGGACAAAGAGAAAACTTACAAAAAACAACAATTATCAATCAATCAACCGACTTTTATTACATCTTAACAAACCCATCTTTAGACATTTACTCTATTTTCCCTGTGAATAAAAATAACATAATAGTTAATAATTATACAACAGCACAAGCACGGCTAAAATAGTACAGTTACCTAGAAAAGCGTGAACACAGAGTCTTATATTATGACACTAACTCTGTTGTATACATTAGTCGTAAAGAAGAATATGGACTTGCCATAGAAAACTTAATAAAACCTGACAGATGAGAGCGGAGGACCCAAAAACTACTCGTACAAAGTATTGAGTTCAACCGATAACAAGAAAGTAATTATATGCAAGGTCAAGAGCTTTTGTTTAAAATACGAGGTGTTTTAAAACTTCATTTCAATACAATCAAAGAGTCAGTATTAAATCACAAAGCGGAAAATGCAATTTATATACTGTCACAAAATATTCGACGTAAATTTAAAATTTTGTATAAAGGGGACAACAGTGCACCGCGACCACGCATAAGGATATATTAAGCGCCTCTCCTCGAGCGCGGAGCATTCCCTGTAACACACGCACCCAGAAACTGCACCGAGGTCTAACCATACGCCCCATAGAATCTGCAAGTATTTTCACTTTCCAAGCCCAGCCGACTGAAGTGCTTCCTAAGTCTGAAATGGCCCATTCCTATAATTTTCTTAAATCGCTTCTGGTCATAATCTCCCAGGAGCTCCGTGACTTGCCGCAGCTCCGAAAGACTTTTCCAGCACTCTGACCGCCTTCTCTCTGATTGCTTCCTTAATTCCCAAAAGATAGTACGTGGTCCAACCCTACAGAAGGGCTCCGGCTCAAAAAGAGGTGTTTTTGTTCCCCTTCTTACTGGCGCATCAGCGGCCTCATCTCCTTCCACGCCCACATAGCCCGGCACGCAGCACAGTGTAACGCGGTTGCGCCTGCCTAACTCATTGAGCTTTCCAAGACAGGCCCGTGCCGAGGAGGATACTGAAGATGAGTTCACCGCTCCGATCGCAACCCGGCTATCTGACTTAATCATTATCTCCTGTGCTCGATATCCCCTTTTCAGGCTGAACCGCACCTAAAAATGTGCAAAATCGGCGTGCCATCTGATAACGTGTGATCTCATTGGACGTCTCGAAAAATCAAGCAACGAAGCAAAATTTTTCTCGAAGTTATACCTCCTTAGTACGTCGTACCTAGACATCGATAGGAGCGGAACTTCCCCGACAAGACAATCCCGATCCCTCGTTCCGATCACTCCAACTCCATGTATTCCCAACCTGAAAATCGCAGCCTTCATTGCCATCGATGCGCACAAGTCCTCATCTACCCTGTGCTGGAGACGCATGCGAGCCTCTGCAATCGTTCCATATTCTTTCTACGCGGACCAAGAGCCACCCTTCTTGCAAACGACACTGCTCCATAAGTAAGGAGCGATACGACCAGAAGCAGCCCAATGACCTGCGTGAGATGATCCTGCAAACCATAAGCGTCCCGATTGCCCATGTTCATAGAGCTTCTTTGTGAGTCCGACAAAGAAGCTTGGAATCAAATACCACCCCATTTTCTACACGATTTTCTCTCTACATCCGCTCCGAACATGCGAATTGTGCGCAGATGCTCAAGCTTTCTTCTCCTGGTGAAAGGCAATAGGGTAGGGTTGGCATCTTTAAGATGCCCTGCAACATAGCAGTCTCTGCAACTCTCGTAGTCAACATATTGGACATCCATAGAGAGGTGCTGGTATCTTCATGAGAATTGTTATCAAAAGCCGCCTGCATATGCAAGAACGCGCATAGCGCCACTTCCTTCTGCTTTATTGTACTCCCCAGGGTGCTAGCAAGGCGGAACGGAGCGGTCTTTGTCAACCTCCACGCCCGATAGGCATGCTAACAATCACTAAGCGCCCTCCTCGCCAGCACATCCGCCCGGACGTAATTATCAACTATTTTCTCCATCGCTTTCAATAAGAACGATGTGAGGCTAATCGGTCTGAATGATTTGGATACCATGTCCGTCTCTCCAGCTTTGGGAATAAAGACAACCGTAGCCACCCGCCAGGACTCAGGAATGTATTCAAAAGCCTGGTTACTCCTAAATATTTTTGTTAATAAAAGCATAATAGGCTCCAGCACCCGTTGCAGAAGTGTAGGTAAAATCCCTTCCACTCCCGCCGTCTTGCAAGGCTGGAAACTACCAACAGCCTACCTTATCCTTTCCTCTGTAACTAAGCGTGCAGCCCTCTGGCAATCCTGCATTCTCACACCAATGGTCCGACATACGGAGTGCTGACGAGGAAATGCGCCTCCAGGAGGAGAAGAGCCCTGCGCTCCTAATTCTCCATGCTGCCGAACCCCAACCCTCAGGTTTTCTAACTTAATGCCTGACCATAGTTGTAACCGAGGCCCACGACAGTTTTGCCTCCAGGTCTCGGATTTCAGAAAGAAAATTTCTCCTCCATCAACCCACCCAGACAAAACCGGATGATTCTTTGATCCGACATAGAAACTTCCTCCGACACTTTCCAGTCGCATATCAGAAGCCCCACATTCTAATGCTGAACGTGATATATAGTATTCTCTCTCTAACCCTAGTTGTAAAAGCTGGGGAATTTCCTACATTATATTTCTAGGCTTTCTTTAACTACAAATTCTAATAAAGACTCACCTCTAGTGTTGATGTCGCTACTTCTCCGCGCCAATGAGTGCAAATAGCATTAAGTTATAACGGTTCATGAATTAACAGTATATATTTGTAATCAGAAGAACGCGGATTTTATTCGGATAGTACCTCATCTCCATAGGTATAAAAAAATAGAAAGAAATTTATTTATATAACAAATTATTTATATTATAAAATAAATTAATTTAAATAAAATATAATAAAAAGAAACAACTTTTTTAAAAATTGTTACAATTGTATTTTCAATAAAAATTTTTAAAATTTCTACAACATAATATTCAAAACATAATATTATCTATATAAATAATATTGTTTTTATTAATCCATATAGAATGTTCGTCACTAAATCCCAGCCACTTAACAGAAACTTTGTTTCCTTGTTTTTTAACTATTTTTTCGACTAAGTAATTAGTCGTAATAATATCTGGATAATAATTAGTAAGTAATAATATCTGGATAATTAGCGGAAGTAAGCCTCCTTGTAAAAATCTGTAAATATAGGATTGTTTTTGTAATTTTAATTGGTACATGATTGGATAGGTTTTTGTTTATTTTAAAAATCTTAAAAATTTTATGTAAACCAGTTGGGTTGATAACCTTTTTCAAAATTACCTTTGTATCTGCTTATTCTTACATTATTTCCAACCTTAAATCTGCTTTTTTTGACATATTTTAGGTTCTTCACAAATAGTTTTTGACAGATACAGTTCCTTTTTCTTTGTAACTTCTTTAGGACAAATTTTTGTGATTTTATGTTTTGTTGAATAGTACATTTTAATTGAGGATTATAAAATGGGTAGCTATTAATTTTCAAACTTTCTGTTAAATCGTTCAACAATTAACGCTTTTAGTTCACTAAAAGTGTGGTAGTGATTAATTGCCTTTTCTTTCATAGAGTTTTGGAATTGAAAAAACTCTTTGCCTTAGTCAGAATAAATATTTTTAGGATTATATTTAGACCTGCTTATTATTGACCTTAAAGAGTTTAAAACACTTTCAGTATTTTTTTATTCTTACAAATTCTGTATAAACGTATTTGCAGAACATACAATAAAAGAACATATAAGAAATTATTTCAAATCAATTTGCCATGTGTCGTTTATTCCTTTCTGTTGAAATTCTCTTCTGGTGTTTTTTAGCTGGTCTATGTATTTCAGACACTATTTGAAATTTTGACATTGTTTTTGTATCAATTTATCATGTTTTGTAATTCTTTTTTCCGTTTTTCTATATGATAACATTCCCAAGTGTCAAGGCCGGAACTGCAACTATTAAAAGCACAACATATAAATTGGGTTCCATAATTAGAATTTTTCTTATCTTGGTAATCAAATTTCTGTAGATACTTATTTATACTTAAAATTTTGTTTTTATGCTCGTTTAATAATAAAGAATAGCATTGTAATAAGAAATGTTGTACTATTATCCATTATTTAAATGTAAAACAATAAAAAAGCTTGCACCTTTTATAAATTTTTCAAACAAGGAATTTAAATAAAAAATTTTAGTTGATTTTTAACTCTAAGCAACAACGGTACATTTGTAAAAATAACTGAGGTCTAGAAGAAAAACGACATCAAAAATTAGGAAAAAACGGATTTTAGATAACGGTAAATTTAAACGGCCATTTTGTTTTTTTAAAGTTTGACTATAGTATACTGCGATAGGAGAAGCAAGCCACTGCCTTTCTGCGTTTGCAAAATTTGAAAAATAAAATGCTTATGGTTTCACTTCAATTAATAGTTAAAAAATGGCATTTTTAGGGTTTTGAGGGGTATAACTTCTAGAAAGGGGGGGAGTAAAAATTTTCTTCTAAGGAAATAAGTTTCTAGTAAAGATCTATGTGCATATAAAATTTAAGCGTTCTATCTTCAAGGGTGCAGAAATTTTGTAAACAGATACACGGACCGACGGACGGACGGACAAAGTGAAGCTAATAAGCACTTTTTTTCACAAATTTTTTTGGAAAAGTGCTCTAAAGTAAAAATAACCCTACATAACCGAAACAAATAAAAATAACACGAAAAAATACACCCAAAACTCCAAAAACCCCGAAAATAACTAATGATGTAAAATATGATAAAAACAATGGACGAAATTTTATTGAGATTGAACAGATTAGAAGACAAGCACGACAATGTTTATGTATGTAAGAATTGCGACGTGGAACGCAAATGACGTTCTTAATAAGAAGCGTATAATAGAAATACTCCTAAGGACCCAAAATATTGTTTTGTGAATTTATTATAAATATATGTTTAGTAATGGAGACACATTTAAAGCAGCAAAAAAATATAAAAATAAATGGTTATATGGAATATAAAGCGGCGCATCGTAGTAATGAACCAAATGATGGTTGTGCTATTTTCATAAGTAATAATATAAAACATAATGAACTAAGTAAAGTAGAAAGAGACGGTAGCCAATTTGTTGCTGTACGAATAGAGTCTTATAAACAAAATTTCGATGTTGGTGTACTTTACTGTCCTCCGGGATATGTTATAAAGAGTGGTTCGTTCAAAGATCTTCTGAATCTCCTTAAATAAAGGTTTATTCTGGGAGGTGACTATAATGCCAAACATATTGATTGGGGTTTTAGATTGATCTCAACAAGAGGTAGAGAGCAAAGAAAAGCTTTTAAAGAGATTGATTGTCACAACCACTCCACTGGTACACCAACATATTGGCCAAGTGGTAGAAATAAGATACAAGATCTGCTAGACTTCTTTATTGTCAAGAAAATCTCGCCAAATTTTATTAGTTTAGAAGATAATTATGATTTGGATTCGGATTATTCTGCAGTTATATTAAAGTGAACTGAGACAGTTGCCGAGAAATAAAATAGGCTAATGTTGATTAATAAATCCACTGACTGGACTAGCTTTAAAGAAGAGATAGAGAATACAATAAACTTAAGAATTAAAGTACGAACCCAAGATGATTTGGATTCTGAGGCAGAGAATTTTAATGAAATCATATAAAGCTGTGCCTGGAATAATACAAACCAATTTGAGTATAAATCCGTGGGTATGACTTACTCAAGGGAAATACTGAATATGATAAGCGAAAAGAGAAGAGCTAGACACAAATGGCAAAAGTTACGAGATCCGGCAAATAAAACCGCACTCAATCGACTCACTCAGAATCTAAAAAGAAAAATAAGAAAAATTGAAGAAGATTCACTCGATAATTACATTAAAAATTTGTCAGCCGAATAAGAAAGTAATTATTTTTAATGAAGGACTGCAAAAAATATTAAAAAGCCAATTTTACATGTCATCCTATTAGGGAAACGGATGGCAAATGCGCAATAGAAAATAAGGGTAAGGCTGAAATATTTGCAGATTATTTTGAACAAATTTTTAGGCCAAATAACATACACTCAAACATGAATATTGCAATGGGGAATGTGAGAGCAGAAAACGTTACCGCTCCATTTGTACAAAGAGAAATAGTGGAAGAAATAAAAAGTTTAAAGTGAAAGAAAGCACCGAGTTATGATTTGATTACCTTTGAGATACTGAAGCAATTACCAAAAAAGAGTATAACAATGTTGATTTTTTTAATGAATGCTGCATTAAGGTTAAAATATGTGCCTAATGCTTGGAAGGTTGCAGACGAACTGCAATTATGGCCAGGCGCGGTCCTGCTGTATTCGTCGCCCTAAGCGGTTCCTAAAAAGTGCGCCCCCCCCCCTTCAACTGTTTCACCTATTTTATTACTGTGAACAAAATTTAATAGGCATTGCACATTGTGCATCATAAAGCATTTGCTTGTAACCTTATTAAGCTGAATTATAGAATTAAAATCTGGAACTAAACTTTCAATTTTTTGTTTTATAAATTCAAAAACAAGGTAATTTATTTAACTGTATGTTTTTTTATGAAGTTATGATCAGATTTATATCAATCATTTAAACTTGATTTTTTGATTTTAACAACCAAAAAATTTACTTTTTGACGTTAGTGAAACTTATTGTAAAAGGTTCTATGAAAATTATATCAAATGAACTTTTTTAAAGCTTATTTGAATATGAAAAAAAGTAAAAATTTATTTTTATTTTTATTCGTAATTATAAATTTGCGAATAAAATTTGGCTTTTTATTTCACAAATCGCCTGAGAAATGAAGCAGCGTATAAAAAAAGTTTCGACTTGCATTCAAAAATTTAAGGAAAATCAAAGTTTCGTTCTAAAATTTGTGGCTTAAAAAATAAGCTTTTAATTAAACAACATTTTTCAATTCAATATAAGTAGTAGATATTATCAATTAATATTTAATTCTGTGATTGATAACAGTTTTAACTCAAAAACGGAAGCAAAACATAGTAGTAGAAATTCATAACGATCATGTAATTTTGAAATTCATTCAAAATTTTTTGTTGTTAAGCAAAAACAAAATATTGGTATGCATTCCATTATTAAAGAATATTGCTCTCATTCTCTTTTTCTAGTTTCTTTCTATTCTCATTCTTAATTTTTGTTTTTTGTTTTGTTCTTGTTGTTTACTAATGCAATAGTATACAGAAAACGTAATTCATTATAATAATGTGTTTGTTTGTTTGGTGAGTGGGCGACAACTAAGCAAAAATAAAATTTTGCATATATGAAACAATTTAAATATAATGTGTACGAACGAGTGTAGCCAGGGAGATCACTAAGCATAATAAAAATTTTGCTTTGTGATATAATTATATGTGTACGAGCGAGTGTTGACAGGGAGCAATCTCAGCAAAATAAAAATCTTGCTTTATGTGATAATTATATGTGTACGCATGAGTGTTGATCTTATTCACATTAAACAATATTAATATTATGAGTGCATGTGTATTTTTTAATATTTTTATTTTATGCGTATCTTGCTTCTATGTATATTATATGAGACGATTTCGCTTATGTATATGTAGGATTGAATGTGTACAGCTGTATGAAATAATATTTTCTGTGTATAGGCATATTATACGAATTTATTCTAGTATGTATGTAAAAGGAAAAATTAATAATTGCAAATCTGATGATTCATATCATTGAAAAAAATATTTTGTGTATTCGTACAATAAATAAAAATAAAAGAGAAGTGTAGAGTAAGAAAATGTGTGAATAATTTTCATTCTATGAACATTTCATTGTACGGTGCGAAAGGAAAATATATGAAGATTAATACTTAGTGTTTTGCGTAACTGACCGTTTTTTTCATGTACATTTTTTATATTATTAGGAATAAAATATTATGTTTGTATGTAGGTACATTTTATGAAGTTAATTTCGCTGTAAATCTGAACTAAATTTGTATTAAATTTTTTTTTTAAATTTATGGTTTTTTAAAGTTTTTAATGGCGCCCCTCCTTTTCTGTCGCCCACTGCAACGTAGAGGCCTCTCGGCTCCTTGTTATCCGAGATTCTCCCAGAAGGATAAAGAGAACTTTGCTTTCTGTTTTATCGCAAAATGCTTTTCACCAAATCGGAGAGCGTTAAATCTCTTTCAATCTATATTAAAAAACATTTGATGGTTGGTCTAAGAGGACTAGTATCAGAATATGAGGAGGGGGTTTTTGTGGTAAAACACATAAATAACTATGGGTTGCCAGGCAATGGCATGCTAGGAGCATTCATGCTTTCCTCCTTTCTTCGATGAAAAAAAAAACTTTGTTTCTTGAAAATTCGGTGGACGTAAGTTACATGCAAAAAAGTTAGATTTAATTTAAAATTTCAGATCAAAGTTATGTGTGCTTGGAGTTTTGCTTATAAATCTGCAAAAAAAGGTCGATGGCAATAATATGCAGCATAAATCAAAATTTCAAAGACGTGTACAAATCGCTGAAACTCTTATTTTAACTAATAGCCACCGTGAAACTGTATTTAAGGAAAGATTTGTAAAAATTCTAAAACTTGTTCTATTTATACATATGAATGTACTTTAACAGATTATAAAATTTTACATAACATTGCAGATTATAAAATTTTATTAAACATTGTAGTTTTTATTCTTTTAGAGAAGTTTTTTCTTATTCTTAGCTAGACTATGGTGTTTGATGCATGATAGACATGATGTGATTCTTTGAACATCATTGAAATTTAGTTTTTGTTTTTTTACAGCATATTATAAACAAAATGGTTTTATGCGTTACCAGGTTCTCGGAAAATTTATAACGAATACAAAAAGGGTATATACGAGTAGGAACAGTTTCAATTGTGTTTATTCATTCTGGTTTATAAAAACAACAATCACAACCAGACCATTACAAATTCTTCTTATACATCATAATTTTCTAAGCCTACAATATCTTTTATTTTTTTCTTTATTTTGCTAAGAATCAAACTGGTATTTACAACTATACATTTTAAATTTTACTGTACTATTTCTTTTTCCCGGTAGGTATTCATGCTTGCAGCATGAATTCACTAAAATTAAAGTACGTTTGAACCAGAATGGACGGCTTCTGAGCCTGCGTCTGATCCCAGAGGGACGAAAGTAACGAATCTAAGCAAAATAAGCACATTAACGAAAATAAGCACATACAATAAAACAATACGAAATGTCCATAAAACGAATATAAATGCTGCAAGGATATCCACTAAAATGTCAACACGTCTGTGGCTGAGGACTTGGTAGAAGGATTGAGAAGTTCAAAGAAGTTGGTTACAAGAACTTTCCCCATAGAGGGGGTTTATGACAAAACCGTAGAAGGTTATGAAGAAAGAAAGCCTGAAGCAGCAAACTTAAAACTCCTGAAAGTAATATAAAAAGGCCGCTTGTTTAAAAAATCTAACCAGTAGTTAATTCTCATTTAAGCAATTTATAAAACCTATGTAAAGAGCTAAAAAAATTAAATTTGCAAAGTAGAGTCAAAAAATTTAAGATTGTTAAGCCAGCAGAATATAGTTTTAAAGCGAGACCAAGAACAAGAAAATTAAAATAGCGGTGAACGAAACACACGAAAAAGAGTAAGCTAGAGAAACCGAATGAAAATTAAAACCAAAAGAAATTCAAAGAAGAGAAAAGTTAAAAGTTCACCAGAAACCATTAGAACCAAATAGCATTAAACTAAATGGACCTCCAAAGAAAAATATTGAGTATAATAAATGACTAAGTTTTTAAAACATAAGCCGCCTTATAGAGATTTTATAATGTAATTGGTTATATTATCCCACAATAATTTTTGGTAATTTAACCAATTATAAGCAATTAATAAGAATCCTCGAAAAGGAAAATATTGATATAAAGGAAAACATGATGAACAACGATCAATTAAAAATAAAAGTTGAAAATAAACATCATTGTAGACAATTAATTAAAACTGTGAGGAAGACCAAATGAGCGTGGCATGCTTGTGAAAAAAATTTACTTGCTCAATTAGATTAATGATCAGAAATCTTCATCTATTATGTGAGCCTGAGGATGTTAAGTATGAACTTATACAAATGGACTCAAATGCGTAGATGTGATAAACAAAATTATGGAAACAAAAGAAAATAACACAAATACTACAAAAAAGTTGCTAAAAGATTTCTCTTAATTTCACCCACTATAAGAAAGTAATTAAATCTAAAGAATAAACAATTAGATAATTCAAAGAACTAAATAAATTACAAGATGCTAAATTCGCTACTAAAAATTGACAAAATTTGAAAAAGAATTGCTACTTGAAAAGTTAATGTTGTTGTAAGTAGAAAGCATGGCTTAACGGTTTTTCTTAAAAACAAAAATATCGATATAATATGTTTGTTGTTGGAAACACACTTAACGAATGATTTGAGTGAGTTAGGTAGTAAATATTACTTATCCTGATCATCATTCAAAAGGATATAGATAAGGATGATCTTTTAGTTAAGGATACCATAAAATATAACGAAAAGTCTAAAATAAAGACGGAAGAAGTTCAACTTATTATAATTAAAATTAAGTCTACTAACTTAGCACTTCTCTTAGCAACAAGAGAACATAACTTCAGTGTTCTTTCTATATTGGCCACCGATCTGTAATATAAAAAAATATTTAATATTAGGATAAGGATCTCCTACGTATGGATGATAACAAATTCTTACGAGGAGAAAATAAATTTTTACTAGGATATGATTATGATATTAAACATATGGATTGGGGTCATAAAATGATCTCAAACTGGGGTTTCTGTCAACTTTCTATTTTGTAATAGAAAAACCATAGCATTATTTATACAAAATCGCAATAAAATCGCTTAAATCGAATAAAGTTCCCAATTTTGACCTCTGATGAGAATATAAAAGAATTGTTGAACATTTTCATTAACATTTTTGAAAAAACTTATGAATGCACAGTAAACCTAAGTTACGAGTATGTTACTAATGTTTGGAAAGCTGAGAAAGTTATTATTATAAAAAACAACACCGAAATCCTCATATGAGGCAATGTCATATAGGTCGATATCTCTGCTGTCAATAATATCTAAACTTTTGCAAATTGTTCTTAACGTAGTTAATGCCGATAATAGAAAATAAAACATTGATTCCAAACCACTAGTTTGGCCTTCTAGAAGCATGCAAAAACCGACCGTAAAGAATAACAAATAAGTGTTGAGAATAACAAATGTAAGAAAAGGCGTTTGAAGAAAGGAAAATAACGTTCGACAATATTTCCGGACGTGTCCCAGGCGTTAGATAATATCAAGAAAACTATTAGCTCCTAAATAATAAAACCTACATGGACTCATTATATACTACCATGGGTTTGGGCTAAGTAAACACAAGTCAAACTAAAAACTTTCCAAAACAAGATCCTTAGTAAAAGCGCACAAGCTTTAGATCATTTCGCGGGAGGAGCCGCCGACAGCTTCGAGGCTCTTCTCCTCCTGGAGGCGCATTTCCCCGGCAGTATTCCGGCTGCACGCATAATTACGGAGGAAAGGATAAGGTGGGCTGTTGGCACTTTCCAGCCCTTCAAGGCATCGGGATTGGATGGGATTTCACCAGCACTTCTGCAATGGGGGCTGGAGCCAATTATGTCTTTCTTAATGAGAATATTTAGGAGTAGTTTGGCTTTCGGATACATTGAGTCCTGGCGAGTGGCTAGAGTTGTCTTTATTCCCAAAGTGGGAAGAGGGGACATGGTGCCCAAGTCATTCAGACGGATTAGCCTCATATCGTTTTTATTGAAGATAGCTGATAATTATGTCCGGGTAGGGATGCTGGCGAGGAGGCCGTTGAGCAATTTCCAGCACACGTATCCGGTGGGAAGGTCGACAGAGACCACTCTGTTCCGCCTTGCCAGTACCCTGGAGAGCACAATAGATTATGCGCGTTCCTGGATATCGAGGGGGCCTTCGACAACACTTCTCAGGGCGACTTCGAGCGCCCTGAGCCGTAGGGACGTGGATGAGGCTACGAGAGTGGCAGAGACTGCTGTGGGGCAGAGCACCCTAAGGATGCGCGTGGCCAGTGGATGCCCACAGGGCGGAGTTCTGTCTCCGTTAATGTGGAGTTTGGTGGTGGGTGGACTCCATAATGAGCTGCTTCGTTAGGGAATTGGTGTCCAGGATTATGCCGATGATATTGTCATCATCGCTAGAGCTAAGTTTGACGGAACTCTTTTTGCTATAGTCCAAAGGGGATTACGGGCCCGGACCTGGTGCGATACTGTGGGCCTCAGGCTTAACCCTAACAAGACGGCCCTGGTGCCTTTCACTAGGAGAAGAAAGCTGGACCATCTGCACACAATCTACGTGTCTGGAGTGGCTGTAGAGAGAAAATTTGAGGTCAAATACCTAGGAGTGGTATTTGATTCCAAGCTTCTTTGGTGAAGTCACGAGCAAGCTGTGTGTACAATGGCAACCCGGACACTTATGGTTTGTAGGGCCATCTCGGGCAGATCATGAGGCTGCTCCCCGTCTGTAATGTTGTGGATGTATACCATAATGGTCGTGCCGCTCCTGACTTATGGAGCAGTGGCATGTGCAAGAAGATCGGCTCTTGATACGGCTAGAAAGAACCTGGAACGATTGCAGAGACTTTTATGCGTCTGCATCACAGGGGCTATGAAAACTTATCCAACGGCGGCAATGAAGGTGATTTTGGGACTTTCTTCTTTTCACCTTGTTGTAGAGATAGCGGCAAAAGCTGCCATTTTCAGGTTGGGGAGAAATCGAGCCGGAATAATCGGAAAGAGAGATTAACGTCATCTTTTCAGGTTCCGCTCCTACCGATGCCTCGGGAAGGCATGATAAACAGGTGCAGATTCGAGAAAAATTTTGCCTCGTTGCTGAGTAACAGAAGGGACTGGGAGTGTGACTTTTCAGGTCGTCCAGTGGGAACACACGTTATCAGATGGTACCTATGGCAACTTTTCTTAGTGGATTTCGGGCTGAGTTGCACGCCATTGCAATGTGCGTACAGTTCAGCCTGGAAAAGGGGTACCGGGGAATGGAGATTATGTGGGATAGCCGGGCTGCGATCGGAGCGCTGAACTCATTTTCAGTATCCTACGCGGCAATATAGGGCTGTCTTGAGAAGCTAAATGAGTTGGGCGGATGCAACCGGCTGACACTGAGTTGGATGCCGGGCCATGTAGGCATGGAAGAAAATGAGGCTGATGCACTTGCATGGAAGGGGGCAAACACACCTCTCCTTGGGCCGGAACCCTTCTGCGGAGTCGGACCATATACTATTCGTTGGGAATAAAGGAAGGAATCAGAAATAAGGTGGTCGAAGCGCTGGAGAAGTTTTCCGGGGTTGCGGCAAGCCAAAGAGCTCCTGAGAGATTATGACCAGAAACGATTTAAGAAAATTATAGTGATGGGCAAGAACCAGGTGCTAGTCCTCACCGGCATTTTGACGGGTCACTGCAGTTTTAGGGGACACCTCAGTCGGCTGGAAAATGAGGCTACTTGCAGATTATGTGGGGAGTATGGAAGACCTGGGTGCACCTCCTGGGGGAGTGTGATGGTCTTTGCTCTAACGGTGGTGGAGTTGCGGTTTCAGGTCCACACAAGTTGCTTTAGTTCATCAGGAGAATAGGTCTCGAGTGTGTTTTGTAGGGACGTTCGACAATATTTCCGGACGTGTCCCAGGCGTTAGATAATATCAACAAAACTATTAGCTCCGATATTATAGGTCTAAATTGACAAAGTATTGATATACAACGAAATAATAAAACCTATATGGACTCATTATATACCACCATGGGTTTGGACTAAGTAAACACAAGTCAAGCTAAAAACTTTCCAAAACAAGGTCCTTAGTAATATGTTCTGTGGTCCATAGTTCCTAGTGACACTCATAGGGAATTGGGTGTCCTCGAAGTAAATGTCAGAGTAATGTAGCATGGAGAAGTTCCGAGAATGGAAAACTAGAGGGGCTAGGTTCAATAAAGCTAAGCGACAGGGCATATGGGAAGAGTACAAGGCGGCGCCCTCTCCCCCCCCAATCCAATGGTTTTATACGACTCGTGCCTAGTGGACTAGTTGTTAGCCGGGGGGTATACTGGCTATCGCGAACGGAGTCTCTCTGATACCGGGTCACCTGAGAGAGTATTTTTGACTTTACTACGTCATGCGAGGCTCTGGCGTAGCGGGCTATCCTTTCCCTAGCTACTCGTGGGACCAAAACATGAATAAGGCTCAAAAAACAAAAACAGGAAAACCGACACGACGGGCAAGCTCGGACGAGAGTCCTTGATACTCCAAGAATAGCAAACCAAAAAAAGAAAGACGGCTGAAAGAAGGAATATGGGAATGCATCTCATACCCCCCCCCCCCTCGAAAACTTAACCAGGCACTAGCTATGCCGCGGCCGCTAAACTTGTGAAGGTGGCAGTTTTGTCGAGGGAATACCCCTGCATAATGCTAACCCAACAGGAGTTCACCCAGGTGGAAGAGGTGATAATCGACGGGGTAGCCAAGGGCTGGGATAGCATCATCCAATTTGAAGGAATACACTTTAAGCCCGGAATGGTACTCGTCGATTGTGCAGATGAGGAGACACCGGAATGGCTGATCAAGCGGGAATTACGTGGTTAATATATTACCGTAATAAAAAAATAATATTTTAAAAATAAAATGCAAAATTTGAATTTCGAACTTTATTTTCTTTATTTAACTTTATTTTTCGGAATAACAGTTGACTGATTTATTCTAGAGTAAACTTAATAATAATTGCTTTTAAAAATGAATTTATTAACTTAAGGTACTTGGAAGTATAAAATTATTTAGTCAGAAGTATGTAATTACTTTAAGTGAATTAATTTTATTTTGGTAATTTGATATTTCAGCTTTTATGTGAAAACAATTTTTTTTTATGTGAAAGTAATTACTGTTGATTATGAGTTTTTTTTGTATTATGCAAATTTATAACATGAAATAAGAAATATGAAATTTATGGGAAAGAATTTTATTATTTTAAGTTAACGGAAAATTTTGTTAAATTTTATAAAAGAAAGACAACGGAAATGATGTGTCGTCTTTCGAATTGACTTTACTTGAGTTTACTGACATGGGTCCTCCTTACGTTATTTGAAGACTCTCCTGAGTCGTCATATTAATTTCAATTTTAAAAATTTTGTGCTTCCAAGCAAATATTACAATTATAATCAAAATTGTAATTATAAATATAAATGTTATAATTTCATATATATAATAAGATTTTCTTTTATACTTAATTTCTGTAATTTTACTAAGATTTTCCATTTGATTTAAGATAATGTTATTAAAATTTAATTCATTGTTTAGATTTGTAATATTATCTTTTAAATCTAGTAATAAAAATCTTTTTATTACTAGTTTTTTATTGAATAATTATTTATATATATAGAACAATTATTAAAATTGATTAGATAATTTTCTTTGAGAAGAAAAGATCTTTCATCACAATTACTAGAATGATTTACATTATTTTGGTTCTTGGCAATTACTAAACCTTTTTCAATTTCCAAAAATTCTGATATATTACTAAATGATTTATTGCAATTAATTTTTAATAGGCAATGGATTGATAATTTTAAATTTTAAATCCGTACTTTTATATGGGTAAAGTTTTATTATTAAATTTTACAATGTTTTCTGAAGTAAACTTTAAATCTCTGTTAGTTTTATCGATCATTGGTATTAGTAATGAATTTGTTAATGTTATAAGTTCTTTTGGAAAATTATGGCGAATATTAACTTATTTTTGTCATCTATTAGAGTCCCTAATTTAATATTTTGTATTTTGTTAAAATCAATATCGTATTCAATGATTTCCTCATTTGTTAGTATACTACTGTATATTGTACCTGACCTTGCCGATGGTATGTTATCTTGTAAGTGTTCTATGTTGTCTTGTAAGATTTTTAATTTTAATGCACAGTCAGTGTAAATTGTTTGTGTAAGTAATTGTTGGTAATGTTCACGAATCATGTTAAATTTTCTCGAAATTGTATTTCTGTCTTGTTCTATTGCTTCTTTAAGTTTCACGAAAGATTCATTAAAATTCTGATTAATCTTTACTTGTTTGTTGATATTAATTATGCCATATGATTATTTTGAGTTATAATATTTAAGTGATTTTCGATTTCTAATCTGTCGGTGTTGTCCATTGTTCCATAAAACCAGTTGTGTACTGTGCCTACGAAATTGATTAGGCCACTTTTTTGTCTGTATTGAATTAGTATTTGTAATTTTGTACGAATTGTCTGTACTTGAAATTGTAAAGTGTTTTCCCTTTCGTTTAAGTTAGCAAGTTTTATATTTGCTTCAAAAGTATTTAAAATGCTCGAAATTTCTTCAATATTAACTATATGTAGAATTGTATCATAAGTCTTAACTAATTTAAAATTTTCCAGTTTTATTTCTGAGTAACCAAGCTCTGTATTAATTTTTTCTACTGTTAGATGTCCCTGGCAAAGTGTCAGTATTATTGTCAGTAATAGCTAAAATGAAAATTTTGATTTTCTCTTAATATTAGAAGAATGAATGTTATCAAGAGTATATTATATATATTTAGGTTGTTCTTTATGCCTAACATTTTTATAATTTTTATATAGCCTTCTTGGTAATTTTCTCTTTTAGTATTATTTTTATTTATAGACATAGTTTTTTCTTTAAGGATATTATTATCAATTGTTTTTATATCACAATTACCTTCCTGAATATTTATTGGTTTTTCCTTGGTTGTAGAATGATAACTATTATTATACCATTCCAAAGCCTTAAAAATTTTTTCTTTAATATTAAGGTCCTATTTTCAATTCCTAACATTCTAATTTTTTCACTAAGTGTACTGTGTAATCGTTCTATGACAGAATTCCCGGTATGAGAATTTGGTTTAACATAACTAAATGAATTTCTATATTTTCTTTTCTTAAGAAGTCCTTTATATTTACGCTACGAAATTCGTTGTCTGTTACAAATTTTTTAAAATGCCCTCTTTGTGATTTGTATCCCCTTAATTTTTCAATTATAGTTCGTTTGTTTCTGTCCTCGAGATAGTAAGCGGTTGCAAATTTAGAGAATTTATCTAAAGAGGTAAGAAAATTTGATTTAGAATTTGTGTATACATCCATATGTACAATCTGTTTAATATTTTCAGGAGTTTCAGTGAATTTGAATTTTTCCTTTACTGGATTCCCGTCATAACATACTTTTCTCTATTACAAGTGTCACAATTATTAATGTATTTTTGAATAAGGACTTTGAGGTTCGGAAAGTATATACATCCTTTTAGGCACTCGTAGTTTTCCAAAATTCCGGTATGTCCAGTCTCTAGTCTATGATATTTGTTTATTTGTTTGTAAGTTTCGTCTTCTGTCTTCATGTCTTTTGTATGGAATGAACATTTGACAAATTTCATTCCCTTAATGAAACAGTTTCTTTAAATTTAAATTCCTATTTTACCCGGTCTTATGTATCTTCTTAGAATGTCGGATAGATTGTTTTGTAAGTCTTGCGAATTTATGTAAACTTTTCTATTCTTATGTATTGCCTCCGTTTCTCTAATTTTTTGGTCTGTTAAAATAAGTTGTGTTTTAAATCGGTATACAATCGTCTCCAGTATTGGTATGTGGTCATTAAGGTCTTCCTCTTGAGAATATACTGTTTTGGTTTCGTCAACATTGCTATATAAAGAATTTGTATCTTTGTCACCCCCTCCCACCTCTTTCTGAGTCAATCGTCTCGATTGCATTTATTTCACAAGTCTCATTATTTATCCTGCTGAGAAAATCAGCCACTTTGTTTTCTTTAGTAATCAGACATACCTAAAAACGATTTTATTTGTTTTTGAGTTTCCGGTAATTTCAATTTACGGATATCCTCAATCTTCTTGGGATTTGGTGTAACTTCTTCGAGTGTTAGAATATGGCCCGATCACAATTCTCCACTTCTTCTATCCTGAATTGTCGGCTTTTTTCGGTACAATCCATAAAGGACTATTGTAAGGTGAGTTGCTTTCTTTTATTATTCCTTGGTAAGCATGTCGGATATTTGTTTCGATATTTCCTTCTCATGTATTTGAGGGTATCTGTATATTTTAGAATAAATCGGTCTGTCAATAGTTGTTATGATTTGATGTTGAATTTCTGTAGTGTTAGTTAAATAGTCTCCCTCTCTAAAGAAGAGATCGCTATAGTTATTTAATAATTTATTTAAATGCGTCTTTTCTTCAGAGTTTAGAGATTTCGTCAAATTTTCAAAGTCATTGTTACTTATACTACTGTAATCTAATTGGTGAATTTCATTTATATTATAAGGACAACTATTTAAAAATTTAATTTTATTATTATTTATTTGTAAGAACTCATTTTTCACATTACATTCTCACATATTTTTGGTTCGGAAAATCGAATTAATCTTAACGTAAATAAACGTCAGGTTTTACCAAAGACATCAGATGTTTTGCGCCATCTGAATATTAATGATTCATTTGTTATTGTTTTGAATATTATGTTTCTTAAGCAAGCTTTAAAAAAATATACATACAGAATATATGTACGTATGTAGTTAGAATTTTATTTTTATTGTTCCAAGCGAAAAACTTTAAAATGCTAAATTTTAATACATTCATATGTACATGCATATATTATTTCTGTATTTTATCCCCATGATTTAATGTGTTTAAAATTTATTTTTATATGACAAATCACAGTTTTGAGTATTATTCAACTCAAACAGAACGCTTAAAAAAATTATTTAGAAAGCTTTAAAAGAAAATACATACATATTTATGTATTTCAAATTTTTGCGATTTTTTCCAAACTATTAGTTTTTCTTTAGACTTTTATAATAATATTTATCTGTTATATATAAAAAATATAACAAAAAATTTAAAAAAAAATTTTTAAATAATCTAAAAAAAGAAAAACACAACAATATCCAAGCAAGCATTGTTCCAATAACCTCCTAGTTATCAGACTACCAGGCTACGCAGTACCTGAAAAAAGTTCATCTACCAAGTCGCATTTTTCAGGGTTTGGACCAGGTATTATTAGCTAATACTAATGCCTTATATAGTATTAGTATTAGCTAATAATACATTCATGCATTTTATTCGCATGTACTATAAAATCCAAATAGATACGTGCATGCGCTCTAATTGCGAATTATTTTATGCGTATACAGTAATTTATCGCTTAAAGTGCTTATTGTCAAAGGTAGTTTACCATTTTAAGCGACATAGCTCCAAGCGAGGTTCTAAAATAAATTATTCTAAATATATTAGATCTCAAAGGAACTAACTATTTGTTTAATTTAAACTATATGTACCTTTTTGTAATTATTTTTAAAAACTTTTCTTATCTTAAGTTTTATCTTACTATTTATTAAGAAAAAAAAGTAGCCATATGGATATTACGGTATGTTTTTAAAGAAAAAAAGTAAACTTAAAATACTCTCACACAGAATGAAACGCAATTAAACTACAGACGTAATACTTGCAAGCCTTGCAATGTAAGCACACACGACTAGTTTATAATATGAAATAAGAAATATGTAATTTATTGGAAAGAGTTTTATTATTTGAAGTTAACGGAAAATTTTGTTAAATTTTATAAAAGAAAGCCGACGGAAATGAGGTGTCGTCTTTCGAATTGACTTTACTTGAGTTTACTGACATGACTCGGGCGCCAGTTCTGGGCACATGGAGCGGACCGGAATTGATAGCAAGGAAAGGAGATGACATCTCTGAAGCTGATGGGGCAGCGGGAGCACGGTGGTGGAAAGGTTCTCCGAGTAGGGATCAATGACTCTTCCGCGGAAGCCATCAGGCGGGGCGGTCATGTTCTGCACAGACTCCGGACCTCGGCGGGCCGGGTAGAATCCCCACGGGGAGACAAATGATCCCAAAAAGAAATCGGCGGACGAGGGGGTCTTTCCGAAGGATATGAAACACCGGACGAGGAGCGTCCCCCTTCATTAACGACGGAGGAGATGGTGGAAAACCTGGAGCTAACCCTCCTGAGTCTTAGGGAGTCCTTCTCAGAAAATGACGTCCCGATGGCAGGGGAATATCACCCTGCCTGTCAACTCAACAAATGACGGACGAAGGCATGAGGGTCGCCCAGGTTAAGGGCTTGGAGATGGTGCTCGCATCAGCGTACTTGCCGGGAAATTTAGCATCCTCTCCACCACCGGAGGTACAGAGGCTAGTGGAGCAGTGCAATAGGAAAAGGTGGCCACTTATCATGGGCTGTGATGCGAATGCTCAACACGTTGCATGAGGAAGCAGCGACACCAACAGTGGAGGTGAGTGTTTATTAGAATTTGTAGTTAAAGAAAACCTAGAAATATTTAGTGTAGGGAATGCCCCAACTTTTGTAACTAGGGTTAGAGAGGAGGTACTGGATATCATATTCGCCAGTCCGAATGAGGGGTTTATGGTACACGACTGGGAGGTATAAGGGGAGGTTTCTATGTCAGATCATAGAGTGGTTGATGGAGGAGAAATCTTCTTTCAGAAATCCGAGGCGGACAAACTGGGAGGGATACAGAAGGGTCCTAGAGACAAAACTGCCGAGGGCCTCGGTTAGAACTGTGGCCAGATATCCCCTTGTGTTGGAAAGCGCTGTCGAGGAGCTCGGGAGAATTATGGTCGAGGCTTCCGAATCGAACTGCCCGTTTTTGTGCCAAAGGATTTCACAGATGTACCTTGATGGAACCCGCGATTGGAAAACCTGAGGGTCGGGGTTCGTTGGCTTTTAAATAAGGCTAAGCGAGAAGGTACTTGGGAAGAGTACAAGATGAACTTGACAGCCTACAGCAAGGAGATTCGCAGGGCTAAGCGCAGAAGCTTTAGATCATTTTGGGGGAGGAACTGCCAGGGACGCCGGCGACTTCGAGGCTGTATAAGGCCCTGGCTACAGACAGGGTGCCAGGCAGTACTCCGTATGTCGGATTAGTGGCGTGAGAATGCAGGACACGTCCCGAGGATTTGCAGACGGCTGCACGCATAATTACAGAGGAAAGGATAAGGTGGGATGTTGGCACTTTCCAGCCCTTCAAGGCATCGGGATTGGATGGGATTTCATCAGCACTTCTGCAACGGGGGCTGGAGCCAATTATGCCTTTCTTAATTAAGCCCGAGTCCTGGCGGGTGGCTAGGTTGTCTTTATTCCCAAAGTGGGAAGAGGGGACATGGTGCCCATTTCATTCAGACGGATTAGCCTCATATCGTTCTTATTGAAGATAGTTGATAATTATGTCCGGGTGGGGGTGCTGGCGAGGAGGCCGTTGAGCAATTTCCAGCACGCGTATCCGGTGGGAAGGTCGACAGAGACCACTCTGTTCCGCCTTGCCAGTACCCTGGAGAGCACAATAGATTATGCGCGTTCCTGGATATCCAGGAGGGGGCCATCGACAACACTTCTCATGAGGCGATTACGAGCGCCCTGAGGCGTAGGAACATGGATGATGTGAAGGCTACGAGAGTGGCGGAGACTGCTGTGGGGCAGAGCACCCTATGGATGCGCGTGGCCAGGGGATGCCCACAGGGTGGAGTTCTGTCTCCGTTAATGTGGAGTTTGGTGGTGAGTGGACTCCATAATGAGCTGCTTCGTCAGGGAATTTGTGTCCAGGCTTATGCCGATGATATTGTCATCATCGCTAGAGCTAAGTTCGAGGGAACTCTTTGTGATATAGTCCAAAGCGGATTACGGGTGGTCCGGGTCTGGTGCGATACTGTGTTTGATTCCAAGCTTTTTTGGCGAAGTTACGAGGAAGCTGTGTGTACAATGGCAACCCGGGCACTTATGGTTTGCAGGACCATATCGGGCAGGCCGTGGAGCTGCTCCCCGTCTGTCATGTTGTGGATGTATACCATGATGGTCGTGCCGCTCCTGACTTATGGAGCAGTGGAATGGGCAAGAAAGGTGGCTCTTGGTACGGCTAGAAAAAACCTGGAACGATTGCAGAGACGCATATGCGTCTGCATCACAGGGTCTATGAAAACTTGTCCAACGGCGGCAATGAAGGTGATTTTGGGACTTACCCCTTTTCACCCTATTGTGGAGATGCCACAGAAAGCTGCTATTTTCAGGTTGGGGAGAAGTGGGGCCGGAATAATCTGAATGAGAGATCAAGGTCGTCATTTCAGGTTCCGCTCCTATCGATGCCTCTGGACGACATGATAAAGAGATACAGATTCGAGAAAAATTTTGCCTCGTTGCTGAGTAACAGAAAGGACTGGGAGTGTGACTTTTCAGGTCGCCCAATGGGAGCACACGTTATCAGATGGTACGCAGATGGGTCAAATACCAGAATTGGGACGGGTGCGGGGGTATTGGGGCCAAGAACCGAGTTCCCTGAACCTATGGGAACTTTTTCGAGTGTACTTCGGGCAGAGTTGCACGCCATTGCAATGTGCGTACAGTTCAGCCTGGAAAAGGGGTACCGGGGAATGGAGATTATGTGGGATAGCCGGGCTGCGATCGGAGCGCTGAACTCATTTTCAGTATCCTACGCGGCAATATAGGGCTGTCTTGAGAAGCTAAATGAGTTGGGCGGATGCAACCGGCTGACACTGAGTTGGATGCCGGGCCATGTAGGCATGGAAGAAAATGAGGCTGATGCACTTGCATGGAAGGGGGCAAACACACCTCTCCTTGGGCCGGAACCCTTCTGCAGAATCGGACCATATACTATTCGTTTGGAATTAAGGAAGGAATCGGAAAGAAGGCGGTCGAAGCGCTGGAGAAGTCTTCCAGGGCTGCGGTAAACCAAAGAGCTACTGGATACTTGCAGATTCTGTGGGGAGTATGGAGAGACCTCGATGCACCTCCTGGGGGAATGTGATGGTCTTTCCTCTAACGGTGGTGGAGTTACGGTTTCTGGTCCTCACAAGTTGCTTTAGTTCATCAGGAGAGTGGGTCTCGAGTGTGTGTTGTAGGACATGCCCCGCACTCGGATGGGGCGCCTAATAGATCCTTATACGTGGTCACGGTGCACTGTTGCCCCCGTTGTACAAATCTACAATCTACAACCGAAATAACATTTGACAATATTTCCGGACGTGTCCCAGACGTTAGATAATATCAAGAAAACTATTATCTCCAAGATTATAGTCTTAATTGACAACAAAGTACTGATATATAACGAAATAATAAAACCTATATGGACGCATTATATACCACTATGGGCTTAGGCTAAGTAAACACAAGTCAAACTAAAAACTTTCCAAAACAAGGTCCTTAGTAATATGTTAAGTGGTCCATAGTTCCTAGTGACACTCATAGGGATTTTGGCGTCCTCGAAGTAAGTGTTAGTGTAACGTAGCATGGAGAAGTTTCGAGGTTGGAAAACTTGAGGGGCGAGGTTCAATAAAGCTAGGCAACAGGGTACTTGGGAAGAGTACAAGGCAACATTAACGGCCTACAGCAAAGATATCCGCAGGGCCAAGCGCAGAAGTTCCAGATCATTCTGCTATGGCATAGCGGAGACTCCGGCGATTGCGAGGCTGCAAAGGGTCCTGGGTAAAGACAGGGCGCTATCGACTACTTCTTTAAAGAGGCCTCCAGAACGAGGAGCAAAGGGCTCTTCTTCTGAAGGCGCATTTCCCTGGTAGCAATCCGCATGTTGGATCCGTGGTGTCCAATTATGCCTTCCTAATTAAAACTATTTAGGAGTAGGCTGGCTTTTGGATAGACTCCCGAGTCCTGTCGGATGACTAAGGTGATCTTCATCCCCAAACTTACAAGCAGACACATGGTGCCCAAGTCATTCAGACCGATTAGCCTCACATCGTTCTTATTGAAAACATTGGATAAAATAATAGACAATTCCAATCTTTATGTCCAATATGTTGGATACGAGAGTTGCAGAGACTACTTTGGGGCAAAGCACCTTAAGCAGGATACGTGTGGCTAGAGAATGTGCATAGGGTGAAATTCTATCTTTAATTCAATATTCTATTCAATATTATTTTTATAATCGCTAGGGGCAAGCTTGAAATGACTCTTTGTGACATAGTCCAAAGGAAATTACGGGTGGCGCAGGCCTAGAGCGATGCTGTGGACCACAGACTTGACCCTGGCAAGACGATCCTAGTGCCTTTCACTAGGAGAAGGAAGCTTGAGCAACTGCACACAATTCACATGTGCGGTGCGAGTGCAGATAAAAAATCGGATGCCAAAAACCTGTGGGTGGTTTTTGATTCCAAGCTTCTTTGGCGGAGTCACGAGGAAGTTGTATGTATACTGGCAACCCGCGCGCTTATGGTTTGCAGAGCCATCTCGTGGTCGTAGAAAACTTCAGCGAATTACACATTATCAGATGGTACGCTAATGGGCCAAAAACCAGTATGGAGACGTGTGCGGGGTTTTTTGGGTTAAGAAAAAAAATGTCCGAACCAATGGGAACTTTTTCGAGTGTGTTTCGGGTCGAGGGGCACGCCATTGTGCGGGCGATTCAGCCGCGAATGGGGAGGGAGTATCGAGGATAGAAGATAATGATCATGTCGAATAACCATGCTGTCATCGCAGCGCTGAAGCCGTTTTTAGTATCCTCTGCGGCAGTATGGGATTGTCATGAGAAGCTCAATGCATTAGGCTCGCGCAACTGCGTCTCTCTGTGTTGGATGCCGGACCATATGCGCGTGAAAGAAAATGAAGCAGAGAGAACGCGCTGGAGGAGTCTTCGGGGCTGCGACGACCTCCTGGGATATTATGACCAGAAGCTGTTTAAGAAAATTATGGTGATGTGTAAAAATCAGGTGAGATTTCTCGCCGGGGTCTTGTCGGGTCACTGCAGACTCAGGGGCAGACTTCGGCTGGGCCTGGAAAGTGAGGACATTTGCAGATTTTATTGGGAGGATGGGAAGACCTCGGTGCACCTTGTGGGGGAGTGTGGTACTCCTATTCATAGAAGAAGGGAAGTATTGTGGAGCTTATCAGAAGGGTAGGTCTCAAGTGTGTGTTGCAGGGCATGGCCCGCACTCGGAGGGGTGCGCACAATGAATCCTTATACGCCAATAAAGTTCTTAGTATATTTTAGAAATTCTAATACAATGGCTGCACAGGTTCCGGTAGCTTTCATTCAACTCCGAAAGTAAATTTGAAATATTTGAAAAAATTATAAGGCTAGATTCATGAAACTCGGCAATCGTGTGCCTAATTGTAAGCCAGATATAGCCCTGAAATTTTTGGTGGAATGGCTTGACTGGTTCAAAAGCTATTTAAAATATTTAAAAAATAAATGAGGTAGATTCAAGAAATTTGGCAGTCGTGCGTCCATTGGTCAGACATAATATCCGTTAAGTTTCTATTGAGTGGTTTGACAGGATCTAGTAATTGCTGTTTGACAATAAAAGCTAATTCTAGATATTTAAAAAAAAAAATTTGTAAACTCAGATCAAAGTGCAGGGTATAAATTAGCCGACTTATACAAAATGAAACATTTCCACAATACAGGTTTCCCTTGCATAACGCGATAGTTACGTTCCAGGTAAATTCAGCGTTATGTGTTTCGCGTTATATAAGACTTAGTTTTTATATAAATTTGGGGGTTATATAACAATAAGATTTTTTACAAAATAAAATATATATTTAATAAGAAATAACATATATTTCAACTCAAAACTAAAATTCAGATTTTGTTATAAAACTAAAACCATAAAAATAAAAACAATAACAATTCAAAATTCAAAAAAACTAAATAAAACAAATTATGTACATACATATTATAAAATTTAAAAGGAAACTGAAAAAAACTAAAAGTTTATTAACAAACTCCATTATAATTAATCTGTTTCGCAGTCTTCAAATATCCTATTTCGTGAAAGTTGTGAGGCTTGTGGGCGTGTAATAACATCAGAAGATATTTCTTCAACATAGGAAGTTGTTTTCCTTGTTGGATAAAAACTAGTTGTGGAACCTTGTGATCCTTCGACTGGATTTTAAACTTCGCGTTATAAGAGTTCAAATTTCGCGTTATACTGAAACCGATTTTTTTTTCAAATCGCGTTATATTGAAAACGCGTTACAAAGTACCGCGTTGTACAAGAGATACCTGTAGTGTGAATTAAATGTTGAAAAGGAAGATTATGTAAATTTTTTTGGAAAATTGAAATATGTACATACATCTGTATTTAAATTATTTATGAATAAAATGTTAAGCCTTTTCATAAACACAGTATATTGCGATATATAGCGAGAACTGCGCTATATTTGTGTTCATAAACAAATTTTGATAATCAATTTTGTTCATAAACTTTGCTAATCTATCTCAAAAATATTTAAATTGTCATGGCTAGCGCAATTAAATCTGCTGTATGTTTTTTTACTATTGTACTTGAAAATAACAAAATTTCTATTTGTTTCAGTTTTCTTAATTTTTATTTTTCCTAAATACAACTGTCCAAAACATATTGCTTATGTATCACATTATTGTTTTGCAGTATTGTGTTTATGTAAATCTGTTTTATGTTAATTGAATTTTTGTAACAAAAGCAAAACTTTTTATTGCATAATTAAATTAGATTAAAATGAATAAAGGAAGAACTTTCACACAAATTCTTATTAATTAGATTCAGATTATGGCGTTCGTGTCAATTTTTTTGAGTTAGCTATGTCCTCCGAATATTATATTTATCTTTTACATGTGTGCCTAAAATATTATACCCGTTCGAACCAATATTAGAAGGGGGAGGAAATTTTTTCTTTATTAGTAAAAGAAACAAATATGTGAGAAAATCTCTCAATTTTTTTTTTGATGTCCCAGGAATTTATGACCATTTACAATTATTTATAACCATTTAACAATTATCTTTTTTACTATATACATACGTTTTAAAAATTCTCCTGTTGATTAGAATTTTTTGTATTTTCATCCAAATATTTCTCGTAACAAATAACATTTTTAGTCATCACTGAATTAATTATTTCTTTTAAGGTTCAAATCATCTTATGTCTTGAAGCGACATAATTTAACTCATACTGGAGAAAAACCGTACGCTTGTGATTATTGCGAGCGCGCATTTGCGCAGAGTAATATTTTTAACTTTTGCTATTAAAATAATTTATTTTTAATTATTTCAGAAAATGATTTGATAAAACATTTAAAAATACATTTGGGAGAAAACATATATAAGTGTGATATATGTATGGACTCATTTCGTTTACAATATGAACTTCGTGACCATCTTTATGAGCATTATCGAAAACAAAAAGAAACTAATATTTAGAATTGAATTTAATTTTATGTCAAAATGTTAGAAAAATGTATAGAATATTTTGGGGTGAAAATTAAATACATATGTATTCAACAAAGTAGGAGGATAGTGAAAGTGTTGCTGTGTAACATTGAATTTCAAAATATTAAAAATTTGCTGTAAATTGTAATTAACTCGAAAAGTAATAGTAAAATAAAATTTGTTATTATAACTGCATTGAAATCGCATTTTCAAAAATTCTTTTTTAGCTTTTCGACTAGTAAGCTCTTACCGGTACTAAGTTAGTTCAGTAAGAAATGTTAATAAAATACTTTTAAAAATAAAATGCCAACTTAGAAGTACTTTTGAAATTAATTTTGACTTTTTTTTTAAATTAAGTAAAAAGAATGATGGACGATATGAAATAATCCTTAGGGTAAAACTTTTGCATTATATGTATACTGAATTAATTTGGTTTTATAGTAATTTTTATAGAATTAACTCGCAATGAATTGTAACAGACACTTGTTTTAAAAACTTTTTTTTTAAGATTTTTTCTGTTCTCAAGACAGCACTTCAGATTTTTTTCATTTCTTGATATAAAAGAGTTTAGGTTTTTACTTACTATCAGCTTAATATTGAATTACCAAAAACACCCTATATAAACTTTTATTTTTTTTTTGTGTATTTATTTATTTATTAGTAGTAGAGATTGTATTAGAGTAGTAGAGATTGTAGAGACTCTGTAACAATGAAAAACGGAGAAATTGTAGGTCTCTGGGTGAATTTCTGTGGATCTTTTTGTGGATCCGTTTTGTTGTGATAAGGAATTTAAAAATTAAAAATTTTTGTGTGATAAGGAATTTAAAAAAAATTTTTATCGGTGTTTTTTCATTCCTCCATTCTACGATAGTTGGTTTGGTTTGAATGCGATGTTGTGTGTGTGTAGTTTTAATTATACAGTAGGCTCGTACATACATATTTTGATTGTCATAATATATTTTAAAAATGACGTCAGGAGATCTCCTAACAGGCCATTTAGATTATTGAGAAATTTTTTGTTACATTAAGAAATATCCAATAGTTGCATGTACTATTTATTTTTTCAAGGATAATGTATGAAAATCGTACATTTTTGGTAATAGTACCCTACAGAGTTTAAAAAAATGCGAAATAAAAAGTTTTGAGATATGAAAATTTTTTTGTGGTTTTTAAACAAAATTTTAGTTTAATGATAGATAAGAAATTTTATTAAAAAAGAAAAAAACGTATGTATGTGTATATATGTATATAGAATGAAGGAATTAAAAAATTATACTATGCTAGATGTATGAACTTGAAAAATGACGTCAGGAGATTCCCTACAAAAATAGTATTATAATATGACAAACATGATAGCTTATAGTTTATATTTCATAAATATCTTTTTTACTTTTTTATATAAATACAAGTGTCTAATGGTTGTTAATTTTTATTTGATAGCAATCATAATGTTTTGGATTGAAAAAATTTCACATGGTCAACAGTATTCTATTTGTGATAAAAGGTAGAAATCCATGAAGATTACAAATTTCAAAACATTTTGGGATAATTTAGAAATATTTTCAACACCTGAACATGGAGAGAGGGTTTGTGTATTAAGATTAAGGAACGGTGAATCAGTATCAGATTCACAAAGAAAAATTATGGAGAGACTGAACTGGCGACATGTAAAAATTGAGGTTTCTGGTGGGGATATAATTGTGTCGGGTGAAATACATTATGCCTTGCATGAATCCAGTGTTCGTAATAAACCAAAATCTTCTGCAAATAATTGTCCATTTGAAAACGATTGAGAAGTTATTGAACGCAATATTTCAAATATATTTCCCGATGAATTAAGCAATAAATATTTATTATCAGAATCTAGGAGAGTGAATGTTTTTGAAGAGAAAGAAAATCAAAATAAAAAGTCTATATTTAGACAAAAACTTGAAGAAGGTATATCGCATATTTCCTCTATAGAGAATATATATAATGAAAAAAATAATAAAACGAAAATTGGGGAGTTATTATGAAAACTAAGAAAAGCTCTCGAAAAATTCAATGAGCAAAATATGGATTATATGGAAGGTTTTCAAAAAGAGACAGAATTATATTTATCAAAATTTTTGTACATGTGTAAAATAATAAACCAAATTAAGTACCTTCATGCAAAGGAAATCAATAAATAAAAACAAACAAGTAAAATCAATATCATTTGACTATCAATTTTCGAGGTGTTAACATCGTTAAAATAATAAAACAAGATGCATGCAAGTATTTATTTAATTTCATATTTATTTTTGGCTATCACTGGTGCAGCACCTACGCCGAATATAAGATTAGATGAGTCAGCTTACGGAAGTACTGATTTCAATATAGTTCTACCTAATAATGAAACTATAAAGGTAAATCTATCGGTACAATTCCTCAAGCATGTAGCTGAATCTGGAGCAACAATAGCAACAACAACAACAAAAACAACAACAACAATTAATATATCTTCTGATTCAGATAATTCTTTGAAAGCTGACTCAGTTCCTCAATTTGTATCAGTAGAAGAAGCAATCCAAACATTTAAAAACGATTTAATTGCAAAAGAAGTCGCTATCGGTGGAATAATACAAAGTGCACAAGTCTTCTACAGACATTTCAGATTGGAATATGGTGAAGGTGAAGATATTAAAATACGATGTTCCTATGATTCCAACTTTCAAGAAAAAACTTTAAAAATTGATTGTCAAGAGAATATCGTAACTTCTGCTAAAAGACTTACAAGCAGTGGTGAGTTAGAGACATATATCGCTTTCAATACTGATTATCAATGCTCAGCAGATACAATATTAGATTTACGAAAGATAAAGCAAACCTATCATATGGAAATATCTTAAAATATTAAAATTTTCTAATAATTTTTATTGTGTTTTTAAATATATAATACAAATAAAAGAACTTTTATTAAATTAAATCTGTTTTATTTATCCAGGAATTGTGGCTTGATGGAAAACCAAGCCATTTTACAAAAACTTTATCATCTTTAGTTTTTAACACTTTTTCTACTAAATAAATGTCGTTATGTTTAGATTTAAGCAACTCATATTCATAGAAAGCACCTTCAATTGGTTGACCTTCGTAGTCTTCTAATAAGTATGTTACAGGGTTTGTTATCTGCACTTTCCTTATCTTGAATATTTCTATAGTCCAGTTAGGTGTATAACCTTTTTCAAAAACATGTTTAAACTTGCTTATCCGAACTGAGTCACTAATTTTGAGTTTTCCTCGTTGTGAAATCTTAATGTGGTTGTCTGCCCTTGACAACAACTCATTAGCATTATTTTTATTTATATCTACTGGGCGTCTTTGTATGGTTCGATGCTTTATATGATTGTATTGGTTAACTAATTTATCAATAATATCTATCCATTTATAATTTCCGTTGAAGCTGAATTCTTTCCACATTTTTTCTTTTAGAGTTCGATTAAAACGTTGCACAATAGAAGCTTTTAATGAGTTTTATGTAGAATAATGATTTATTTGATAGTTACTCATTAGTTTTTTAAAAATTTTGTTAAAAACTTCTTTTCCATCATCGGTCAGAAGATTTTTTGGATATCGCTTGGCTTCTTTGAAAATTAGTTCCATAGCTTCAGTGGTACCATCACAAGTTTTATTTTTTATTGGTATAGCCCAAGCATATTTTGAGAATGTATCTATCACAGTCAAGAGGAATTTATATCCCCTATTTTCCTTTGCATAAGCTCCCATTTCGACTAAATCAGTTTGCCATAAGTCATCATAACCCTTTATAATAACTCTACGTCTTTGAAAATTTCTTCTTGCAGGTTTCTGCAATTCTTCAACAACAGCTGTCTTACTCATATTTCTGATTAATTATTAAAAAAATCTTTTCCCTAAATATTTTTAAGAATCGAGGTTTTTGAGGCACTCAATTCAATCAAGAACCTCATCTTTACTCATCTTAAACATAAATAATTAAAACAATATTTTTTTTTTATTTTATTTTTTTAAATTCTTTCATACAATTGCATTAGCTTTACAATTCTGATCATAATATTTTCAACTGATATGCACGGACAAGTTTCAGGTAAAGAATCGGGAACGTCTGAAGAATATGAACATATTGAATAATGATATCCATAGTCTTTTGTCTCTAACTGAGTAGATTTTTTGAATTGCAGTAAAAATTTAAAATGTTCCTTCAATTCAATATAATGTTCCTCCAATAAAATGTCTTCATATATATTTAAAAAAATTTTTAATTTATATCCAATTTTTGGTATATCTATTTTGAAGCCGCTATCTATTTTGAACGTATACTGATTGATTTTACTTGTTCACCTTTTTAATTTCATTAATTTTTCTAGTAAAATATGCTTCCGTGTTTCTTAGGTCATTTCGTTGATTATTAATAACTTCTTTTATTTTTGTATTATGTTCTTGATCTATTTTATTTTCAAGAGTTTTATTTTCTGACTCCACAAATCCATTAACTCTTGCTATTTCATTCCTTAGTTGTTGTAATACATATTCTCTCTGAGTAATAACCACTCTATTGAGAGCTTCATTTAAAGTCGCTAGTTCATCATCTACATATTTTTTTGTAGCAGTGTCATTCTTATTTATTGGAGGTCTTAGGTTTATCAATTGTTTATTTTGAATATCGTAATACCCATCAGAATTAAGTTGTAATCCAATTGTTTGAAAATTTTTAGCTTGGTTAATAGCATATGGATAATTTCGGCTATGACCGAATTTATCTATAGTCATTATGCTAATGATGACGTAATTCAAATACTATTCAATTATATTAGCTTCCCTTAGTTCTTCTATTATGGAATTAATTTAATTATTGTGATTATTATTACTTGCTATTTGTTAAGAAATCAAAAGTCTCAAACTATTAACCAGCTCATTAGGATTATCCCAATAGGTATATTGAACCGGTTGCTTTGAATACATCATAGATGATATCTGAGGGTTTATAGTAAATTTTCCTTTAGTTAAAGATTCTCCTATTTTTTTCCCTCTTGCGTTATATTCATGAATGTAGAGTTTTTTAATACTATTTTGATATTTAAATCCCTTATTACCCTTAATTTTATGTAATGAATTATAATTTCTCTGACGGGCGTTGGTTTTTTCCTGATTCCCAAATTATGATCAAAATAAGGGCCATAGCTCTTATCAAGTTGTGATTTCTTGTAATTATGTAGAGGTGATAATGATGATTCTAATTTATCACTTTTTGAATTTGTAAATGTGATTGTGTTAGGAGTTGATGTTAAAAAACTTTCAAACTAGGATTTTTCCTTTTTGGTGCTTTTATTTTATTTTCGACGAATGACATCATATTAAATTTATCAGTACTGTATTCTTCCTGTTTTACTTCCGGTTTTATAAATGCTGACGGAGATAGATATTTCACAACATTAGTTAAGTCTTCAATAGCCTTGACAATTGGTTTGAATGTAATTTTCCAAAATTTCATCATGCATAATTTGACCGCTTTTTAATGATTTGTATTTTCTTTTTAAATCTTTTCTAACTTTAATACTCTTTCAATACTTTTTCATTCATGATTATTCAATGAAATCGCTATTATTGATCTGGTATTGAATTGCAGCCGATCTGATCTGGTCTGTTGCAGTTGTTGATCTGATCTATTGCGGTTGTTGATCTGATCTGTTACGGTTGTTGATCTAATCTGTTACTGATATATTATTCTATAACTTGATAAATTCATCAAATTTTCTTCTATAGCGGCCAGCATTCGAAACACTATCCTTATCTATAACTAGAAATCCATAGTCGTCTTTCCAGCAGCATGAGCATAATTTTTTAAATTGATCAAAAGACATGTCTGTATTAACATGATCATTATAGATATGTTTTAAATTTAAATCGTCTTGTTTGAATGCAATTATAAAATTTGCGTTATCAGTTATTAAATGCTTAGGTATCCGAGTATAAGATTGACATAAATAAAAACTATCAACATCTTGATGACGTCCCATGCAAAAATAATTCCTTATGGTATCTTGCTTGTCACAAGCAACATCATCAAATATAAATATTGAATTAGGTTGAGATTCAGCAAGGTCAATTACACCTGAGTTATTTGAAAATTCGTTATATCCCATTCCCTTAATAGGATTCATTATCTTTTTCAAGTATTCATATTTCGGTTGATGCAGCGATTTAGAATATATATATATATTTTGATATTTAAGCCCATTTGGGTCTAATAACATACTCAACATTACGTTAGTTTTACCGCAATTGGACGGGCCCACAATTAAACCCCTGATACTAACTGGAAACATTGCTCCATGTTTCTTCCTTTTCTTTGTGCTACCCGATTTTTTGTCAAAATTTTTTACTTTTATTGTATCATGCACTTTGATAAACTTCATAACTCCTACTAGTTGAACTTAATATAAAATTATTTAATTCTTACTTTTGCAATCATTTGCATTTTATCCACTTTCGAAGAAGGAATAAATTTTAAATAAAGTTCAACAATCGAATGGCGCTCAGTAATAGACATATTGTTGAGAGGGAAGGAGGAGGATTATTGAATTCTTTGATAATTAAATTACCATTTGAAGCTCATTTACCTGGTTACAACTATTGTGGTCCTGGAACAAAATTAAAAGAGCTAGTGGTGATAAGGGTATTAATCAGTTAAACGAGGCTTGTAAAGAGCATATTGCTGATAATATATTAGCAGAAAAAGCCTGGCAGAGAGTTAAAGCAAAAGATTCAAGTTTTAGTGAACGAGCCAACGCCTGGTTGGTAACAAACGCAATGAAGGCAAAAGTTAAAACTGGAATAGGTTGTAGAAATGGGATAAAAAAGAAGAAACAACTTTTAAGAAAATTAATCCATGAAGCTAAAATTGCTATTAAAGGATATAAACCTGAAAAAGAAAAAGATGCAATAAAAATTGCACTTAAAGCAGCTAAAAATATTGGTAAAATAAGAAATCGATAAAAATTCCACTTATAATTCCAGTTCCTAAATCCGGTGGTATTCTATCATTAATTCCGATATTGACGGGTCTTTCAGCTGTTGGAGCTCTTACAGGAGGTGCTGCTGGTATAGCTAAAGCTGTCAACGACGCTAAAAATTCAAAGAAGATGTTAAATGAAAGTGAACGTCACAATAAGACTATGGAAGCTATTGGTATTAGAGGAAAATGTCTACAATTAAAACCAAATAAAAAAGGGTTTGGATTATATTTAGCTCTAAAAAACCACTAAATTTGCTACCCAAAAGAGCACTGACAAATATTGATATAAACGATTTTGGTCGAAAGTATTTACAAAATTTCCGCGGCGTTTTTATGAGAGATAATCTACCTAAAACTAAACCATGAATGTGGTATTATATGAAACATGAATGTGGTATTATAAATTTAGATAATTCCACAGGCCGTGGCACACATTGGGTAGCATATCATAAGAATTTAAATAATATTCAATATTTTGATAGTTTTGGAAACTTACAACCACCAATTGAAGTTGCTAAATATTTGGGTGATAAAATTTCATGTAATTATAAGAATTATCAAAAATTTGATACATACAATTGTGGTCATTTATGTTTACACTTTTTATCTAATAAAAAATTTTATGAATAAAATTAATTTGCTGTTGTTATTATTTTTGTATTCATTGCTACAAAATTTCAAGTTCAAGAAAAAACATGATAAGAAATGAAAAGCAAAAGTAGGTCAAAATTTTTCATATGTTGAGATTTATAATGACCACAAAATTGAGATATCAGGTTCAAGGTTATTTCTTTTTCGCTTTGAATTTTAGAATTTCATATGAATATTAATCATCTAGTTAAATTAATCATGATAGTTGAGATGATATAAAGGATGATTTCCCACCTATAGATTTACAAGGAGACTATGTTTGTGCTTTAGTTGATTTCCAGATATATAATTCAATACCGAATATTGATAATGATAACAGTAAATTCATTATCGGTAGTAGAACCATCATTATTCCGATTGGTTCCTATGAAGTTGAAGATATAGTAGAGTTTCTTAAAAAAGAGTTGCAAATTAATGACACTAAGGCAGATAAGCAAAAACTTCACATAAAACCAAATAATAATACATTAAAATGCGAAATTTTTCTACTGAAGAAATTGATTTTCTGCAAAAAGGTGTAATTGGGAATTTATTTTAGTCAGAGGAAACTTGAAGCAAATAAATGGCATATATCAGATTTACCTGTTGATATCAAGAAAATTAACATTATACGCATTGAATGCAGTATTATACAAGGAACGAATATAACGATAAAGAAGCACATATTCTACACGAATTTTCAATCGCTGTACCACCAGGGTATAAAATAATCGAAGTCCCGCGACCCTATTTATTTACACGTGGCCTTCAACAGAATCACTGCAATCGTGATAAGATTAATTGATCAGATCGGCAATTTGATTAATTTTCAAGGTGAAACTATAACGGCAAGACTACATTTGAAAAAACAAGAAAATATATAATAAACATGTCTCTTTATGATAGCAATAGCTATATATCTTCAATTAAAAGGTCTCATCCATTCAATAATCAATCTACCTCAACAGTGACAGGTTCCAGAGGAGTAGGTAAACCGATTTTAACAATCGAAAATCAGGAATTTTTAAAATCAATAGGATTAAAGTTAACAATACATTAAAATGGAGAGTTTATTTGGTAATCCAGTTATTGATGAAAGTACAACAAGCGCTCACTGGCATACATATTCAGCATTCTTGAATTCATTTAGTAAAACCGATATTATACGCGTACAGATACAAAATCAAAATTTGAACATTTTACTTTTCACTAGCTTACTTTATATTGAAGGTACAATTTCAAAAGCTGATGGTATATGATAACAATAGAAATGTGGGTATTACATCATGCTTAAAAAACTACATTTCATTAAACAAAAGTGAGAGCAAAGCGCTTATTAATGGTAGTTGGTCACCTGAACAATCAATTGAGCCAAAGACTTTGTTTTTCAATTATTGTATTCCATTAATACAAAAAAAAATCTCTTGGTACAAAAAATCTCTTGGCTCTTTTTGATTACAAAAATATTGTGCCGAATGCCAAACATGAATTAATTTTGATACGTTCAAGATCTGATGATAATTCGTTACTTTGCTCTGATGCTAATGAAAAGCCAAAAATTCAACTAACCAAAGTACAATGGAGAGTGCAGCACATCAATTTAACTGATGCATTGAAATTGAATTTGTACAGCAATATTACAAATAATGCGAAAATAATGTTAGCTTTCAGAAATTTGGAATTATATGAATATCCGTCATTTCCACAAAATACTAATCATCAGATTTGGAATGTAAAAACAACAGCTCAATTGGAAAAACCTCGTTTCATTATTTTTGCGCTACTAACAGATAAACTTAATCAATTTACAAAAGATCCATCAAAATTTGATCATTGTAATATAACTGATCTAAAAGTTTACCTCAATTCAGAATGCTATCCATATGAAGACATAACTTTACTATTTGAAAGAAATCGTTACGGGGTGGCTTATGATGCCTATACAAGATTTCGAAGTAGTTATTATAATTATCCTGTTGCTGAACCATTGTTAACGTTAAAGGAATTTAAGCAAAAGGCTACGATCCTAATTATAGATACACGCTATCAAAATGAAAATCTAAAAATGGGTCCGGTTGATGTTAGGGTCGAATTGAAAACTTCAGAAATGATATCTGCAAATACCATAGCTTACTGCCTAATGCTACATGACAGATTAGTAGAATTTACGTCATTGAGCGGGGAAGTCGTCAAAATTATTTAAAAAAAGAAATGATAAATCGCACATGTAATCAAACTGCAATAAGATCATTAAATATCACTTCAGACTCGTTCTGTGTATTAGATATTCCACCTTTTATTGTAGGGGGTGCTTTCATGATCATCTTACATTGTACGGCTTTCCTATTCTACAAAGGATACACTTATTTAAAATTTCATAATCAGTCACAGGAGTAAAAACAAAAACTATCATGGATTACGTCATCATCGATGTACAAGGTTTTAGAGATAACAACAATAAATTCTTATTAAAAGAAATTGCCTGCCTTTCGTCAAACGGTGAAGTTCAGCATTTTATCATAAGACCACCATATGGATATCATATACTCACATCTAAAACTAAGTATACAAATAATTGGCTGACGAAAAAGCATCATGGTTTTCAATGGTCAGATGGCAAAATGCATTTTTGCGATGTCATCAATTTTTTGAAAGTTTACATAAGTCATAATACGATCATATATGTGAAGAGCGAAGAAAAGAAAAAGTGGATTAATAAAATTTTAAATCATTACAATGTGATCGATTTAAGCATGCGAAATTCAACAAGTTTAAAAAAATTTGAATGTCAACAAATTAAATGTTGTTTTAATTATATTGGAATGTGTGCTGTTGAAAATATAAATAAATTAACAAAATGCTGATTCTAAGCAATATTATTCTATTTAAGCAAAGAACAAAAATCGCTTCCCCGAAAAATCTTGGTATCACCATATTCGCACAATCAGTCATAAACTAAAAAGTGCTGTTTTTATCGATAAATATTTGAAATGCATCAAAAATGCATTCCAAGGAAGAATAGTAACATTTATTCGAGAAAATGAAAAGGAGAATGTTCTATTACCAAAAGATTTTCTTGATGGTTTCAAAATTGACGGAAGTCTTAGAACAGCATATTTCAGTGAAATTCAATTGAATTCACTGAAATATGCTGTTCAGTGGAACAGCATATTTCAGTGAATGAAAATTGGAATTATACGCAAAATTTATCAAGCTGAAAGATGTCCAAAGTAATGAAAATGAAGAAAGCATCATGTTGACCGCAGTACAGAAATTCATAATGCTTTTGATGATATGACTAGTGCAATAACAACTCAAGCTGAAGAATTCCAGGTTGATTGTTTGAATTTCACAGGTGTTTCTCATCCTGTTAAAGTTAAAGATTTGTTTCAAATTGAAGAACAGAATTCAGTGATAAGCATGAATGTTTATGGACTGAAGGAATTCGGAAGCAAAACACAAATAATAGGAGCTTATTATCATACAAAAAATAAAAAAACAAATCATGTTGATCTACTTCTTTTAGAAAAGCATGAAAAGAACCATTAAGTTTGGATAAGGAACTTATCTAGACTAATAAGAAGTCAAATAACCCTTCATCGCGAATCAATACATTTATGTACACACTGCCTATTATATTTTCGAAATGAGCAAAAACTAAACAATCACGAATCTGTATGTTCTAAAAGAGTTGTAAAGCTACCGACAGGAGATGATAACATTTTAGAATTTAAAGACTACAGCAAAAGTTTAAAAGTACCTTTTGTAATTTATGCCGATTCAGAATGCATGCTCAAGCAGATTGCTTCTTTCCAAAATGATCCTACTATTTCATCAACAACAGATACAAGGCTTCATGTACCTAACAGTAGAGATTGGGAGACCCTGTATTAATGAAAAACGGAGAAATTGTGGATCTCTGGGTGGATTTCTGTGGATTTTTTTGTGGATCCGTTTTGTTGTGATAAGGAATTTAAAAATTAAGATGTCGTGTGTGTGTGTTTGTAGTTTTAATTATACAGTAGGCTCGTACATACATATTTTGATTGTCATAATATATTTTAAAAATGACGTCAGGAGATCTCCTAACTGGCCATTTAGATTATTGAGAAATTTTTTGTTACATTAAGAAATATCTAATAATTGCATGTACTATTTATTTTTTCAAGGTCTTTTTATACCCTGCACTTCGTGAAGGGTATATTAACTTTGGTATGGAGTTTGTAACTACTTGAAGGAGTTATCTGCGGTATGGACATATGTATATATTCTTGCTCAGCGTAAAATTCTGCGTCGATTTAGACATGTCCATCCGTCCGTCCGTCCGATCGCACTATAACTCAAAAACGAATAATGCAATCGACACCAAACTTTCACAAGTTTTTTCTTTTGTGCCAAGGACGAACCGTTTTGTTATTAGACTAATTCGGACAACGGGTTCGGGTAGCTGCCATACAACTCAAAGAGTTTATTTCAAATATTTCAAAAACTAATAAAGCTATAAATATAAAATTTTGTATACATGTGTCCAATTATATTCTACATACGCTCTAAAAATTATAATGGGATAGCTACACCGTTTCGGGTGGCTGCCATACAACTCCAACAGCAGATTTTTTATATTCGGCAAAATAATAAAGTCAGATTCATGAATTTTGGCAGTCATGTGTCCAATTATAGACCAAATATATTTCTGAAGTTTTAGGGGAATTGCTTGACAGGTTCGGGTACCTCAAATACAACTCCAAAAGCTAATTTTTAATATTTGGAAAAATAATAAAGTCAGATTCATGAAACTTGGCAGTTGTGTGTCGAGTTATAGGTCAGATATATTTCTGAAGTTTTGGTGCAATTTCTTGACAGGTTCGAGTAGCTCCCATACAAGTCTAAAAGCTTATTTTAAATATTTGGAAAAACAATAAAGTCAAATTCATGAGACTTGCCAGTCGTGTGTCCAATTGGTCAGACATATTTCTAAAGGCTTGGTGGAATTTCTTGACAGGTTCGAGTAGCTCCCATACAAGTCTAAAAGCTTATTCTTAATATTTGGAAAAATAATAAATTCGGATTCATTAAACTTGGCAGTTGTGTGTCCGATTATAGATCAGATATATTTGTGAAGTTTTATTGGAATTGCTTGACTGGTTCGGGTACTTGCCATACAACTCCAAAAGCTTATTTTAAATATTTGGAAAAATAATAAAGTCAGATTCATGAAACTTGGTAGTTGTATTTGGAAAAATAATAAAGTCAGATTCGTGAAACTTCACAGTTGTGTGTCTGATTATAGATCAGATATATTTGTGAAGTTTTGATGGAATTGCTTGACAGGTTCAGGTACTTGCCATACAACTCCAAAAGCTAATTTTAAATATTTGGAAAAATTATGAAGTCAGATTCATGAAACTTGACAGTCGGATGTCCAATTATAGATCAGACATATCCGTGAAGTTTCTATAGAATGACTTCACAGGTTCGAGTAATTGCTACACAATAACGAAAGGTGCAGGGTATAATTCAATCGGTTTCTACCGACTGAAACGTTTTTACTTGTTATTTATTCTTTTTCTTCTAAAATAATGTATGAAAATCGTACATTTTTGGTAATAGTACCCTACAGAGTTTAAAAAAATGCGAAATAAAATGTTTTGAGATATGAAAATTTTTTTGTGGTTTTTAAACAAAATTTTAGTTTAATGATAGATAAGAAATTTTATTAAAAAAGAAAAAAACGTATGTATGTGTATATATGTATATAGAATGGAGAGGAATTAAAAAATTATACTATGCTTGATGTGTGAACTTGAAAAATGACGTCAGGAGATTCCCTAGAATTAGAATAGTATTATAATATGATAAACATGATAGCCAGGAGATTTTCTAACAGGCAATTTAGATTATTAAGAAATTTTTTTGTTACAAAGAAGAGGTAAATCTTAGCATTAGGTATTTGAGTAATAAATTAAAAACAAAAATAAATAATATCTTATTATTTTTATTATTCTTTTTTTAAAAATTTATAAAATTTATTAAAAACCTCGTGAGATTTTAAAATTTTGCACATTTCTTTGGATACCTTATTGCAGATATAGCAATAAGGCTCTTTAAACATGAACTCTTTAGCTTCCTCAAAGCTATCACATACTATTGTAAAATAGAATGTGGAGTATACAGCGTCTAAGGTCTCGTTGTTCTCCGGATTAGCTGCTTTGATGTTGTCGAAGCACCTCGGGCAAATAATTTTTTCAGCGTTGTGTTTAAAGGAGGTGTCCTCCAAATCGTCATTGTCGAACACTCCTACCTCTGCATCGACAAAACGATAGAAAATAGTGCAAACTTTCCCATTCCCAGCACCTTCGACAAGTTGAAAGGATAGGGGGAATCCATCCATTTGATACTCTTGGCGAATTACAGCTGATTCTGTAGGCATGGTGTGTTGGTGTTGTTTAATAAATTATTTAATTGAAACTAATAAAAAATCTGAGAAAAGAATGGTAATTTATACTTTTTGTAAGACTTCGTAAATTGTATAAGAAGGACGATAAAAAGTCTTTTGATTAATAACATTTGGTGTTGTGAATGATAAATAAAACTACAACATAATTTTTAAAAATTGTTTTTATTTTTTTATTTTATAGTGAGCTCACGCAAAAGTATTAGTTTTATTTTCAAGTACATATCTTTTATCATCATTAGAACTTAATGCTATTTTATTTAACATTTGAATATATGAAGAATGTAATTTAGATCTAAATGTGTTCATGGAGCAATATTTAGTTTTATTAGTAAACAATGATCTCTTATAATCTTCTTTAGTTAAAGTCTTAACTACATATATCTTGACTCCTTTAGATTTTTTAATAGAATCATTTAAGGTTTCTAAAAAATACATTTTCGACTTTAGACCAACAAATTCATTTATTATTCGACCATTCATTTTATCTTTAAACAGTCCTAAAATCTTTTTGTTTACTAAGGGAAAACCGTAAGGGTTATCAGGTTCATAGTCCGATGTATCAAATATAAGTTTTGATGGATCATATTGTTGCTCATCTTCAAGAATATCTTTGTAAAAATCGTCCGAGAAAGTTGTATAAATGAATGCATCTGTATCAGTATAATTTAAAAATAATGTATTATTAGAGAATTTTTTCTTCATATAATTGTAGTGAAAGTTGTACATGTGGAATTTTAAAAGTTTAAGGACAGTAAATCCTAGGTATATGGGTTTGTTATAAAAACTATACAGTTGTCTGATTGTATAGCGCATAAATCGTTGCTAAAAATAGCGCTCTAGCGCCAACATGATTACCTTTACTTTCCCAAGAGTTAACAATTTTAATATCTTTTCTTTTGTCTACATTCTCCATTGTTTTACCGAATGCTGCACAATTCATTAGTTTGAAAAAATCCTTTTCAAATTTACTTTTAGCTAATGTTCTATGGTGCGTATTCAAGTTAATATATTTCTGCATCCAATCGAACTGTTTGAACTTTAGAGCTCTATGAATTTTTTTGAGAATCAGACCATGCTCAAGACATAGTTTCAGATTCATGTAATGAATAATATATTTCTTCTTATTATTTAGGTCTTATGTTAGCTTTTCGATTTTGCTAAATGATGATGGTGATATTTTTCTCTCGCAACAAAAAGATAAGTCGTTATGTTCATCGTGTAGACTTTCAGGATATTCAAGATCAACTTCAAAGACATATCCAATGTCTGAGTTTTCAGATATAGACAGGCAATCTATGGAAGAGGGATCTACCCACTCAAAAGCACCATATGAGAGGTATTTATACATCGCCCAGCCATATAAATTGTTGGCATCATAATAAACAATGTAAGACTATTGTTCATTACAATCACGATTTGGATGATTATATTTATTTGAAGCTTTGCTATATCTTAAAGAGCATTGGCTGATACCACCACGAATACCCTCTTGAAAAAATTTATATATTTCAATATCCGTTATCAATTCTAATTTTATATTTGTATATTTCAGCATTGCTTCCCACGAAAGCCCGGGTTCTGTGTAAAAATCAGCAGGATCTAAATTATAGATTTTGTAGCAACATGCTCAAAAATTTTCGAAAACATCCGCTAAAAGAAAAACGTCTGTTTTTAAGTACAAGTCTAAATAGTCCCACATGCTTCCGCAATTGAATTCTCTCCATACTTTAACAGCATGTTCGTAATCGTTATTAGAGCATGGAGAATCAATTAATGTATTATAGAGATTTTCTTGAGAAGGTAAACATGTTTCTTTTAGTTTCTTTAAAGAGTCAATATAATCATAGGGAAAAATACCCTTTCTTTTAAGTAGAGAGCATTTTGTATCGCTAGGAACTTTTTTTGTCATTATAATGAAATTGTCATTGTGTAAATTTTTTGTTAATGATTCTAAACTACCAGGTACAAATCTAAAGGAGTCTAAAAATTACCGTTTCCCAAATCGATGGTTTTTGTTAATGATATATATAGTTCTTTGTTGAGTGGTATCACATCTATTGCTCCAGGAACTTCGTTCAAAGATTTGAAAAATAAATGTGAGTCATAAGCAGAAAAATTATGGAAGAATACTGAATAGAAATTTTTGGATTTATAGCTTAAGTTACAACTTTGATGAGCCGGTCCTCGGTACGCCCCAGTCAGATGACAATGGTCCTTAACTTTGATGTCCCCTGATTCAAAAGGTTTTAAGCAAAGGCTACATTCGATGCTGTTTTCAAACTCGGATGATTATTTATCAGTCAAATTTTTCATTTTCTCTTTCCTGTTTGAAGATTTCGAATGCAATTTTACACATTCATCAATCAAAGACAAAATAAATTGCTCCACACAATCTTTCCCTATGGAAAGGAAGAAATTAAAAAAATAAGACTGTGAATTAATGAAAAAAGAAAAAAATTTACCTTTAAATGTGAAAAATTAAGCATTTAATATAATATGAAAATGCAATAGGTACATGAAGCCTTGTATCTGTTGTTGATGAAATAGTAGGATCATTTTGGAAAGAAGCAATCTGCTTGAGCATGCATTCTGAATCGGCATAAATTACAAAAGGTACTTTTAAACTTTTGCTGTAGTCTTTAAATTCTAAAATGTTATCGTCTGCTGTCGGTAGCTTTACAACTCTTTTAGAACATACAGATTCGTGATTTTTTAGTTTTTGCTCGTTTCGAAAATATAATAGGCAGTGTGTACATAAATGTATTGATTCGCGATGAAGGGTTATTTGACTTCTTATTAGTCTAGATAAGTTCTTTATCCAAACGTAATGGTTCTTTTCATGCTTTTCTAAAAGAAGTAGATCAACATGATTTGTTTTTTTATTTTTTGTATGATAATAAGCTCCTATTATTTGTGTTTTGCTTCCGAATTCCTTCAGTCCATAAACATTCATGCTTATCACTGAATTCAGTTCTTCAATTTGAAACAAATCTTTAACTTTAACAGGGTGAGAAACACCTGTGAAATTCAAACAATCAACCTTACAATTTGTTAAAAAAATTTTCTCATCTTGTATATTGTTAATATTGTAACTTAGTACTCTATCGGCATTTGTAGAAGGTGATTTATTTTGCATTGCCGCTATAAGACACCATTTTAGACAATATTCATCGTTGTTCTTAATATTTACACGCGTTTTTGGATTCAATTTTTAAAGGTAGCTTAATATAATTACCTCCTTTTATCGGCGTATACTTCGCTACATTTATTTCAACGAAACAAATCTGAGCTAAGGACCAACAGCTATCTTTTTCTTGGAATTCTTCAGCTTGAGTTGTTATTGCACTAGTCATATCATCAAAAGCATTATGAATTTCTGCACTGCGGTCAATAACAGTCATTTTAGAATTAAATGACTTGATGCTTTCTTCATTTTCATTTGTTTCGACATCTTTCAGCTTGATAAATTTTGCGTATAATTCCAAATTGAATTTCACTGAAATATGCTGCTCTAAGACTTCCGTTAATTTTGAAACCATCAAGAAAATCTTTTGGTAATAGAACATTCTCCTTTTCATTTTTTCGAATAAATGTTACTATTCTTCCTTGGAATGCATTTTTGATGCATTTCAAATATTTATCGATGACAACATAGCTTATGAGTGATTGTGCGAATATGGTGATACCAAGATTTTTCGGGGATTTCTACTCCACAATTATCGCAATATTTTGTAGATAGCTTTTCTAATTTCGCAGGTGAAGTTTTATCATCTGCTATAGCTATTTTACATTTTTTTTCATTAGGTTTTTTATGGAGCTCCCTATGTCTTTTTAAAGCATCTAAGCGAGCAAAAGTCTTTTATTTGTATGAATTTTTATGTGTCTTCTCAAGTTTGTTGAGAAAGTGAAAACTTTAGCGCACACTGGACAAGTTTTAATCATTTTGTTAACTAAGCAAACTTTCTTAACAAGAACTCAATTCATTTTGAAATACAAACTACTTATAGAGGTTTTCGAAAATGGGAATAGGATTTTATACACACAGAGAGAAAAAAATATAATCAAAATTTTAAAGAAAAAGATGTGTGGTTTTTGATAACTTTTTTAACTTTTTTATTAAAATTTTTATTCAATACATATACAATTGTGTTTTTTTTTACTCAACTTCTTCTTCCTCAGTGTCATCATCACCATCATCGGATAATATTTCAGTAGGCTCGATCGTTCTGATGAATTCCAAATCCACTGTTCTGCTTACAATACTCTTCACTTGAAAGTTGTACAAACCCATATTAAGCTTTTTTACCAATTTCGAAGACATCTTCGAAAATCGGCTAGGTAAAAATACATCAAACGAATCGTTGACGGTAACCAGTATGCTGATACCAAATTTTGTGGCTATCTTTTTATATGCCGATATTTGACCGACCTCCAATTCGCTACATTTTATAGTCTGACGAAAGTTGTTGAGGCTATTTTAATTGATTTAAATATCTAGCCATCTTAATTGAAGACTTTGTAATTGTGATTAAATAAAATAAAGTGCCTGTTATTTATACTAAATTTGTTGTTGATAAAACCAATTGATATCATTTTTGTAGTAGTACGAATTCATATTAGCAAAATGTTTTCATTAGATAAAATTAAGAGTAAAAAAAACAATAAAATTGAATTCCATCATTCCAAAATTATGGTTCATATTAAAGCTAAACAAAATGTTTGAATTTCGGAAAAGATTAGAAAGAAAGTTTTCTTACTCAACAACAAATTACCCAAAATTACTATTAAGCCAAATGTTTTAAGCTTGATAAAAATTTTTTGTAGTAGTACGAATTCATATTAGCAAAATGTTTTCATTAGATACAATTATACATTTCATATTAAAGCTAAACAAAATGTTTAAACTTCGGAAAAGATTAGAAAAAAAGTTTTCTTATGCGACAACAAATTACCAAAAATTACTATTGGACCAAGTGTTTTAAGCTTGATAAAAATTTTAATAATCAGACTGTTCAATTATATTAAATGCAATTTTTTTGTTTTTTTCATAAAACCATTTATTATTTTATGTTTTTTTATTGTTTCTTAATATTAACATATAAATGTTACTAATAATAATATGACAGTATTATTTAAATTTTTGATATTTAATGGATGTTGAGGTCGATGACGATGATGATGATGATGTTGTCGGCTTCACAATGCTTCTAACATCATAGTTCTGCTTTTTGGGCGAGTTATTTTGCGACAGCAATTTAACTTTTTCTTGATTAATTTTTCTGATTTTTCAAAGTGTATCTAATAATAAGCGATTTTTGTTCTCTGCTTAAATAGAAAAATATTGTTTAGATCAGCAATTATTATAAATTAAAAAATTTATATATATTTTCAACAGCACACATTCCAATATGATTAAAACAACATTTAATTTGTTGACACTCAAATTTTTTTAAACTTGGTGAATTTTGCATGCTTAAATCGATCACATTGTAATGATTTAAAATTTTATTAATCCACTTTTTCTTTTCTTCGCTCTTCACATATATGATCGTATTATGACTTATGTAAACTTTCAAAAAATTGATGACATCGCAAAAATGCGTTTTGCCATCTGACCATTGAAAACCATGATGCTTTTTCGTCAGCCAATTATTTGTATACTTAGTTTTAGATGTGAGTATATGATATCCATATGGTGGTCTTATGATAAAATTCTGAACTTCACCGTTTGAAGGAAGGCAGGCAATTTCTTTTAATTTGAATTTATTGTTGTTATCTCTAAAACCTTGTACATCGATGATGACGTAATCCATGATAGTTTTTGTTTTTACTCCTGTGACTGATTATGAAATTTTAAATAAGTGTATCCTTTGTAGAATAGGAAAGCCGTACAATGTAAGATGATCATGAAAGCACCCCCTCCAATAAACGGTGGAATATCTAACACACAGAACGTGTCCGAAGTTATACTTAATGATCTTATTGCAGTTTGATTACATGTGCAATTTATCATTTCTTTTTTTAAATAATTTTGACGACTTCCCCGCTCAATGACGTAAATTCTACTAATCTGTCATGTAGCATTAGGCAGTAAGCTATGGTATTTGCAGATATCATTTCTGAAGTTTTCAATTCGACCCTAACATCAACCGGACCCATTTTTAGATTTTCATTTTGATAGCGTGTATCTATAATTAGGATCGTAGCCTTTTGCTTAAATTCCTTTAACGTTAACAATGGTTCAGCAACAGGATAATTATAATAACTACTTCGAAATCTTGTATAGGCATCATAAGCCACCCCGTAACGATTTCTTTCAAATAGTAAAGTTATGTCTTCATATGGATAGCATTCTGAATTGAGGTAAACTTTTAGATCAGTTATATTACAATGATCAAATTTTGATGGATCTTTTGTAAATTGATTAAGTTTATCTGTTAGTAGCGCAAAAATAATGAAACGAGGTTTTTCCAATTGAGCTGTTGTTTTTACATTCCAAATCTGATGATTAGTATTTTGTGGAAATGACGGATATTCATATAATTCCAAATTTCTGAAAGCTAACATTATTTTCGCATTATTTGTAATATTGCTGTACAAATTCAATTTCAATGCATCAGTTAAATTGATGTGCTGCACTCTCCATTGTACTTTGGTTAGTTGAATTTTTGGCTTTTCATTAGCATCAGAGCAAAGTAACGAATTATCATCAGATCTTGAACGTATCAAAATTAATTCATGTTTGGCATTCGGCACAATATTTTTGTAATCAAAAAGAGCCAAGAGATTTTTTGTACCAAGAGATTTTTTTTTGTATTAATGGAATACAATAATTGAAAAACAAAGTCTTTGGCTCAATTGATTGTTCAGGTGACCAACTACCATTAATAAGCGCTTTGCTCTCATTTTTGTTTAATGAAATGTAGTTTTTTAAGCATGATGTAATACCCACATTTCTATTGTTACCATATACCATCAGCTTTTGAAATTGTACCTTCAATATAAAGTAAGCTAGTGAAAAGTAAAATGTTCAAATTTTGATTTTGTATCTGTACGCGTATAATATCGGTTTTACTAAATGAATTCAAGAATGCTGAATATGTATGCCAGTGAACGCTTGTTGTACTTTTATCAATAACTGGATTACCAAATAAACTCTCCATTTTAATGTATTGTTAACTTTAATAATATTGGTTTTAAAAATTCCTGATTTTCGATTGTTAAAATCGGTTTACCTACTCCTCTGGAACCTGTCACTGTTGAGGTAGATTGATTATTGAATGGATGAGACTTATTAATTGAAGATATATAGCTATTACTATCATAAAGAAACATGTTTATAACATATTTACTTGTTTTTTCAAATGTAGTCTTGCTATTATAGTTTCACCTTGAAAATTAATCAAATTGCCGATCTGATCAATTAATCTTATCACGATTGTACTGATTCTGTTGACGGCCACGTGTAAATAAATAAGGTTTCGCGGGACTTCGATTATTTTATATCCTGGTGGTACTGCAATTGAAAATTCGTGTAGAATATGTGCTTCTTTATCGTTAATATACGTTCTTGTATAATACTGCATTCAATGCGTATAATGTTAATTTTCTTGATATCAACAGGTAAATCTGATATATGCCATTTATTTGCTTCAAGTTTCCTCTGACTAAAATAAATTCCCAATTACACCTTTTTGCAGAAAATCAATTTCTTCAGTAGAAAAAATTTCGCATTTTAATGTATTATTATTTGGTTTTATGTGAAGTTTTTGCTTATCTGCCTTAGTGTCATTAATTTGCAACTCTCTTTTAAGAAACTCTACTATATCTTCAACTTCATAGGACCAATCGGAATATTGATGGTTCTACTACCGATAATGAATTTACTGTTATCATTATCAATATTCGGTATTGAATTATATATCTGGAAATCAACTAAAGCACAAACATAGTCTCCTTGTAAATCTATAGGTGGGAAATCATCCTTTATATCATCTCAACTATCATAATTAATTTAACTAGTTGATTAATATTCATATGAAATTCTAAAATTCAAAGCGAAAAAAAAATAACCTTGAACCTGATATCTCAATTTTGTGGTCATTATAAATCTCAACATATGAAAAATTTTGACCTACTTTTGCTTTTCATTTCTTATCATGTTTTTTCTTAAACTTGAAATTTTGTAGCAATGAATACAAAAATAATAACAACAACAAATTAATTTTATTCACAAAATTTTTTATTAGATAAAAAGTGTAAACATAAATGACCACAATTGTATGTATCAAATTTTTGATACTTCTTATAATTATATGAAATTTTATCACCCAAATATTTAGCAACTTCAATTGGTGGTTGTAAGTTTCCAAAACTATCAAAATATTGAATATTATTTAAATTCTTATGATATGCTACCCAATGTGTGCCACGGCCTGTGGAATTATCTAAATTTATAATACCACATTCATGTTTCATATAATACCACATTCATGGTTTAGTTTTAGGTAGATTATCTCTCATAAAAACGCCGCGGAAATTTTGTAAATACTTTCGACCAAAATCGTTTATATCAATATTTGTCAGTGCTCTTTTGGGTAGCAAATTTAGTGGTTTTTTGGAGCTAAATATAATCCAAACCCTTTTTTATATGGTTTTAATTATAGACCTTTTCCTCTAATAGCAATAGCTTCCATAGTCTTATTGTGACGTTCACTTTCATTTAACATCTTCTTTGCATTTTTAGCGTCGTTGACAGCTTTAGCTATACCAGCAGCACCTCCTGTAAGAGCTCCAACAGCTGAAAGACCCGCAAATGTCAGAATTAATGGTAGAATACCACCGGTTTTAGGAACTGGAATTATACGTGGAATTTTTATCGATTTCTTATTTTTACCAATATTTTTAGCTGCTTTAAGTGCAATTTTTATTGCATCTTTTTCTTTTTCAGGTTTATATCCTTTAATAGCAATTTTAGCTTCATGGATTAATTTTCTTAAAAGTTGTTTCTTCTTTTTTATCCCATTTCTACAACCCATTCCAGTTTTAACTTCTGCCTTCATTGCGTTTGTTACCAACCAGGCGTTAGCTTGTTCACCAAATATTGATTCTTTTGCTTTAACTCTCTGCCAGGCTTTTTCTGCTAATATATTATCAGCAATATGACGATCAGCAGTAGTGTTACTTCTAGAATACGCAATATCATACTCTTTACAAGCCTCGTCTAACTGATTAATACCCTTATCACCACTAGCTCTTTTAATTTTGTTCCAGGACCACAATAGTTGTAACCAGGTAAATGAGCTTCAAATGGTAATTTATTTATCAAAGAATTCAATAATCCTCCTCCTTCCCTCTCAACAATATGTTTATTACTGAGCGCCATTCGATTGTTGAACTTTATTTAAAATTTATTCCTTCTTCGAAAGTGGATAAAATGCAAATGATTGCAAAAGTAAAAATTAAATAATTTTATATTAAGTTCAACTAGTAGGAGTTATGAAGTTTATCAAAGTGCATGATACAATAAAAGTAAAAAATTTTGACAAAAAATCGGGTAGCACAAAGAAAAGGAAGAAACATGGAGCAATGTTTCCAGTTAGTATCAGGGGTTTAATTGTGGGCCCGTCCAATTGCGGTAAAACTAACGTAATGTTGAGTATGTTATTAGACCCAAATGGGCTTAAATATCAAAATATATATATATATTCTAAATCGCTGCATCAACCGAAATATGAATACTTGAAAAAGATAATGAATCCTATTAAGGGAATGGGATATAACGAATTTTCAAATAACTCAGGTGTAATTGACCTTGCTGAATTTCAACCTAATTCAATATTTATATTTGATGATGCTTTTGTGACAAGCAAGACACCATAAGGAATTATTTTTGCATGGAACGTCATCAAGATGTAGATAGTTTTTATTTATGTCAATTTTATACTCGGATACCTAAGCATTTAATAACTGATAACGCAAATTCTATAATTGCACTCAAACAAGACGATTTAAATTTAAATCATATCTATAATGATCATGTTAATACAGACATGTCTTTTCAATCAATTTAAAAAATTATGCTCATGCTGCTGGAAAGACGACTATGGATTTCTAGTTAATGATAAGAATAGTGTTTTGAATGCTGGCCGCTATAGAAGAAAATTTGATGAATTTATCAAGTTATAGAATAATATATCAGTCACAGATTAGATTAACAACCGTAACAGATCAGATCAACAACCGCAACAGATCAGATCAACAACTGCAACAGACCAGGTCAGGTCGGCTGCAATGCAATACCAGTTCAATATCAGATCAATAATAGCGATTTCATTGAATAATCATGAATGAAAAAGTATTGAAAGATTTAATTAAAGTTAGAAAAGACTCAAAAAGGAAATACAAATCATTAAAGAGCGGTCAAATTATGTATGATGAAATTTTGGAAAATACATTCACACCAATTGTCAAGCCTGTTGAAGACTTAACTAATGTTGTGAAATATCAATCTCCCTCAGCATTTATAAAACCGGAAGTAAAACAGGAAGAATACAGTACTGATAAATTTAATATGATGCCATTCGTCGAAAATAAAATAAAAACACCAATGAAGGAAAAATCCGAGTTTGAAAGTTTTTTAACATCAACTCCTAACACAATCACATTTACAAATTCAAAAAGTGATAAATTAGAATCATCATTGTCACCTCTACATAATTACAAGAAATCACAACTTGATAAAAGCTATGGCCCTAATTTTGATCATAATTTGGGAATCAGGAAATTAGGTAACGCAAAATTTAGCATAGATGTAATAAGGGATTTAAATATCAAAATATTTTTAAAAAACTCTACATTCATGAATATAATACAAAAGGGAAAAAAATAGGAGAATCTTTAACTAAAGGAAAATTTACTATAAACCCTCAAATATCATCTATGATGTATTTAAAGCAGCCGGTTCAATATATCTATTGGGATGAACCTAATGAGCTGGTTAATAGATTGAAACTTTTGATATCTTCACAAATAGCAAGTAATAATAATCACAATAATGAACCTAATTCCATAATAGAAGAACTAAGGGAAACTAATATAATTGAATAATATTTGAATTACGTCATCATTAGCATAATGACTATAGATAAATTCGGTCATAGCCGAAATCATCCATATGCTATTAACCAAGCTAAAAATTTTCAAACAATTGGACTACAACTAGATTCTGATGGGTATTATGATATTCAATTTGTTTAAAAACAATTGATAAACCTAAGACCTCCAATAAATAAGAATGATATAAAAAATAATATGTAGATGATCCAATAAATAAATTTGTAGAGGATGAACTAGCGACTTTAAATAAAGCTCTCAATAGAGTGATTATTACTCAGAGAGAATATGTATTAGAACAACTAAGGAATGAAATAGCAAGAGTTTATGGATTTGTCGAGTCAGAAAATAAAACTCTTGAAAATAACATAGATCAAGAACATAATACAAAAATAAAAGAAGTTATTAATAATCAATGAAATGATCTAAGAAACACGGAAGCATATTTTACTAGAAAAATTAATGAAATTAAAAAGGTGAACAAGTAAAATCAATCAGTATACGTTCAACAACAGCGGCTTTAAAATAGATATACCACAAATTGGATATAAATTAAAAATTTTTTTTACATAAATATGAATTGGAGGAACATTATATTGAATTGAAGGAACGTTTTAAATTTTTACTGCAATTCAAAAAATCTACTCAGTTAGAGACAAAAGATTATGGGTATCATTATTCAATATGTCCATATTCTTCAGACGTTCCCGATTCTTTACCTGAAACTTGTCCGTGCATATCAGTTGAAAATATTATGATCAGAATTGTAAAGCTAATGCAATTGTATGAAAGAATTGAAAAAAAATATAAAATAAGAGTGTAAAATAAAAAAAAAATATTGTTTTAATTATTTATGTTTAAGATGAGGTTCTTGATTGAATTGAGTGCCTCAAAAACCTCGATTCTTAAAAATATTTAGGGAAAAGCTTTTTTTAATAATTAATCAGAAATATGTGTAAGACAGCTGTTGTTGAAGAATTGCATAAACCTGCAAGAAGAAATTTTCAAAGACGTAGAGTTATTATAAAGGGTTATGATGACTTATGGCAAACTGATTTAGTCGAAATGGGAGCTTATGCAAAGGAAAATATATAAATTCCTCTTGACTGTGACAGATACTTTCTCAAAATATACTTGGGCTATACCAATAAAAAATAAAACTTCTGATGGTACCACTGAAGCTATGGAACTAATTTTCAAAGAAGCCAAGCGATATCCAAAAAATCTTCAGACCGATGATGGAAAAGAATTTTTTAACAGAATTTTTAAAAACTAATGAGTAACTATCAAATAAATCATTATTCTACATATAACTCATTAAAAGCTTGTATTGTGCAACGTTTCAATCGAACTTTAAAAGAAAAAATATGGAAAGAATTCAGCTTCAACGGAAATTATAAATGGATAGACATTATTGATGAATTAGTTAACCAATACAATCATACAAAGCATCGCACCATACAAAGACGCCCAGTAGATATAAATAAAAATAATGCTAATGAGTTGTTGTCAAGGGCGTACAACCACATTAAGATTTCACAACGAGGAAAACTCAAAATTGTTGACTCAGTTCGGATAAGCAAGTTTAAACATGTGTTCGAAAAAGCTTATACACCTAACTGGACTATAGAAATATTCAAGATAAGGAAAGTGCAGATAACAAACCCTGTAACATACTTATTAGAAGACTACGAAGGTCAACCAATTGAAGGTGATTTCTATAAATATGAGTTGCTTAAATCTAAACATAATGACATTTATTTAGTAGAAAAAGTTTTAAAAACTAAAGATGATAAAATTTTTGTAAAATGGCTTGGTTTTCTATCATGCCACAATTCCTGGATAAATAAAACAGATTTAATTTAATAAAACTTCTTTTATTTGATAAGTATATTAAAAAATACAATAAAAATTATTAGAATTTTAATATTTTAAGATATTTCCATATGATAGATTTGCTTTGTCTTCCGTAAATCTAATATTGTATCTGCTGAGGATTGATAATCAGTATTCAAAGCGATATATGTCTCTAACTCACCACTGCTTGTAGGTCTTTTAGCAGAAGTTACGATATTCTCTTGACAATCAATTTTTAAAGTTTTTTCTTGAAAGTTGGAATCATATGAACATCGTATTTTAATATCTTCACCTTCACCATATTCCAATCTGAAATGTCTGTAGAAGACTTGTGCATTTTGTATTATTCCACCGATAGCCACTTCTTTTGCAATTAAATCGTTTTTAAATGTTTGGATTGCTTCTTCTACTGATAAAAATTGAGGAACTGAGTCAGCTTTCAAAGAATTATCTGAATCAGAAGATATATTAATTGTTGTTGTTGTTTTTGTTGTTGTTGTTGCTATTGTTGCTCCAGATTCAGCTACATGCTTGAGGAATTGTACCGATAGATTTACCTTTATAGTTTCATTATTAGGTAGAACTATATTGAAATCAGTACTTCCGTAAGCTGACTCATCTAATCTTATATTCGGCGTAGGTGCTGCACTAATGATAGCCAAAAATAAATATGAAATTAAATAAATACTTGCATGCATCTTGTTTTATTATTTTAACGATGTTAACATCTCGAAAATTGATAGTCAAATGATATTGATTTTACTTGTTTGTTTTTATTTATTGATTTCCTTTGCATGAAGGTACTTAATTTGGTTTATTATTTTACACAGATAAATATAATTCTGTTCCTTTTTGAAAACCTTAAATATATTTTTCGAGAACTTTTCTTAGTTTTAATAATAACTCCCCAATTTTCGCTTTATTATTCTTTTCATTATATATATTCTCTATAGAAGAAATATACGATATACCTTCTTCAAGTTTTGGTCTAAATATAGACTTTTTATTTTGATTTTCTTCCTCTTCAAAATCATTCACTCTCCTAGATTCTGATAATAAATATTTATTGCTTAATTCATCGGGAAATATATTTGAAATATTGCGTTCAATAACTTCCCAATCGTTTTCAAATGGAGAATTATTTGCAAAAGATTTTGGTTTATTACGAACATTGGATTCATGTAAGGCATAATGTATTTCACCCGACACAATTATATCCCCACCAGAAACCTACATGTTGCCAGTTCAGTCTCTTCATAATTTTTCTTTTTGAATCTGAAACTGATTCACCGTTCCTTAATCTTAATACACAACCCTCTCTCCATATTCAGGTGTTAAAAATATTTCTAAATTATCCTAAAATGTTTTGAAATTTGTAGCCTTCATGGATTTCCACCTTTTATCACAAACACAATACTGTTGACCATGTGAAATTTTTTCAATCCAAAACATTATGATTGCTATCAAATAAAAATCCCGAACAAAGGTACAACCATTAGACACTTGTATTTATATAAAAAAGTAAAAAAGATATTTATGAAATATAAACTATAAGCTATCATGTTTATCATATTATAATACTATTTTTGTAGGGAATCCTTCATTCCTTAATTAATTCCTTCATTCTATATACATATATACACATACATACGTTTTTTTCTTTTTTAATAAAATTTCTTATCATTAAACTAAAATTTTGTTTAAAAACCACAAAAAAATTTTCATATCTCAAAACTTTTTATTTCGCAGTTTTTTAAACTCTGTAGGGTACTATTACCAAAAATGTACGATTTTCATACATTATCCTTGAAAAAATAAATAGTACATGCAACTATTGGATATTTCTTAATGTAACAAAAAATTTCTCAATAGTCTAAATGGCCTGTTAGGAGATCTCCTGACGTCATTTTTAAAATATATTATGACAATCAAAATATGTATGTACGAGCCTACTGTATAATTAAAACTACACACACACACTTTTCTTTTTTCATTAGTTCACAGTCTTATTTTTTTAATTTCTTCCTTTCCATAGTGAAAGATTGTGTGGAGCAATTTATTTTGTCTTTGATTGATGAATGTTTAAAATTGCATTCGAAATATTCAAACAGGAAAGAGAAAATGAAAAATTTGACTGATAAAGAGTCATCCGAGTTTGAAAACAGCATCGAATGTAGCATTTGCTTAAAACTTTTTGAATCAGGGGACATCAAAGTTAAGGACCATTGTCGTCTGACTGGGGCGTACCGAGGACCGGCTCATCAAAGTTGTAACTTAAGCTATAAATCCAAAAATTTCTATTCAGTATTCTTCCATAATTTTTCTGCTTATGACTCACATTTATTTTTCAAATCTTTGAACGAAGTTCCTGGAGCAATAGATGTGATACCACTCAACAAAGAACTATATATCATTAACAAAAACCATCTATTTGGGAAACGGTAATTTTTTTAAGATCAGATTTTTAGACTTTTTTAGATTTATACCTAGTAGTTTAGAATCATTAACAAAAAATTTACACAATGACGATTTCATTATAATGACAAAAAATTTTCCTAGCGATATAAAATGCTCTCTACTTAAAAGAAAGGGTATTTTTCCCTATGATTATATTGGATCTTTAAAGAAACTGAAAGAGACACGTTTACCTTCTCAAGAAAATTTCTATAATACATTAATTGATGCTCCATGCTCTAATGACGATTACGAACATGCTGTTAAAGTATGGAGAGAATTCAATTGCGGAAGCATGTGGGACTATTTAGACTTGTACTTAAAAACAGACGTTTTTCTTTTAGCGGATGTTTTCGAAAATTTTTGAGCATGTTGCTACAAAATCTATAATTTAGATCCTGCTCATTTTTACACAGAACCCGGGCTTCGTGGGAAGCAATGCTGAAATATACAAATATAAAATTAGAATTGATAACGGATATTGAAATATATAAATGACAATCATTTTTAAAATATATTATGACAATCAAAATATGTATGTACGAGCCTACTGTATAATTAAAACTACACACACACACGACATCGCATTCAAACCAAACCAACTATCGTAGAATGGAGGAATGAAAAAACAGCGATAAATTTTTTTTTTTTAATTTTTAAATTTTTAAATTCCTTATCACAACAAAACGAATCCACAAAAAGATCCACAGAAATCCACCCAGAGATTCACAATTTCTCCGTTTTTGCTAAAAACATAATTGCTACATGCCCAAATGACCGTTACATATGATATTATTGAGGGTATATTATAGGTATTTTGGTTCTATGTTTACGAAGTAAACCATTAAAACAATTTAATTTGTTTTCAATATTATCAATATGCATACGTCAACATAAATTTTTATCAAATAAAAGGTGTCCCACAATTCACGCGAGAAGTAATTTTGATAGAAAAAACAGGTTTATAATTGAAAATTGTAAATTTTTTATATAAGTGCAGTATAAGGTTTCATGTGGAATAGTACATCGAATAAACGATCTCTAAAACTTTGGTTGCACATACGCACACATTTGCGTATAAACTATAAATAAGGCTAGACTGGAGAGCCACACGTATGAGAATAAATTGACAAGGCCAGTTAAAGTTATGGCTATAAATCTCCATTCATCGTGTGACCGCGAGGCTATAAAAAATGAGGCTATTAGCAAAGGTTTTAAATATCTAAATGTTGTAAATAAAATCAAAAGAAAAAAGAAAGTGGAAAATATATTCCAGCAAAACTTCTTTACTATCTTTTGATCATTCGGAAGAGGTAACCAAAATCTATAAAATAGAATACTTACAGCACATGAGAGGAAAAAGTGAAGCAACTAGAAGCAGCAACTCCATTCTGCAATGCAAAAGATGCCAGAGATTTGGACACACACAAAAGTTTTGACAAAGAGATGCTAGATATGTAAAATATGCTGGTAATCATATGACAGTAATCTGGTAATCATATGAGTATCAAATTCACAGGAGCTCCAAAGCAAAACATGATATAAGAATAATAATAAGGAACCTTAGAACAAAACTCCACAAATGAAAAGAACTGGCGCAGACATTTATGATAGTATATTGACTAGAATTGACGAGATCTCTAAGAGATTATTAAAATAGAAAAAAGATACACTGAGGTGTATACAAGACACCAAAGACATTATATGAAATGAAATATGTATAATATATTTGACATATAAATATAGACTTTTTATTTTGATTTTCTTCCTCTTCAAAATCATTCACTCTCCTAGATTCTGATAATAAATATTTATTGCTTAATTCATCGGGAAATATATTTGAAATATTGCGTTCAATAACTTCCCAATCGTTTTCAAATGGAGAATTATTTGCAAAAGATTTTGGTTTATTACGAACATTGGATTCATGTAAGGCATAATGTATTTCACCCGACACAATTATATCCCCACCAGAAACCTACATGTTGCCAGTTCAGTCTCTTCATAATTTTTCTTTTTGAATCTGAAACTGATTCACCGTTCCTTAATCTTAATACACAACCCTCTCTCCATATTCAGGTGTTAAAAATATTTCTAAATTATCCTAAAATGTTTTGAAATTTGTAGCCTTCATGGATTTCCACCTTTTATCACAAACACAATACTGTTGACCATGTGAAATTTTTTCAATCCAAAACATTATGATTGCTATCAAATAAAAATCCCGAACAAAGGTACAACCATTAGACACTTGTATTTATATAAAAAAGTAAAAAAGATATTTATGAAATATAAACTATAAGCTATCATGTTTATCATATTATAATACTGTTTTTGTAGGGAATCCTTCATTCCTTAATTAATTCCTTCATTCTATATACATATATACACATACATACGTTTTTTTCTTTTTTAATAAAATTTCTTATCATTAAACTAAAATTTTGTTTAAAAACCACAAAAAAATTTTCATATCTCAAAACTTTTTATTTCGCAGTTTTTTAAACTCTGTAGGGTACTATTACCAAAAATGTACGATTTTCATACATTATCCTTGAAAAAATAAATAGTACATGCAACTATTGGATATTTCTTAATGTAACAAAAAATTTCTCAATAGTCTAAATGGCCTGTTAGGAGATCTCCTGACGTCATTTTTAAAATATATTATGACAATCAAAATATGTATGTACGAGCCTACTGTATAATTAAAACTACACACACACACTTTTCTTTTTTCATTAGTTCACAGTCTTATTTTTTTAATTTCTTCCTTTCCATAGTGAAAGATTGTGTGGAGCAATTTATTTTGTCTTTGATTGATGAATGTTTAAAATTGCATTCGAAATATTCAAACAGGAAAGAGAAAATGAAAAATTTGACTGATAAAGAGTCATCCGAGTTTGAAAACAGCATCGAATGTAGCATTTGCTTAAAACTTTTTGAATCAGGGGACATCAAAGTTAAGGACCATTGTCGTCTGACTGGGGCGTACCGAGGACCGGCTCATCAAAGTTGTAACTTAAGCTATAAATCCAAAAATTTCTATTCAGTATTCTTCCATAATTTTTCTGCTTATGACTCACATTTATTTTTCAAATCTTTGAACGAAGTTCCTGGAGCAATAGATGTGATACCACTCAACAAAGAACTATATATCATTAACAAAAACCATCTATTTGGGAAACGGTAATTTTTTTAAGATCAGATTTTTAGACTTTTTTAGATTTATACCTAGTAGTTTAGAATCATTAACAAAAAATTTACACAATGACGATTTCATTATAATGACAAAAAATTTTCCTAGCGATATAAAATGCTCTCTACTTAAAAGAAAGGGTATTTTTCCCTATGATTATATTGGATCTTTAAAGAAACTGAAAGAGACACGTTTACCTTCTCAAGAAAATTTCTATAATACATTAATTGATGCTCCATGCTCTAATGACGATTACGAACATGCTGTTAAAGTATGGAGAGAATTCAATTGCGGAAGCATGTGGGACTATTTAGACTTGTACTTAAAAACAGACGTTTTTCTTTTAGCGGATGTTTTCGAAAATTTTTGAGCATGTTGCTACAAAATCTATAATTTAGATCCTGCTCATTTTTACACAGAACCCGGGCTTCGTGGGAAGCAATGCTGAAATATACAAATATAAAATTAGAATTGATAACGGATATTGAAATATATAAATGACAATCATTTTTAAAATATATTATGACAATCAAAATATGTATGTACGAGCCTACTGTATAATTAAAACTACACACACACACGACATCGCATTCAAACCAAACCAACTATCGTAGAATGGAGGAATGAAAAAACAGCGATAAATTTTTTTTTTTTAATTTTTAAATTTTTAAATTCCTTATCACAACAAAACGAATCCACAAAAAGATCCACAGAAATCCACCCAGAGATTCACAATTTCTCCGTTTTTGCTAAAAACATAATTGCTACATGCCCAAATGACCGTTACATATGATATTATTGAGGGTATATTATAGGTATTTTGGTTCTATGTTTACGAAGTAAACCATTAAAACAATTTAATTTGTTTTCAATATTATCAATATGCATACGTCAACATAAATTTTTATCAAATAAAAGGTGTCCCACAATTCACGCGAGAAGTAATTTTGATAGAAAAAACAGGTTTATAATTGAAAATTGTAAATTTTTTATATAAGTGCAGTATAAGGTTTCATGTGGAATAGTACATCGAATAAACGATCTCTAAAACTTTGGTTGCACATACGCACACATTTGCGTATAAACTATAAATAAGGCTAGACTGGAGAGCCACACGTATGAGAATAAATTGACAAGGCCAGTTAAAGTTATGGCTATAAATCTCCATTCATCGTGTGACCGCGAGGCTATAAAAAATGAGGCTATTAGCAAAGGTTTTAAATATCTAAATGTTGTAAATAAAATCAAAAGAAAAAAGAAAGTGGAAAATATATTCCAGCAAAACTTCTTTACTATCTTTTGATCATTCGGAAGAGGTAACCAAAATCTATAAAATAGAATACTTACAGCACATGAGAGGAAAAAGTGAAGCAACTAGAAGCAGCAACTCCATTCTGCAATGCAAAAGATGCCAGAGATTTGGACACACACAAAAGTTTTGACAAAGAGATGCTAGATATGTAAAATATGCTGGTAATCATATGACAGTAATCTGGTAATCATATGAGTATCAAATTCACAGGAGCTCCAAAGCAAAACATGATATAAGAATAATAATAAGGAACCTTAGAACAAAACTCCACAAATGAAAAGAACTGGCGCAGACATTTATGATAGTATATTGACTAGAATTGACGAGATCTCTAAGAGATTATTAAAATAGAAAAAAGATACACTGAGGTGTATACAAGACACCAAAGACATTATATGAAATGAAATATGTATAATATATTTGACATATGTATAATATGACATATGTATATATTATTTGATATGCATAATATAACATATTATACATATTATACATATATTTGAAATATGTATAATATATATATTATACATATAATATATATGTATAATATATTTGGCATGCTTATGGCGTTCTTAATAAGAAACAAGAATTAGAGATTTTTCTCAAAAGAGAAATATAGATATTTGTTTGCTATTGGAGGCTCATTTGACATGTAATACGGGCCTTAAAATAAAAGGTTATGATTGCTATAAAGCGATTCATTCCAGCAATCAGCCGGTAGGACGTAGTGCAATACTAATAAAAGAAAATATAGAACATAATGAAGAACACAAGATAGAAACAGCTAAAATTCAGCCTTTTTCGATAAAAATAAAATGTACTGAACAGGACTTTAGTGTTGGTGCTGTATACTGTCCACCAAATTGCAGCATTAAGAAAAATACTTTTAAAGATCTCCTGTACAAACATGGACATAGATATCTAATAGGAGGCGACTATTATGCCAAACATATAGATTGAAGTTCAAGAATCACCTCAACTAGAGGAAGAGATTTAAAAAAAGGTATTCAAGGACTAGGTTGTTGCTATCAGTCAGCTGGCACTCCTACTTATTTTTCTACTGACACTAACAAGATTCCTGATGTTCTTGACTTTTTTATGATAAAAAAATATCAGAAAACTTTCTATGCCTTGACGATAATTATGATTTTAATTCAGATCACTTAATTTTATTAAAACTAAGTGAAAAAATAACTGGAACATTATATAAACCTACTGTGACAAATACCACTACAGACTGGGCGAGCTTTAAATACAAAATAATAAAAAATATTGAAGTAAATATTAATATACAATCAAGAGAACAATTAGATCTTGAGTTAGAAGGCTTTATTGAAATCATACAAAAAGCTGCATGGAACGGTACAAAAATGCCAACGAATTATTCCTTATATAAGGCGGCAAAGAGCAAAAAGAGACCGATTAAGGGCTCTATTTTATCACGCTGCGCCACTGATAAAAGCAAATGGCAGTTGGGCGAGGAGCAATTTAGAAAAAACGGAATAGTATTAGATGTTATTCCGCTATTATGTTTCTAAGACTCGCCGTTCCGTTTCTGCAATATCGCATTCGAAAAAAGTGTGGCAGAAGGTGTCTTCCGCTCCGTTACAGTGCCTGCATTCAGGGCTCCTCAACCTCCCCATCCTGTGAAGGACCGAAAATATCAATGACGTCACAAAAACTGCGTGATGTAAAAATTAACTTCGCCATGCCCACGTGCAACCCACCTCCGCTGCCGCTTCTTCTTTGGTGATGTTTTGATTTGTTGTGTAGACCTTCCTTCTTTCTAGCGCTAGTAAATATATCTGTATTTCGCTCGCGATTACCAGCACCTCAGCTTCCGAAAGCATGCAATATGAGCACGCGACCCGTAAGGCTCCTCTACGTTGTACCGCAGTTAAGCGACCTTCGCAGGGACTTAGGAATTCCTTTGGTTGTAAATGAAATTAGGAGTTGTGCTACAAAGCATAGGGCTCGTCTAGAACAGCCTGTAAATATAGAAGCAGCTCGGCTGCTAGACAATGGCGTTATGACAGAAAGACTTAAGAGAAAAAGACCTTTAGATTCAACACAAAATACCAATTTCCTTATAGAAGGTATTTAATTCCTGTACGGAAGAACCAAGTCAGCGCAGAGGTAATGGTTGATCTTAAGGACATTTTTATCCATTCAGAGATTAGTTGATTTTTTAAGGTAGGAGTCACGCTCCCATACTGTCGCAGGAAAAAGGCAGGTAGCGCCGCCCTTCTTCGTCTTTCAAGATTTTTTCACCTAGTAAAAAAAAAAATTCTTATCATTAAAACGATAAATTACACATGCAGTAATTGAATTGTTTCCCGGGTTCTATAGCATGTGGCACGGTCGTGTTGAAACCTCAAATCATCCACATCCATATCTTGCAATTTGGGCACAAAAAACTGGATTACCATGTCGCGATAGCGAGCGTCATTAAACGTTATTGTCTGGCCAGCTGCATTTTCGAAGAAGAATAGTCAGATGATGCCTCCAACCCAAAATCTGCACCAAACAGTGACACGTTGTGGATGCATTTGTCTCTCAACAATAACTTTTGGATGTTCTGAATCCTGAAAGCGACAATTTCGTCAATTAACAAAAGCCTTCAATATAAAAATAAGCCGCACCACTGAAGATGATTTTGTTCGAAAAACTTTCATTATTTATAAAATATTGCTCAACAATAAAAACGCGTTGTTCTTTTGTATTGCGCTCTATTTTTAATAACCCTGAACTGTCAGCTGTCACGCTGTATTTTTTTTTGGTTGACAGCATTTTACCGCACAAATGGCGCAAAATTCAAATGTTTCTTTAATTTTTAACACCCTATATGGCACCAAAATTTTAATACTTTTCAAATTTTTTAAACTCTTTCAAAATAAACGCCAATAAACATATGATTTAGAAAGTGAACAAAAATGTCACAATAACATGCATCAGCAAGGTAAACGCATCACGTCGCTATGGCATCAGCAAATGTTTTTTTGCATCGACGCTGCATTGATGCACATTTTTGATTACTTTCCGATTATACCCGATGTCTTTAAAGATATGTACCTGTAACCATACTATTCACAGAAAGATTTTCTCAAAGAATATCGACAATATCAATCACTATATTATGAGTACCAATTTTTTTCAGATTCATTGTATAATCGTACATAATTTTTCCAATTATTTTTAAGAAAACTGTAGATATAGTTATAGCCTTGTAATTCGTAACATCAATTTTTACACCACTTTTATGAATCGGAATGGCTTTTGGAATTTTCAGATTATTAGAAATTTCGACACCATCCCAACCTACAAAGCTTTTATTTTTCTTATATTAAAAATCTGCACTTCTTTAAAATTAAAATTTGAATTTTGAAAACTTAATGTACTAGGATTTATTTAGATATTTCTTTACCGCTTTTTATAAAATAATTATTAAATTTACCAGCTATTTCCAATGGAGTAACAATAACAATATTTCCATCAATAATTAACGACTTAGTTTCTAAAATTTTATTGTTAGCTGAAATATTATTTACAAAAGACCACAATTTTTTTATTATTATTTTAATATTTACTTTTTTCCTTAATAAAATTTTTAACAGATGAATCCATCCAGTGTACTAATGAATCTCTCTTATCTATTTTTGCACTATAATTTAATGAATTGTTCTGTAAAATGTATTTTACATCATCAAATAGTTTGTTACAAAAATAATTAGAATCCAAGTTATGATATGAATTTAATGATACTGAAAAATGTAATCAGAACCTATTTTATCATAATTTAATTTCTCTTTCTTAATTGTTTTCGTATGTTTCAATTCAATATTTTTGTCTAATAATATCATCAACATGCTATGATCACTTAAACTATTTCTATTGTAGCAATACTAGTTTTGATGACAATGCTATTACAATATACAAGATCTGTACATGTTTTTTGTAGGTCTAGTTATAAGGCCTATGATTGAAATTAAAAGAAGGGAATAATGACAATATCTTATGCTTATGAATATCTAAATATATCAATCAAACTAATGTTTGTATCACCTGATATTAAACAAGGTTTGGTTGCATTTTTATAAAATAATTTTTCAAACTTGTTTGCGTTATAACCACATTTTTGTCATTTATAGTACAACATATACAAAAATGTTACCAATAAATAAAATACCAGGAATATCATATAATATATGAACATATTATGTATAGCGTTAAAACAATTTTCATTTATATTTCTATTAGTGCTAAATTAAGCGAGCTGTGAATATAAAAACTTACGGCTCCATACGTATTATCCATGTATCGGTCTGCATGAATGCATCGGTGTGTAACCAGGTATGTCATATAACTTTAAAATATTTTGGTTAAAAAACATTTCTCGAATACTGACAATTTTTGGTATGTCTCTAAGAGCAGCGGATCAAATAAAATATCTGGCCCCTCAAAATCAATTTACACAAAAAATTAAAAAGTTTTCGTGAATCAGGTGAACATTTACACATTTATTATCTCACATTTGGAGACTTCACAAAATATGAAAAAAAAACTCCATGTTTTCAGGTTTATGTGAAAAGTTGATTCAAATTTTGGCCTTTTTAAATAAAAAATTTACTTCCATAACAAATTATTTTGCATAAAATTTAATAAAATTTAGTTCATAATACAGAAACCTGACAAAACAATTTGAATCTTATTTCAGTTACGGAAAGGTAGCTTTAGAGAGTTGAACTAAAGAAACTAGGAAATAAAAAAAATTAGTTTATTTTTAGCTTTATTGATTTAGGCTTTATTTTAAGCTCATTCATCAATTATTCTATCAGTATTAATTTGACTTAAAATTTCTCTTTCTATGTGCAAAATCGGCTTATCATTTAATCTGTCTTCTCCCATAGTATTTCTTAGGTAATTTTTGACACGTTTCAGGACAGAACTTTTTTATTAACTTAAATGATAGGCTTTGATTTAATACAACAATTATTTAGTGATGTTTATTGGCTGACAGTCCAAAGTGAAGAGAAATATAAAAAATCTTAACATACTTAGGAAAGTCAAAAAAAAAAAAAATAATAATAATACATGTGGCATTACATTTGACATTATATTGTACCATATTTGACAAGTGCAGCGATGCCACACTCACTATTTTTATCTTCAACACAATAATATTTTGGTTCTACTGTAAAATATTTCATTCGAAGCCTGTTTTAGACCCTTTTTAGCACTACGACGCAAGAGTTTTATTAGTACAATAAAATTTTAAACAGTTGAAACTATGCACTTACTGAAAGTAAAAATTTGTTGAGATTTTTTTTAACTTAATTTTTGAAAATTTATGCACTGAGGATAAAAAATTTACAAAGAATTTGTATTTTCTATTTTGCAAAAATTATGTTATTAAAAAAATTAAATATGCAAAATTACAAAATGTTATCACAAAACATATAAAAGTGTATTATTTTATAATAAAAGTATAAAAGTATTTAATTAAATTATTACATTTACGCTAATTACATCCTCCTGTTTTATGTTTGTATTCATTACTCTAGATACATCAACAAAAGATTAGCAGCGTCATTTTTTAGAACTTCTGCATTTCCTCTAATTATAACCTAATTTTTAATATTAGTAAATTCAAGATTTTTCACCATTTTTGTGCAAACATGCTATGTTCAATTTTTTATTTTGTTTTTTATGGCTTTATTTCCTTGTTCAGTCAAATTTAACTTCAAAATAATTTCATCATACTTCGTATTAACAAAATTGGCTAAATCTCGCAAATCATACCTTTCTTTGCCTAGGTTGTAAAGTTTGTTTTGTTCTATTTTTTTAAAATCATCATCGTCCATTTTTTGACAAAAAATAAGCTCATTTGGATTCGTACTTAAGATATTGTTCATATCTTCATTTATTTTTGAACACTTAAGACGTGTCTTAACACTTGTTGCATTTATCATATTGGCAAGCATGTCAAACTCATTTACTATCATGGGCCATTTTATTGTTTGCATACATTGCGTCAGACAGCACAATAAAAAAACTTGAAACTACTAAATTATACTCAAATCCTGATTTTTATTATCAACATAAAAAATATAAAATCCTTAAAGAAATTTAGCAATGTTTTTCTGTTACTAAATCTTCGAAATTTGGTTAAACTTAATTCGCAGTGGTAATTTTTAATATTTTTTATTTTGATCTTTCAATCTTTTTAATATTTTTTAATATCGAGAATAATTGTTCACACAATTAAGTGCTTCCGAACATAGCAAAAACACGTTTAATTGATTTATAGGTAGATAGTTATAAGATTTAATAGTATTAAAAGAAAAAGATAGTAATTTTCACTTCTCTAACTTTTTGTATTAATACAGAATCGCAAAGTATTTCGATTTAAATTGTTAATTTGAATCAAGTGTTTCAATATCAAGAAAAAATGGAAGAGTAAATAGGTTAAATTCATTTCGACATGTATTTAAATCTAAAAATCTTCTTTCAAATTTGATTTTTATTAAATTATTCTAATTGGAATATTCGAAAAATTTCGAATTTATTTATTTTCTCTACTGTTTACAAATATAAAAAAATTAAATTGGCCCAAATATATATTTAAGTACTTGATTTATAAAACATTCGATTTTATCAAACCTCCGCAAAACCAACACTATGGTTGTAAGATTTAATAGTATTAAAAGAAAAAGATAGTAATTTTCACTTCTCTAACTTCTTGTTTTAATACAGAATCGCAAAGTATTTCGATTTAAATTGTTAATTTGAATCAAGTGTTTCAATATCAAGAGAAAATGGAAGAGTAAATAGGTTAAATTCATTTCGACATGTATTTAAATCTAAAAATCTTCTTTCAAATTTGATTTTTATTAAATTATTCTAATTGGAATACTCGAAAAATTTCGAATTTATTTATTTTCTCTACTGTTTACAAATATAAAAAAATTAAATTGGCCCAAATATAAATGTAAGTACTTGATTTATAAAACATTCGATTTTATCAAACCTCCGCAAAACCTTCACTATGGTTGCAACACTTTCTTTCTGATCTAAATCAATATTTGTAACAAAATTATAAGAATTAAGTTTCACAATTTTGAAAAATCGTAAGGGACAGCAGAATCAAGAGCTGCTTATTTGACAGGCCTATTGGATGTTCAAATCCTCATGTCCGCAGTACAAATTTTGCATTCCGATCTTTTTTTATTATTATTATTATTACTATTTGAAAATCTTATATTTTTAACCCTTATAAAATATTATAAATGCTTTACTTTTTATATAACATACCTTATTATATTTAGTTAAATATGTGATATTTAGTTATATTTAACTTGTTTATTCAATTTGTATTGTATTATAGTATTGTTTTTTGGCTCTATTTATAAAATCCTGCCCAATAAACTAAGCATAAAAATAAGTATAGTTTTGTGTATAGCACAAAAAATACAAATTTCTCACGTAGGATGAAATTTCTTTTCGTCACATAAACCAGTGCTGCCAAATAGATTAGCCCAAATATCTTCATTTTTGAAAACTAGTTATGTGTGCTTGAATTGCAAGCTTTGCAAGTATTATGTCTGTATAATGTCTTTATATCTAACAAGTCCCAATACTCAATTTCTTTTACGAAATGTTACGAATTTTTGGCCTCGTTGTTGGTTTTTTCTTTAAATGCCACTGATCGTGTCATATTTTTTATTATTTTTTTCTTTTTTTTACGTAAAAAAGAGATTAATATTTTAAAAAATCTTAGGATATTTTACACATGTTTTTAAAAAAGCTTCCCATTTAAATTCTATTGCACGAAAAAGAAAGAAAGGTAGGAGGAAAGAAAAAATTAAAAATTTGAAATTCATATTTCAGTATGGTTTCAAATGTTAATGAGGAAGGATGTATGATTTTTTATGTACATTTTGTATTTCCCAATAAGGTAAGTTGAGTAGTGTCGGCTAACAAAAATGTTATTAAAAGTAATATAGGTTGACACATTTCATTTATCTCATTTCGGTTATTTATACGTTACTTATAAAATTGTTTCGAATAATTTTAGTTAGTTTTTAAGTTATTAAAAGTTAATATATATGTACCTACTTCCAATCAATTTCTTTTTAAATAATTATTTTAAAACTATTTCAAACATGTTATATTGAGTGCTTCAAAAGTTTTGCTGTGCTCTTTTTTCATATTTTATTAGCAGGTAAACAAGAGCAATCTATTTATAAAATGTCTATGCATGTGTATGTATGACCTATCTTAATTCTAAACGGAAAGAATTTTAAAATACCTGAACAAAAATTTTAAAATACCTGTTATTTTACAGTCGGAATTTTCGAGTCATTTGGTAAAATACCATTTATTTCAAAAATAGAAAAATATTCAAATCCGGTCATAAAAATATATGATTGTTTTTTCCAAACATTTTAAATATTTTTTTTTCTTAGGTAATTGATATAAATGATAGTAAGTTTTTAATATTTTTTCAAATAAAAATAGAGGTAAAATTTTGAAGTTTATATAAAATTTGTATTTAACAAATAACATTTGATTGTATTTTAGATATTATTTTCTAATTCCCTCTTCAAATTTTTTCTTTACTATGTATTTATATCAATATTTAAGAATTATCTTTCATTAATTATATTTTCAACTTGGCACCACAGGTACTTCCCATATCTTGCGTTAACTTACCCTATGAGAAAAAAAAGCTGTTCACTTAAAAATAATGAAATGCTTTCAGTAACAAATAAAACGTTGAAGGCGAAGGTTGTGTTTGTTGTTTTTCCGCTTTTTTTTAAATTTTAAAATAATTGTCAATGAAAATATTAATATATTTTTTTGATTTTTCAAATATATGTTCTAAATTTTTCCTGCTTTATAATAAGTGTGAATTTATTTTAATATTTCTTCTCAAAAAATAGCCACTTCGATTTAAAAAAGGCCATATAAAATAAGGTGTGCTTTCAAGTTTCTCTCTGAGCATTGGGACTTGTTAGATATAAAGACATTAGTCTGTAGTTTTGAAATTGTTTTCCATTTTGTGTGTGAGATATTTTAAGTTTTTTTCTTCAAAAACCCACCCGTAACATAATTATAGATAGAAAACTTAATATAAGAAAAGATCTTAAAAATAATTACAAAAAAGTACATAATTAAACAAATAATTAAGGGGTTAGAAGAAGAAGGAGTTAAGTAACATTTTCAATATTTCAATAAAAACGCATTTTATATTCTGATTTTAATAACGTTGCAACTCTTTGACATAATTTGAAACATAAAATTTTTATTTTTTAGATCTTATATTGTTCTTAAAGTACTTTCAAATAGGGTATTTTAAATTTTTGTGAATGTTACGGCAAAAGTGGAATTTAGAAAAATATGCAATTAACCCGTTTTTACACCAATAAAATTTTATTTTTTTGTATTATTTTTTCAAATATTGAAAAAATAAAAAACAAAATTTAATTTAGAAAATAACAACAAAAAAAGTTCGTCATATTTTTTCATAATAAACCTTATAAACTTAATAAAGTATGTAATTTTCTTTTAAATTAATTGAAAAAGAAAAAAGTAATATAGGTTTAACAATACATTTATACTAGGTATTAAAATATTAAAAATGTATAATATCAATACATAATATTTGTTAAATTACTAAATAAAGCACTTTTTTAATTCAGATATAATATCTACCTGTGCATGTGGGTGCTCAAATTAATAAACAAAAACAAAAATGTGAAATAATTTTCTGTTAATTCGTTAATATCATCAAATATCCCACTAGTATTTATAGTTCAGGTTTCCTTCCGATTACATTTTGATAGAACTATTTATGTTCATTTGGTCATTTGGAATGAAAATGAACTGTACTTTTAAATTTTTAATTTTTTCTTCACTAATAGATTAGTGAAGTGTACATACTAAATTGAGCTTCTTATGAACGTTGTCCATAGATTTCTTCTTTTCTTTTCCTTGGTCCAGAACCGGTTTTACCATTTGCTTTCCTCTTGATTCTATTGTTCCCATATTATAAGAAATTTGACTTACGCTTTCTTAGTTAAGCAATAATAGTAAAATATTAACAATAATAGCAAAATTTTAGCCCTTAACAAACACTAGTAACACTTTAAACTTCGAAAATATGATAACGGTTTTGCTAATATTTTGTTTTTTTATTGAATTGTTTGTGGATAAAAGTGTCAAATGCCTACTTAACCCCTTTATGAAATAAACTTTTTTACATAAACAAAAGATTAAAATGTGTACCTAACTCTTTTTTTTATTGTCTATTAACCGTAAAACTTGATATTTCGAAAAATGGGTTTTTGTAAAAGATGCGTAATGTTTTGAAAAGACTAAAGCTGCCAAAAAACGATTTTTGAGAAAAATGTCATTTAACTCCTTATTCTTAAAACCCCTTTCAATTATTAAATCATGGGGGAAACATACAAAAATAAATTTTTCAAATAAAGAAAAGGTTAAGGCAAAAATAAAATAATAATTGTATTCAAATATATGTATGTACATATGAATGTAATTTTTCAAATAAAGAAAACATTTAGGCAAAAACAACACAATAATTGTATTCAAATACATATATGTATGGAAGTACATATGAATGTAATTTTTCAAACAAAGAAAAGGTTTACGCAAAAGCAAAATAATAATTTTATTCAAACATATGTATGTACATGAATATATTAGAACTAGGGGCCCCTGTGGTTTGCTTATAAGCAGCATTATCTGTTGTAAAAACAGGATTGTGGCAATCAATTTTAAAATAAGTTTAGAAAAATTTGTAAATATTATGGCATACATATGCAGGTATATACTTGTATATGCATAAATATCATATTGGTTTGAATACTAATGATAAATAAAAGTAATGGAAATATTTTTAATTTAATAAATTTTAAGATGTAATATGTGTCACTGTTAATTACATAGATATGATTAAAATTCAATTTAAGAATTAGTTAACAATTAAGAACGAAAAATTTCCTTCTAAACAACGTTATCTAGATAAGTACGTAACGTTATCTAGATAAGTACGTAACGTAACATTATTCGTGTTCTTATATCTCTCACAATTTTTAGTTCTAGTTTTTTTAATTCCATTCCATGTTCAATACAACAACAAAAAATTATTTCACTCTTACTTAACTCATTTAAAATATTTCGCTTCCTTTTGCTTTTTATTTTTGTTTATGGTAGTAAAGCAAAAAAACAAAAAAAATATTACTACTCTTTTTTTATTCTCTTTCGCTTTTCGCTTTTCGCTTTTCATTTTTTGTTTTTGTTTTACAGTATGTACAATCAATTGAGTAATGTATCTACCCAGTATTCTCTTTTGCTATTTTCATTTTTTTGTTTTTGTTATTTATTAGATTATATGTATACCTGTTCATGAACTGGAAAAATCTTGTAAAATATAATATAGATTGAACATTTTAAAATTTTTTGCTCAAAAAATTAGAAGTGAAATTTTAAGCACAAACATACGTAATTATGAATGTAATACATATATGTATGTAAAAATACGAATATGTATTTTCAAATACATATATGTATGTAAGTACATATGAATGTAATTTTTCAAATAAAGAAAAGGTTTAGGCAAAAACAAAATATTAATTTTATTAAAATATATGTATGTACATATGAATGTATTAAAATTTAGTATTTTAAAAACAAAATTTTAACTACATACGTACATATATTCTGTATGTATATTTTTTTAAAATTTGCTGACGAAACATAATGTTCAAAACAATAACAAATGAAGCATTAATATTCAGATGTCACAAAACATCTGACGTCTGATAAAAGCTGACATTTATTTACGTTAAGATTAATTCGATTTTCCGAACCAAAAATATGTGAGATCATTATATTTTCAAATATTATTTATTTCTCGGTTTGTGTTTCTAATAACAACGTGAAACGTATCATTTATTTCTTGGCTTGTGTTTCTAATTATAAAAGGTATAAGAGAAAAACGTGCTTTTGTTATGCAAAAATTTTTTCAGAAAATCTTAAAATAAAGCTATTTCGGGGCCAAAAAGTTCCAATGTCAGATTTTTCTGGGACTCTAGAGACAAAACCATATCTAATGCCTTTTGTCCCATGTTTTTAGCCCTTCTAGAAGTACCCGTACTTTTTGCCACCAGAGAAGTAGCTATATATGTATATATAATTTAAAATAGGATGGTTTTTGAAGAGTTATGAAGAAAATATAGAATTATAAAGGGAAACTCAAGGTACTGAGTAACCTGGTGGGTAGCGTGGTAGTCTGATAGCCAGAAGGTAATTGGATCAATGCTTGCCTGGATAGTTGTAATATTTTTCTTTTTTTTGGATTATTTAAAAAAAATTTTTTTTTTACTTTGTTTAAATTTTTTGCTTTATTTTCTTTTTAATATATAACAGATAAATATTATTAGAAAAGTTTAAAGAAAATTTCCAAAAAAATATTGTTATAATAAATATGTATATATATTTTTTTAAAGCTTCTTAACTAATTTTTTTTAAGCTTTCCATATGAATTGAATAATATTCAAAACTGTGGTTTGACATATAGAAAAACATTATTATTAAATCATGGGGGTAATATACAGAAATAAATTTTTCATCTGATGTCTCATAAAAGCTGACATTTACTTAAGTTTATTTCGATTTTTTGAACTTAAAATATGTGAGATCATTATACTTTCGAACATTATTTATTTCTCATTCTCGGTTTGTGTTTCCAATAATAAGAAATATTATTTATTTGTTGGTTTGCGTTTCTTGAAATATAAAGTATATAAAGTAATCTTAAAATAGGGCTATTTTGGGGCTAAAATGTTCCAATGTCAGATTTTTCTGGGACCCTAGAGGCAAAACCCTATCTAATGCCTTTTGTCCCATGTCTCTAGACCTTCTAGAAGTACCCGTACTTTTTGACACCTTAGAAGTAGATATATATATATATAACTAGTCGTGTGTGCTTGCATTGCAAGCCTTGCAAGCGTTATGCCTGTAGTTTTGAAGTTGTGTTCCATTCTGTGGCTGAGATATTTTAAGTTTACCTTATTTTTTCAAAAACACACCCGTAATATACATATAGATATGTTTTTCCTAATAAATAATAAGATAAAACTTAAAATAAGAAAAGTTCTCTAAAAATAATTACGAAAAAATACATAATTAAACAAAAAATTAGTTCCTTTTGAGATCTCATACCTTTTGAGTAATTTACTTTAGGACCTCGCTTTGTCCTTATATGTCGCATAAAATCGTAAAATACCTTCCACAATAAGCACTTTAAGCAATAAATTACTGTACACGCATAAAATAATTCGCTACTAAAATTTATGCACGTATGTATTTGGAGTTTATAATACATGCCAATAAAACGCGTGACTGTAGAATGAGTAAACACCAATACTAACGTGTGTAGGGTAATGCGTATAGCATACGATTTCTATGCAAAAAATCCCAAGTTCGAACCCCGAAAAATGCGATTTGCCAGATGACCTTTTTTTATTGATAATTTTAATTTTTATACCCTGCACTTCGTGAAGGGTATATTAACCTTGGTATGGAGTTTGTAACTACTTGAAGGAGTCATCTGCGGTATGGACATATGTATATATTCTTGCTCAGCGTAAAATTCTGAGTTGATTTAGACATGTCCGTCCGTCCGTCCGATCGCACGATAACTTAAAATCGAATAATGGAATCGACACCAAACTTTCACAAGTTTTTTCTTTTGTGCCAAGGACGAACCCTATTGTTATTGGACTAATTCGGACAACGGGTTCGGGTAGCTGCCATACAACTCCAAGAGTTTATTTTAAATATTTCAAAAACTAATAAAGCTATAAATATAAAATTTTGTATACATGTGTCCAATTATATTCTACATATGGTCTAAAAATTATAATGCGATAGCTGCACCGGTTCGGGTGGCTGCCATACAACTCCAACAGCAAATTTTTTATATTCGGCAAAATAATAAAGTCAGATTCATGAAACTTGGCAGTCATGTGTCCAATTATAGGTCAAATATATTTCTGAAGTTTTAGAGAAATTGCTTGACAGGTTCGGGTACCTGCCATACAACTCCAAAAGCTAACTTAAAATATTTGGAAAAATAATAAAGTCCGATTCATGAAACTTGGCAGTTATTTGTCGAGTTATAGGTCAGTTGTATTTCAGAAGTTTTGGTGGAATTGCTTGACAGGTTCGAGTAGCTCCCATACAAGTCTAAAAGCTTATTTTAAATATTTGGAAAAATAATAAAGTCAAATTCATGAGACTTGCCAGTCGTGTGTCCAATTGGTCAGACATATTTCTACAGGTTTGGTGGGATTGCTTGACAGGTTCGAGTAGCTGTCATACAACTCCAGAAGCTAATTTTAAATATTTGGAAAAATAATAAAGTCAGATTCATGAAACTTGGCAGTTGTGTGTCCGATTATAGATTAGATATATTTGTGAAGTTTTAGTGGAATTGCTTGGCAGGTTCGGGTACTTGCCATACAACTCCAGAAGCTTATTTTAAATATTTGTAAAAATAATAAAGTCAGATTCATGAAACTTGGCAGTTGCGTGTCTGATTATAGATCAGATATATTTGTGAAGTTTTGGTGGAATTGCTTGACAGGTTCGAGTAGCTCCCATACAAGTCTAAAAGCTTATTTTAAATATTTGGAAAAATAATTAAGTCACTTTCATGAAACTTGGCAGTTGTGTGTCCGATTATAGATCAGATATATTTGCGAAGTTTTAGTGGATTTGCTTGACAGGTTCGGGTACTTGCCATACAACTCCAAAAGCTCGTTTTAAATATTTGGAAAAATAATAAAGTCAGATTCATGAAACTTGGCAGTTGTGTGTCGAGTTATGAGTCAGATATATTTCTGAAGCTTGGTGGAATTCTTTGACAGGTTCAAGTAGCTCCCATACAAGTCTAAAAGCTTATTCTTAATATTTGGAAAAATAATAAAGTCAGATTCATGAAACTTGGCAGTTGTGTCTGATTATAGATCAGATATATTTGTGAAGTTTTGACGGAATTGCTTGACAGGTTCAGGTACGTGCCATACATTTCCAAAAGCTAATTTTAAATATATGAAAAAATTATTAAGTCAGATTCATGAAACTTGGCAGTCGGATGTCCAATTATAGGTCAGACATATCCGTTAAGTTTCTATAGAATGATTTCACAGGTTCTAATAATTGCTATACAATAACGAAAGGTGCAGGGTATAATTCAATCAGTTTATACCGAACTTGTTTTAAATTAAAATTAAAAAAGCTTCACCCTCACAATTCAATACCAGCGAGTTTCCGTTTTAAATATTTTTTTTGAAAATACCCCATTTGTAAAAAGTTCAATGCAATTCAAACATTTTCTTATTAAATTTTGCCCTAAAAATGTATTGTCAAGAAGTTTAATGTACACTTATGTTTTGCTTACTAATACATTTTGCATGGAATCACGAAAAGAATACATAACTAAATGCGTACGTACATACTTATTACAAAACAATGTAGATTTTATTAAAATTTTACAATTTTCTTAAGAAAGTCATCACTTTTTGTTATAACTCACACTTCCAAATATGAATATACAAACAATATTTATACCTCCAAAAGTAAATAAAAATTACCCCTACAGGATGTAGTACCATTTTGTAAAACACGGTTACAAAGCATCTTGGGAGAGGGTGAAGATGGAGGGTGTGTGGTATTAATGCATTTTCTGGGACCCTAGAGGCAAAACCCTATCTAATGCCTTTTGTCCCATGTCTCCTGAGAAGTAGCTATATATATAATATGTAAAATATGATGGTTTTTGATGAGTTATACGAAATATGAATAAAATGTAGAATTATAAAGGGAAATCCAAGGTACTGCGTAGCCTGGTGGGTAGCGTGGTAGTCTCATAACCAGAAGGTTATTAGATCGATGCTTGCCTGGATATTGTCGTATTTATGTTTTTTTGGATTATTTAAAAAATTCTTTTTTTTATTTTTTTTAATATATAACAGATAAATGTTATTATAAAGTTTAAGAAAATTTCCAAAAAAATATTGGCATAATAGTTTGCAAAAATTCACAAAAATTTTAAGTACATAAATATGTATGTATGTATATATTTCTTTTAAAGCTTCCTGAGTAATCTATATTATATTTTACAAGATTTTTCCAGTTCATGAACAGGTATACATATAATCTAATAAATAACAAAAACAAAGAAATGAAAATAGCAAAAGAGAATACTGGGTACATACATTACTCAATTGATTATACATACTGTAAAACAAAAACAAAAAATGAAAAGCGAAAAGCGAAAGAGAGTAAAAAAAGAGTAGTAATATTTTTTTTGTTTTTTTGCTTTACTACCTTAAACAAAAATAAAAAGCAAAAGGAAGCGAAATATTTTAAATGAGTTAAGTAAGAGTAAAATAATTTTTTGTTGTTGTATTTAACATGGAATGGAATTAAAAAAAATAAAACTAAAAATTGTGAGAGATATAAGAACACGAATAACGTTACGTTACGTACTTATCTAGATAACGTTGTTTAGAAGGAAATTTTTCGTTCTTAATTGTTAACTAATTCTTAATTTGAATTTTAATCATATCTATGTAATTAACAGTGACACATATTACATCTTAAAATTTATTAAATTAAAAATATTTCCATTACTTTTATTTATCATTAGTATTCAAATCAATATGATATTTATGCATATACAAGTATATACCTGCATATGTATGCCATAATATTTACAAATTTTTCTAAACTTATTTTAAAATTGATTGCCACAATCCTGTTTTTACAACAGATAATACTGCTTATAAGCAAACCACAGGGGCCCCTAGTTTTTTTAAGTTTTCTATATGAATTGAATAATATTCAAAACTGTGGTTTGCTATATAGAAATAAATTTTAAACGCATAATTATTAAATTATGGGGGTAAACATACAAAAATTAATTTTTCAAATAAAGTAAAGGCTTAGCCAAAAACAAAATAATAATTTTATTCATATATATATATGTATGTATATATGAACGTTTTAGAATTGTAGATTTTAAAATTTTTCGTTCCAACAAATGAACGTACATATGTACATATGAATGTATTAGAATCGAAAATTTTGAAATTTTGCTGTTGTGACAATTAGAAATAAAATTACAAATGCAATCATACATAATTATGAATGGGTACCTGTTTTTATACCCTGCACTTCGTGAAGGGTATATTAACTTTGGTATGGAGTTTGTAACTATTTGAAGGAGTCATCTGCGGTATGGACATATATATATATTCTTGCTCAGCGTAAAATTCTGCGTCGATTTAGACATGTCCGTCCGTCCGTCCGTCCGTCCGTCCGTCCGTCCGTCCGATCGCACGATAACTCAAAAACGAATAATGCTATCGACACCAAACTTTCACAAGTTTTTTCTTTTGTGCCAAGGACGAACCCTATTGTTATTGGACTAATTCGGACAACGGGTTCGGGTAGCTGCCATACAACTCAAGGAGTTTATTTTAAATATTTCGAAAACTAATAAAGCTATTAATATAAAATTTTGTATACATGTGTCCAATTATATTCTACACATGCTCTAAAAATTATAATGGGATAGCTGCACCGGTTCGGGTGGCTGCCATACAACTCCAACAGCAAATTTTTTATATTTGGCAAAATAATAAAGTCAGATTCGTGAAACTTGGTAGTCATGTGTCCAATTATAGGTCAAATGTATTTCTGAAGTTTTAGAAGAATTGCTTGACAGGTTCCGGTACCTGCCATACAACTCCAGAAGCTAATTTTAAATATTTGGAAAAACAATAAAGTGAGATTCATGAAACTTGGCAGTTGTGTGTCCGATTGTAGATCAGATATATTTGTGAAGTTTTAGTGGAATTGCTTGACAGGTTCGGGTACTTGCCATACAACTCCAAAAGCTTATTTTAAATATTTGTAAAAATAATAAAGTCAGATTCATGAAACTTGGCAGTTGTATGTCGAGTTATAGGTCAGATATATTACTGAAGTTTTGGTGGGATTGCTTGGCAGGTTCGAGTAGCTCCATACAAGTCTAAAAGTTTATTCTTAATATTTGGAAAAATAATAAAGTCAGATTAATGAAACTTAGCAGTTGTGTGTCCGATTGTAGATCAGATATATTTGTGAGGTTTTAGTGGAATTGCTTGGCAGGTTCGGGTACTTGCCATACAACTCCAAAAGCTTATTTTAAATATTTGGAAAAATAATAAAGTCAGATTCATGAAACTTGGCACTTGTATGTCGAGTTACAGGTCAGATATATTTCTGAAGTTTTGGTGGAATTGCTTGACAGGTTCGAGTAGATACCATACAAGCCTAAAAGCTTATTCTTAATATTTGGAAAAATAATAAAGTCAGATTCATGAAACTTGGCAGTTGTGTGTCCGATTGTAGATCAAATATATGAAGTTTTGATGGAATTGCTTGACACGTTCAGGTACTTGCCATACAACTCCTAAAGCTAATTTTAAATATTTGGAAAAATTATAAAGTCAGATTCATGAAACTTGGCAGTCGGATGTCCAATTATAGGTCAGACATATCCGTGAAGTTTCTATAGAATGACTTCACGGGTTCGTGTAATTGCTACATAATAACGAAAGGTGCAGGGTATAATTCAATCGGTTTATACCGACTGAAACGTTTTTACTTGTTTTAAATCTGTGGGTGAACATATAGGATTGAATTTTCCAAATAAAGAAAAGGTTTAGTCAAAAACAAAATAAAAATTTATGTATGTAAAAATGTATGTATGTATGTATATATGAATATATGTGTGTATGTATATATGAATGGATTAGAATTGAAGATTTTAAAATTTTTCGTTCCAACATATGAACGTATGTACATATGAATGTATTAGAATCGAAAATTTTGAAATTTTGCTGTTGGAAACATTAGAAATAAAATTATAAATGCAATCATACATAATTATGAATGGATACCTGTTTTTTTAAAACTGTGGGTGAACATTTAGGATTGAATTTTCCAAATAAAGAAAAGGTTTAGTCAAAAACAAAATAATAATTTTATTCAAATATATGTATGTGTGTATGTATATATGAATATATGTATGTATGTATGTATGAATATATGTATGAATGGATTAGAATTTAGCATTTTACAGGTTTTCGCTCGAACAATAAAAATAAAATTTTAGGTAGATACATACATATGTACATAAATTGTCTATGTAAATTTTTTTTAAGCTTGCTGACGAAACATAATATTCAAAACAATAACAAATGAAGCATTAATATTCAGTTTCCACAAAACATCTGATGTCTTTTATAAAATCTGACATTTATTTAAGTTTATTTCGATTTTCGGAACTTAAAATATATGTGAGATCATTATATTTTCGAATATTATTTATTTCTGGTTCTCGGTTTGTGTTTCTAATAATAAAAAGTATTATTTTATTTGTTGGTTTACGTTTCTAGTAATATAAAGTATAAAAGGAAAAGATGCTTTTGTTATACAAAAAATTTTTCAGAAAATCTTAAAATAGAGCTATTTCGGGGCTAAAAAGTTCCAATGTCAGATTTTTCTGGGACCCTGGAGGCAAAACCCTATCTATGCCTTTTGTCCCATATCTCAAGCCCTTCTAGAAGAACCTGTACTTTTTGGTGCCTGAGAAGTAGCTATATATATATAATGGTGAGATATGTGTGTATGTAATTAAATTACATTAATTTAAATTTTACATTTATTCTTTAATAAAAAAAAATTAAAATAAAAACTAATAATATGGTAATGAAAAGTTTTCAATGGAATTTCCCATGACTTTTAGCCTTTTTCCCTTCAAGGCTTCAGAATTCCCTCAAAATGGGGAATTTCCCACGATTTGGGATTTGTTAGATATAAAACGATTATGTAGTTAAAATTATATGCAAATGTCAAAACATGCAACTTTGGCAATTTAATTTTCGAATTCGTTTAATAATGTAAAAGCAATACTTTACAAAATGTTTACATTGCAGCAGTTAAATACACGTACGAAGGTGAGAAATATAAATTATTTGGAACAATTTTATATGTATGTATGTATAATCTTCCAATTTTAGTGTAAAAGCGGAGGCAATGGGAGCGAAAATGGCAAACGATTTTCGTCGGCAAACATTCCGTTGAGATGATTTCAAGAAAAATCGCAAGCGATAAAACGACATTTTAGTTGTATTTTGAATAAGCTTTGACATTTCGCGCAGGACGTCAACTTTAAAGACAAAATTTTCATTCCCTTATTTTAAGTGAGCTTTGACACTTTAAACTTGAAGTCAACTTTAAAGACAAAATTTTCATTTATAAATTTTTCATTCTCTGTAGCAATTTACCGATATCGATGTAAAGTTTTAGTTACATATCAGACTAAAACTACGATTTGACAAGCATTTACAAATCAAATTAATTTTCTACAATGTGTGAGAAACATTTGAGAGCAAATATTTATACATACTGCCAACACCTATAAAACTATAAACTGACAACATAAAGTTAACAGAAAAAATGCTGATTTTTAAAAATTTATCTTCCGACAATGTCATTTTAATAATCTGATAGAAAATTTAATGATAATCGGATATATTTCCATTTTTTTCATCAGATTTTATTTGATGTTAGACTCTCATTGCACATCAGATATTCAACAGACTCAGATTTAACCGTAGATTAAATTACAATTAATTATAATTATATAATTAGTTATAATGAATTTTAGTTATAAGATCTTCCTTATACCATAAATCTTCCACAAGATCAACCTTCTTCGAATTCTTAGTTAGAAAAAATTAATATTCAAACTTTTCCTATTGTATAAGTGTTAACATTTTAATAGTTTTGTGTTTTCTATTGTATAGGTGTTAACATATATTATAACATTAAAAAGTTGATTTCAAAAAAGCATTCCAAACTCTGTTCTTTTTTTAAAGATTTCCACAAATACCGTACTAAGAGAAGAAAAAGTCAGACTTATTCCTTTTGTTTGATGTATTGAGTTGATTTTTGTATATTTTTAAAAATTCCTGAAAATATACATTTGATATTAATATTATGTATGATATATCTTCCACTCATATAATCATATATATCAATTATGTATATGTGTTTTTCATAACACACTGTATTAGTTATATTTACATATCGCACATTTCCGAGGACATTGATATTATATTTTAATAAAAAAAAGTCTTCTGTAACAAAATAATACAGAAAATTTGATCATATATTTGCAGTATAGTTCTATACCAACGTTTTTTAGCCAATAGTAATTTTCACTCGAATATAAATATTTTAAATTCCGGAAGTCGCTTCTACTACCTTTGAATCTTACCCGTAAAATGCTACAAATTTCAAATTAAATTACGCACGTAGACTTTTGAATAATTGTAAATATCCATCGTAGAGATTGTGAATCTGCAATGGCAACATTATTTTTTGCACTTTCAAAATCGATATTTTATTAAAATTGTCAAGTGACAACATTTAAACTTTTCAAATTTCGTAGATCTTTAAAAAAAATAATAGACGTTTCAAAATATAATAGACATTTCAAAAAACAATACACAACTAAAAAAAAGTCTAATTATGAACTCGTTTTCCTTCAAGAAAATTTTAATGTAATATAAATAAAATTAATTCTACTAAATACTTGCAATTTCATCTTTTACATAAAAAAAAATTTAACAAATAACAAAACATAAAAAAATTAAACGAAGACTCTTGAATACTGGCTTTCTAACCCAGCATTTACACGTACAAGTTACTTGCAAGAAAGTTGCAATACATACAAAAATTTTGCTAACACATTGAAATATTTCTACTTGCTTGTTTACTTGCAGTTCAACTTGCAAGAAAATTTTGCTGCCAGTAATTTGAGCAAGTAATTTGACATATTGAGAAATTCACAAAAAAAAAATTGTTTTGATTTTTTTTTTTTTTAATTTAAAATTTTTGAATTTTGTTTTGAAAAAATTAAACTTAGCAAACTTATGGTTTCTAAAATTTATAAACAATTATATATATTGCTAGTTGTTTTCTTCTCAAAGACATTTTCAAAAATTAACTTGCTAAACGCCTACGTCATAATAGCAAGTAATTTGACATTTCGAAAAACTAATTGACAATTAATATTATACAAACTTGCTTGCAAGTAACTTGTATGTGTAAATGCTGGGTAAGTTTGAAAATTTCATTAGTAAAATTTTGACAATGATTTTTAATACGAGTGTGAATCATAGTTAGTCTATTACAATTTACGAATTTCGGAATACAAATACAACTAGTTCGGAATTCACAATATAAAATTTTGTAATTTCTCCGAATTTTAGTGTTACGAGTCAGATTTGCAATAAGAGTGAATATTTTTCAGTTGTGTCGTTATTCTTCCCAATGTGGGATATATGCTTAATACGTAATTAATAATTCTTAAGGATATGTGAATATATAATATAGAAAAAATTTTCACACGAAAAGAGAGAGTGACAGTTAACAGCTGACGAATTTACACGTATTCTTATCTTTCTTTTTCTACCTTACTAGTGCTAACATTTTTAAAGTTTTGCGCTTAAAATTAATTTAAAAAAAAACCTTCCAGGTTCCATTCATTTTTTTAAGATTTCAATAAATGCTACAGGAAAAAAAAATAGTGCAATTTTTTTTTCGAAGTAACTAAATACTTCTAAAATCAACGAGGGAGATCAAGAAGCTGGAACTAAAATCAACTCAAAATTTTCTTTTTAAATTTGAGAAAATGTACATTTGATATTAACGAGTTTACTAATTTTGTATGATATACATATCTTCCATAATGCATACTTCTGATATAATCACATACACATCTATGTATTTTTCATGTGTATATTCATGTTATATGCTCCACAATTCATAAAAATTACTGCACATGTGACTTCTTTTTATATTAAAAGTTCATATAATTTTTTATGTATGTATATGATTATAGTTTTATTGGGAATTATTTTCACATTATTAGTAAGTCTAATTCGCTAATTTACCTAAACTACCATATCAGAAACTTTAGAACTTATACAACTTTCTTTATAATTTTTTTATTATGTTTGTTACCATATAGGGGACAACTTGAAACGACGCATCTTTTAAAACGATTATAAGATTTTTTTTTTTTTTTTTTTATTATGTTTGTTATCATATAGGAGACAACTTGAAACGGCGCATCTTTTATAACGATTATAAGATTTTAAAGTGGCCCCGGTAGCCGAGTGGTAAAGCACTCAGGTGTAGATATGTTACGATCGGGGGAGTGTGGGTTCAAATCCCACGGGAATCGCAATTAATTCCGCACAATAATTACTCCACAGCGATTCCAATATAGCCTAAAAATATCTAATATTACTATAAAAAAAATTAATATAAAATATTACCTCATAACCTTAAATATCCAATATGTATAGCTGCATCTAATATAAAAATAATTAAAAAATATAACCTTATGTTACAATATCTTAATAATGACTAATAACAAAATTGAAAAAGTCACCTGTCACTAACACCTGACATTTGTCATCGTCTGACTACGACTTATACATCTAACGCACCTAACACCTACATGCGGCAGATACAAGAAACATCACAGACGACGTCTCTCTACTGGACGAAAGATGGCGCACTTCGGCGCATATCATGTAGATAGCTACGGTAGGCTAATCACCTTGCGTAGTGAATAAAAATAACGATTCTTGAAACTGAGACATAGCCTCGGATAACGGATGAAAACATGGTAATGACTATTGGCACACGAAAAAGGATACGAATTGGACAATGGAACACGTAAGGACTCTAAGGGAACCCGCAAGATTGGCACAAGTAGAGAAAGAAATCACGAAATATAATGTCAAAATATTGGGTATAAGTGAAATGAGGTGGCCAGGCGAAGGCAGAAATTGTAACATCACTTGGGAATATGGTTATGCATTCCGGAGGCAACACTGCTGAGGGAGGAGTAGGATTTATAGTCAACAAGGACTTGCGCAGGTGCGTTATAAAGTGGGAGGCCATTTCTGACAGAATAATAACACTTAGAGTACGCACAAGAATAAGAAACATCACACTTGTACAGTGTTATGCCCCCACAGAGGCCGCTAGCGAAGAAAACAAGAACGCATTCTACTCCCAGCTGTCAACGACATTGTGTAAGATGCCTCGAAACGAAATATGCATTGTAATGGGCGATTTCAACGCTAAAATAGGAAATAGTAAAACGATTGCAACAGGATGACATGGGCTGGGTGTTCGTAATGAGAATGGAGACAGATTAATAGACATATGTGAAGAACATGACATGATAATTGGTGGAACCATCTTCCCGCACAAAACGATACACAAATACACATGGGTGCCACCTGACGGCAGAACCAGGAACCAAATAGACCACATCTGTATGAGTCGAAGATGGAGGCACTCGCTTCTTGACTGCAGAACGTGGAGGGGAGCTGATATATATAGTGACCACGTACTGATCACAGCAGACATACAGATGAAGCCCGCAGTCATAAGGGCGCAAAACACGTCTTCAAGAAAGAAAAAGATAGATACCCACAAGCTGAACAACATAGATATAAAGCAAGAATTTATATCAAAAATAACAGAGCAAACCAATAATATAAATGCACAAAACATACAAGGCATATACAGACAAGTGGGTGAGGTCGTATTAGGAACAGTACGCCCTGAAAGGAAGACTTGGATATCGGACGAGACGTGGCAGAAAATAGAAGAACGGCGCAAGTTCCACATCCAACTACAACAAAATAACGACCCAGAATCAAAAAGATTGTACAATTCGGTAGCGAGGGAGGTCAAGAAGCTGGCAAAGAGAGATAAAAAGAGGTTCCATAATAAGATAGCGAAGGAGGCACAGATGGCAGCTGACATGAATAATATGAGACGCACACATAAATGCATCAATGCCCTCACAAATAAGAACTTCAAGAAGCACCACCCAATAAAGGATAAGAAAGGTAACCTGATCACAAATGCACAAGAACAACTTGTAAGATGGAGGGAGCATTTCAACGAAGCAAACGAATCGGCCCAAAATACTCCAGAAAGGGAACCAGAGGACTACAGCAACATCGGCCACTTTGACACCAGGCCTCCATCCCAGAAAGAACTCAAAGATGCAATTATGAGACTTAAAGACAACAAGTCTGCAGGTGCGGATGGAATACCGGCTGAATTGCTTAGGGCTGATCCTGGTCTGACAGCTGCGATACTCGGGCCCATAATAGAGCGGATCTGGCAGGAAGAAAATATAGACGACAAATGGAAAGAAGGAGTACTTATACCCACCTGACAAGAAGCACCAAAACTTCTGTACGGCTGGTGCTTCTGTACGGCTGTGAGACATGGATGGTGGCTGCAGCGTACATCAACAAGGTAATAATATGCGGCATATTCTGGCCTAGAACAATAACGAATGATGAGCTGTGGGCGATTTCGAACCAGAAACCTATAAGTGTGGTCATAAAAGAAAGAAAATGGAGATGGCTGGGACACACGTTGCGAAAATCTAGTAACACGATAGCCAGGCAGGCATTAGACTGGAACCCTCAAGGTAAAAGGAGGGTTGGCAGACCCCGAAATACATGGCGTAGAACCACGCTTAGGGAGGCCGAGTCCAATGGCAAGTCCTGGTCGGAAGTAAAGCGTCTAGCCCAAAATAGAGTGCGATTTAGAGGATTTGTTGAAGCCCTATGTTCCCTCCGGGAATGAACAAAGGAAGAAAAAAAAAAAATAAGATTTTAAAAGCACTTTCATAATTATAAAAATTAAAATCAAATAATTACAAACTTAAATTTTTATTAACTTTATTTTAAGTCGTGTGTTCTAGACTGAAAAATATAGCACCAAATATTTTTTAATTGACTGTATTATAATTTTTTACTCTCAATTTTCTCAGATATGTTGTCAGACATGGCGGTACAAAAAAATGCGCCAAAAACTCGAAAATATATTTAATCACAATTATAGTTAAAATTTTGAGTCGAAATTTGAAGTTTTGATATGTTGTTCAGAATACTCCAAATTTTAGTATAATATAATCATTTAAATATAAAAATTTTAGGTTTTAGTTAATTTTTCTTATAGAAAACTCGAAGTGAAAATAGGCAAAAATCATAATTTTTCTAAAAAGACAACAACAAAAAATGATTCTTCAGAAATGTAATTTTGCCAATACATATGCAATTTTACAAATACAAAAGCCTTAATTTTTTGTAATGTCAAGATGTATATACATATATTGTAAATAAATAAGTAATTATTATTCTTTTAATGACTTTGTATCTAACAAGTCCCAATGCTCAGAGAGAAACTTGAAAGCACGACCTTATTTTATATGGGTTTTTTTAAATCGAAGTGGCTATTTTTTGAGAAGAAATATTAAAATAAATTCATACGTATTATAAAGCAGGTAAAATTCTGAAAATATATTTGAAAACTCAAGAAAATATACTTACGTATTTCAAGATTTCGCGTAAGAAAAGTTGTATTTTTTTTATACGTGGATTAAAAACACTTTTTTAGTTTTTGTATTCAAAAAGTTTTTTTTTATTTAAAATTATTTTCAAACTTGTTGATACCACGTATGGCTTCTTAGAACTAACTTACTTTTTATTTACTATTAACTTTCATTCCCAATATTTTTATTCAAAGTAAAAATTGCTTGATAGGCAATTTTTGTTTGTTATTTAAAATTCATAATTATAATTTACTTAAAATTTTATGTAATTCGATAAATTGCAAACGGATGTTACATAACGCGTCGCGAATGTTTATTTTAAAAAGTGCAAGTAGAATTTTATTACGAAAGGAAAGAAAAATTTATTTTATTTGATAAAAACAATTTTTGTTTATTGGAAAGGTAGAGGGCAATCTTTATTTGAATTTGTTATGGGCAATTCTGTTTCACTACACGTATCATGTAGAGTAAAGCATGGTGGTGACGTAACACCTCCGCCCTTAAGATCCGACTCCGTGCGGATTTTATTAAAAACAACATTTAATTTGGGTTTTGAAGAGTTAAGGTTACATTTAAAATAGATCATAAGAAAAAAAATTACGATTAAAATTACTACTATTATACAATCGGTCCCAACACTCGAGTACCATTTCACTGTGTGAGAGTATTCCAATTGTTCTATTATTTCAGTATTGTTAATGTGTTTGAGGTATAGATCTTCTAAATTAAATTCGGATTTTATTTTTTCGATCGTTATGTCCCGTTCTATATACGGCAATATTTTGGCTGAATATTGTTTTTGATAACTTTCCTGCATATAATTATCGATAGCAACTTTGCAATTTACGAACTTTACAATATTATTACCTTTTATTTTAAATTCTTTTTGTTGTTCACAATTATTGATTAATAAGGTTTGTTCTAAGTTTTTCGTTACAATTACATTGTCTGTTAATAAAAAAATATCCTTAGTTAAATTCTTAAAGTAATTACATTTCATTTTCTTTATGTTTAGTAAATTTGCTATACAACTATCATTAAAGCTTTTTAGATCTGTTTTTGTTATAATTTTTTTCTCAGTATTTTCAAAAACATTTTGCTTGCAAGTAATTATTTTGTTTATTTTGGTATCTAATTCTAAGCTATTATTTTTATTTGGAATTTTTACAATTAAAGTTTTAAAACAGGTTTCTTGCGAAAAAATTGGGATTGAAAGCGTAAAAATAATATTGTTTTCCTTAAATAACACTGCATTTTTTATAAATGGTAACATTTCTATAGTAATATTTAAAAATTTAATTTCTTCATAAGTAAGAATATTTTTTGATAATATTTCAAGTCTACTGGCTAATATAATTTCTTTAAAATTTTTTATTTGGTTTAATATGGTATCAATATTCTCATTTATCTCTAATTTAATAGTTAACAATTCTAATTTTAAATCAATTTTTGTTATATCATTCTTTAATTCATCAATACTTTCTTTAATTTTACTTTGGACATTATTAATATGATCGGTTATGTTTTGAATTTGATCCGATAATTTTGTATTAATGTAGACTTGTTGGTTCAAATTTTTAGTTATTTTATCATTATTGCCTTTTAATATGTCAAAGTGTTGCTCTATTTCTACTCTGTCGTCGTCGTCCATTACACCGGCTAAAATATGAAGACCGCTACCAACAAAATTAAACAAACCCCTTTTGTGTACATGATGGGGAATTAGTGTCTTAAATTCTTGTTTTAAATGTTCAAAATTGTGTAAAAGATTAGTGGGTATTTCTGTTTTTTTATGAAGGTGGATTATATTAGTTTGAATTTTGTTAATAGTTTCCTCATATAAATTTAAATCTACTACATGCAATATTTTTTCGAAATTTCTTACCATTTTTAATTCGGAGTCTTGTAATAAGATATAACCATTTCCATTTTGTACTTCGTTAATTTCGATATATGAGCAATTAATGTGAGCTATGTTGCATAATACGATTATAATAAAAATAAGAGCTGAAAGAGTACAAAATCGTTTCAGTAAGAATTTATATCTGATGTAATATGATTAAGTAGAAATTTTGTTGTCAATTTTAAAAGATTAATAAGTTTAAAATTATTTTTTTTCGAATTAGTGCTGACATAAGCTAAAATGGTTTTATAAATATTTCAGAATCTTATTATTATTTCGTTTTTTTTTTTTTTTTTTTTTTGCTTTTAAAATAAAAATTACAGAGTTGTTGTTAGTATTGTTAGTTATTATAGATTTTTATTTAGACATTAAGATCAGAAAATTTCATGATAGAATTATGATGTATGGACTTATATGCATTTAATCAAAGTAACGAGAGTTATTGTATAAAAATGTAACGAAAAATCAAATCTAAAACTGTCAATTTTGTTAATCATATGGTACTTTGATGTTGTAAAATTTGTTAGGTTAAAAATTTTATAGAAGAAGAACTTTTGTCTTAATTTTGAAACTTTAATTTTTTCCTGAATTGATTGAAATAACGAGGATAGCTTTCGTTATCAATTCTAAAATGAGAATCACTTTCTTTCTCGATCTTAACTTTTTTATGCAGAGGTTGAAGTTTGGTAATTCTATTAAGTTTAAGATAAGTAGATGCTTTTTCTTTTTTTCGTTTTTTATTAATACTATTAATTTTTTTGATTTTAGATGATAATAATTTTTTGTGAATGGCAGGGTAATCTGTAGTTTTTACGATACCGTTTACAAAATCAATAGGTTTTCTGCCTGTGGAGGAATGGATTGTTTCGTTGTAAATTTTTACACTTTTTATAACTGGATCTTCATCCATAGGTAAATTTTCTTCTTTTTGTATTGCGTATAAAATTCTGATATGCTCATTTAACGTATTGTGGAATCTTTCGATATCCGCGTTACTTGAGTGGTTATTGGGTGTGGTAAAATGTATCGTAATCCCCTCATTTTCTAAAAAGTTTTTGAAATTCAAACTGTTAAAACCCTTTTCTTGATCTGTTATAATTTTTTTAGGTTTGCCAGAAGATGAGATGTATTGCATAAAAGCATTTTTTAAATCTATCCAATTTCTGGACTTAATTGGTATTACGTGTGCATGTTTTGAAAATTTGTCGATTACCCTTAGGTAAGCATTTCCCTTGCTTTTAAACCAAATATCGAGATGGATTATTTCCAGTGGTTTACAAGGAGTTTCAGTAATTTTTAGTGGTAGATTTAAGGGTTTCCGTTCATATTTTGCTACATTACATATGTGGCAATTATTTAGTAGTTTTTGGATTTCTTGTTTTAATTTAGGATAGTAATATTTATTTTTTAAATTTTGATAGACATTATTGATACCCCTGTGATTTGATTTTTGGTGTTGGTCAAGAATAAGTTCTTGCAATTCATGTCGGCATAAAATGTCCTCAAGTAGAAATGAACATTTATTTAATTTTAATAGTTTATTTTTTGAAAAATGTTTTAAATAAACGTTTTGAAATTTATTGTATGTTGGTAGGTCATCAATCATGATACCAATTATTCCCTTATATGGTATATGATCTTTTAAAATGTTAATCATGAAATTGTCATCCGGTTTAGGATGGTAAAATATTTTTCTTGTTCTATCGTAGACCATTTTTACTCTAGTTTGAATGTGGGTGGTTTGTTTAAATTTGTTCTAATTCTGAAAGGACTGTAGTATGCATAGTTGCATTCATGCAAAATATCCATTGCTTCTTCTATTGTTGCCGGATTTCTGCAATATAAAATGGAACGCATTGGTTCCGGTAACTTGTCTTTGAAAATTTTTAAAGCAGTTTCGATATTTATGGCGGTTGTAAAAACTGAGTTAGGATCAGCCTTTACCTTATTATTGAGTCGCCTCAATATCTTTTTAATTTCATTGAACAAGTCTACACTATGAGTAGTAAAACTGACTGCTCTTAGTTCATCATAAATTTGCAAAGCAGTTTTACTATCTCCAAAATTATTAATCAAAACGGATTTCATTTCCGACCAATTTTGAATATTATTATTAATTTCTAACACTTCCCTAGCACTACCTATAACTTTACTTCTTACTTTATTTAATAAAATTTTTTGACTACTAGTATCATATCTTAATATTAAAGGACAAATATCGTCCACTAATTCTATAAAAGAATAAAGTTCCTCACCTTTTCCGTTAAATTCTGGTAAATTTTGGATGTACTGCATCGGATCTATCGTTAATTGCAGCGGAGCTGGAGTGTTGGCGGTAGCTGAAGATGTTGAAGCATCAGTGTTATTTGTTGCCATTTTGAATATTTCCTCGTATCTAATTGTCAGTCGCTTTTCTTTTCTGGAATCCACTTTTCACTTTTTTTTTTCAATGTTCTTTTTTTTTTTATTTAATTTTTATTTCTTTTTGTAATATTATTGTTGATTTGAGATTATTGATTTTTAATTTGAGATTATTGTTTTATTATTTTTATTTTATTAAAATTTTACTGGATGTTTAAGTTTTCCAGCATTAAAAGTTCAAAAAAAAAATTTTTCAATTTTTAGTTTCAGAAATTTTCTTTTTTCATTTTTCAAGTTTATTTGAAAAATTTTATTTGAGTTCTAGACCGTTTTTCAGACACAACTTTTATGCGAATCTTCTTATCTTTTTAGATCTTAGCGATTAAGATCCTACCGACTGCGCCACTTACGTATTTCAAGATTTCGCGTAAGAAAAGTTGTATTTTTTTTATACGTGGATTAAAAACACTTTTTTAGTTTTTGTATTCAAAAAGTTTTTTTTTTTTAAATTATTTTCAAACTTGTTGATACCACGTATGGCTTCTTAGAACTAACTTACTTTTTATTTTCTATTAACTTTCATTCCCAATATTTTTATTCAAAGTAAAAATTGCTTGATAGGCAATTTTTGTTTGTTATTTAAAATTCATAATTATAATTTACTTAAAATTTTATGTAATTCGATAAATTGCAAACGGATGTTACATAACGCGTCGCGAATGTTTATTTTAAAAAGTGCAAGTAGAATTTTATTACGAAAGGAAAGAAAAATTTATTTTATTTGATAAAAACAATTTTTGTTTATTGGAAAGGTAGAGGGCAATCTTTATTTGAATTTGTTATGGGCAATTCTGTTTCACTACACGTATCATGTAGAGTAAAGCATGGTGGTGACGTAACAATATATTAATATTATCATTCAGAATTATTTTAAAATTCTTGAAACAGCGGAAAAACAACAAGCACATCCTTCGCCTTCAACGTTTTATATGTTACTGAAAGCATTTCATTATTTTTAAGTGAACAGCTTTTTTTTCTCATAGGGTAAGTTAACTAAAGATATGAGAAGTAACTGTGGTATCAAGTTGAAAATATAATTAATGAAAGATAATTATTAAATATTGATATGAATACATAGTAAAGAAAAAATTTGAAGAGGGAATTAGAAAATAATATCTAAAATACAATCAAATATTATTTTTTAAATACAAACTTTTACCTCTATTTGTGAGAAAATTTTTTAAAACTTAATATATTACCTAAGTAAAAAAAGATTTAAAAGGTTTTGAAAAAGACAATATATTTTTATGACCGGATTCGAATATTTTTTTATTTTTGAAATAAATATTATCTTAGCAAATGACTCAAAAACTCCGATTGTAAAATGACAGGTAGTAGGTATTGATGTAAATTTTTGTCCGATTGGGTTTACTTTTAAGATTCATACACAGGCAGGGCCATTTTATAAATAAATTGCTCTTGTTTACCTGCTAATAAAACACGAAAGAAGAGCACAACAAGCGAGTTGTCGAAGTAGAGCGACAATTGTCGTCACGACTTGAATTTGATATTCTAAATGGCGATTAAAGTGACACGTGTCGTGGAATAGCGGGAAAATGTGTTTCAGGTATATTCCAATTGTCGTTGTAGAGCGACACATGTCGTAGTGAAACGACGTTTTTTGTCAAAAAGTATTTAACAAGTGACAAGCGAGATGGATACACCAAAAATGTAAGTTCAAACAAAACAATTTAATAAAAATATAAAAAATAATAAATTTTGTAATTTAATACATAAATTAAACCATATAATATATGGTTTAAAAGTCTGTAATAGCTTATAAATCTGTGAATAAAATAAAATGTTTGTAACTAATGTATTTGAAAAAATTATTATCTTACACTCCATTTGGCAAATCCAATGGATTAGAGCTGTCCCAATTCTTTTGATCCTTAATTGTTGCTTTTTTTCAATTTCGGAGTCTGATGAATCCATAAATCATAATGCAAATGACGACATTTTTTATTTCCCTCGTATTTAAAAAAATAAATATATACACCGATTTTTTTTTTTTAGTTTGAACTTTACTCGCCAAAATTTCTTTTTAAAATGTATCAATTTTACTTGAAACGTTTCATTTTCGTTTATTTCTCGCAGTCACGTCACTCGACAACTAGAATACCACATTTCAAATAATGTGACAACGACAACGACAAATGTCACGTAAGTGACGCGACAACTAGAATAAGGCTCAAAGTTTTTGAAGCACTCAATATAACATGTTGAAATAGTTTTAAAATAACTATTTAAATAATAAAAATTGATTGGAAGTAGGTACATACATATCTATTTTTAATAACTTAAAAACTAATTGAAATTATTTGAAAGAATTTTATTAGTAACGTATAAATAGCCGAAATGAGATAATTCAAATTGTTGAAATGTGTCAACCTATATTACTTTTACTAACATTTTTGTTAGCCGACACTACTCAACTTACCTTATTGGGAAATACAAAATGTGCATGAAAAATCATACATCCTTCCTCATTAACATTTGAAACCATACTGAAATATAAATTTCAAATTTTTTATCATTTTTTCTTCCCTCCTACCTTTCTTTCTTTTTCGTGCAATAGAATTTAAATGGGAAGCTTTTTAAAAAATGTGTATAATATCCTGAGATTTTTTAAAATATTAAACTCTTTTTTACGTAAAAAAAAAAAGAAAAAAATAATAAAAAATATGACACGATCAGTGGCATTTAAAGAAAAAGCCAGCAACGAAGCCAAAAATTCGTAATATATCGTAAAAAAAAATGAGTATTGGGGCTTGTTAGATATGAAAGCAGGCAAAAGCTAACATTTTTCTCCAAAAAACAAAAATGATTCAGAAATGTAATGTCACTAAAAACGCATTTAAGACATACATTCGAAAAAAGAAGGGTCCAGGGGACCTGCCATGTAAAAAAAAACGCATTTCAAATCTGTGTGCATTTGAGTTGCGATGCATAAATGCATTTGTACTATGGGTTTAATCGGAAAGTAATTGATGCAGAATTGATGTGTAATCATGTAAAAATCGTGTACGAAAATGCATCAATACGATAGTACTTTAAAGTTTATTGTCCAAAAATATCAAAAATACGTATCATACGCGCATTATATTAAACCAACTTGGCACCAATTTTTTTGCGATTTTGTATTGATGCAAAGTTTCTTAAATGGAAGCTGAGAAGCAAATAATTTATTATTTTAACTCAATAACTAATATCGATGTAAAGTTTCAGTAGCTAATTATTTCTTTATGCACGGTATCAATATTTTTACCGACCGTATTGTGTAAACAATAGGTAGGTTATGTGATGGCAACAAATTTTGCATATCGAGTTTTCGGTGGGAACGTACTTCTCCATAGTAGGGAAGTGTAAATAAACTATTTTTAGCAACCTGTCGGTCTGTCGGTCTGTGTGTGCACGCGTGTATCTCAAGTTCGGCTGAACCGATTTTGATGAAATTTTATATGTAAGTTTGTTTCCACCATGGCACGGATCGATCAACTTTTGGTATATGTCACGCCTCGGGAACTGCACTTTTTAGCGGGCCTGTTTTACATTTTTGAACATTTTAAAGAAAATATTCAACCGATTTACTTGAAATTTTATATATAAGCTCAGCTCGACCGTCCGCAAAAATTCGTATGTTTTGGAAGAAATCAGGCATCGGCAACTAGACGTTTACTACGGGCCAAACATACACTTTTGTGTATACAAAGAAATAATCAACCGATTTCATTGAAATTTAATATATGAATTTCTCATACTAAAGCAATGAACATATAGATTTTTTGGAAAGATCAGGGCTCGCAAACTGATGTGCGGGCCGATTTTACATTTTTCACCATATCTACGGAACGAATTAATGGAATTTCTTGAAATTTGATATTTGAGTTCTGGTTGTTACCGAAACTTACTGGCGAGCATTTCAGGGAATTCGGGTAGCACAAAGCGAAACTCTACTAAGAGCCAAATTTACATTTTTCTAAATATGTTAACTATAAGCTTACTAATGTCCTAAAAATTGGAAAGAAGTATTTAACAGACATTTTTATAATATTCTGTAACACTTTCATTTAACTAGACAATACACAATGCGGTCGGTTATGTGCTGACATCATCAGATTTTTAAATGTTCTATTATATTAAAACTCTAAAAATTAATTGAAATTAAAAAGAAATTTTAATAGATATTGAATTGTTAATAAGTTCAATACTTTTACACAAAACCTTTTCAAAACAAACGCCAAAAACCGTATGATTTATAAAGTATCCTAAAAGGCAAAATAATATTGCATCAGCAAGGTAAACGCATCACATCGGTATGGCATTAGCAACGTTTTTTTGCATTGACGCTGCGTAGATGCATATTTTTGATTACTTTTCGATTATATCCATAGAGTTAAAAAGTTATAGGGTAATATGTTAAAATATTAGCAAAAAAATTTTTTTTCCTATTACAATTTAGAACTTAAATAGAAAAATTTATTTGTATTGTGTAATAAGCAACAGAAAGTAACTGGTGTTGTGAATGGAATAGCACGTTTAATTTTTCATCGTAGATTCGTAGATTCTAAGGGAACCGAGTGGGACAGGAGTAACCCCCCAAGCCACCGCAGCCATTTTTGACTTATTGTAGCCCCTCCACTCTCCCGTCTAGAGAATTCCCGTCCCAGTTCCGGACTGGCTGTTCGGCGGACAAGTCGCAGAGAATGTGCACGGCGGTCTCATCGCCACCCCCACAAAATCTGCACAGGAGGGAACCCGACTTCCCCAGCCTATGCGGGTGGTACTTCACTAGGCAGTGCCCCGTGAAGAAATTCGCAAAAGTGCGAACCCGGCTCCTGCTCATCCCCAGCAACTCTGCGGTGAACCCGCTGGAACACGCCGAAAGAAACACTTTCGCATGACGGCACCCTTCCGTGTCCCGCCAGTGACGGCCGCATTCCGTCGCGAGCAGGCAGGCAAGCCTGGCCCCACGGCGGAAGAAGGCAGATCGCAGAAAGGCAGCGGCTGCCTCAGATCCCCTCCGCGCCAGCTCATCAGCAACTTCGTTGCGCGCATGGCCACTATGGTCCAGCACCCAAATGAGCGTCACTCTGTTCTCCGATGCCAATTCCATAAGTGCAGCGAAGCAGCTCCAGACCAGCTTGAATGCAACCTGAGCTGAACGAAGCGCCAGCAGTGCAGCCCTGCTGTCTGAGAACAAGGGTTCGGGCGTATACGGAGTCCACTTGGACGCCCGAACCCACACCCGACTTCGTTTTGGACCCGTCCGCATACCACACGCTCGAACCCGACCTAAGCACCGGACCACCCCAATCCCACGTCAATCGATCGGGAAACACAACCCTGTACCTATGGTCGAAGTTGTACCGCGGCAGACAGGTATCCGACATGGTTATTCTTAAAATCGGATCGCTCTCAATGAAGTCTCTGTGAGTTCTGTGGGCCAACTTTAGCCCTGCCCCGTCCTCGCCAGAGAGAAGTCGGTAAGTCACTAGCCGAGCTTCCTCCAATATATGGAGGTGCAGTGGCGGCAATCCAACCATCACCTCTAATGCAGCGGTGGGAGCCGTCCGCATTGCTCCGGTCACTCCCAGGCAGGCCAGCCTCTGTAGCTTTTCCAGCTTGGCCCGCACACCCGCCTGCTGAGGCTTACGGCACCATACAATCGACGCATAGGTGACGATGGGCCTAGCAAGGGCCGTATATAGCCACAGTGCTATTCTGGGACTAATTCCCCAGGTCCCCCCGATGAAACTCCTACACGTCCACAAGTTAACTCTATCTACACGTAAATTTTGCTGTAGAAGATCAGAAATAGTGCTCTCAAATTTTCCCTGCACGACGAAGGCCACATCGTCGGCGTATCCCCAGACACGCGCCCCTGAGAGCAGCGATTAGAAGCATCCACTACAATGGACCATAGGAGGGGCGAAAGAACCCCTTCCTGTGGACATCCTTTTGCAGCGGAGATGAAGATTATATCGTCAGCTATGGTGGACTTAATAATCCTATCCGCATCAATCCCTCGTCTGTGCAACGACTCTCAGATGACATGATATGGGGTGTTGTCTATATCAAGGAAGCAGCCAACCGCCACCTCCCGCACCTCCAGTGGGTTTTCGAGGACCCCCACCAGACTCTGCAGGGTGAGTACAGTAGACCTTCCCGACTGATAGGCGTACTGAGATTCATGCAAGGGATTGCTTCCCAGTGCATCGTCCCGTATAAATCTATCAATCACTTTTTCCATTGCTTTCAATAGAAAAGAAGTAAGGCTGATTGGACGGAAAGACCTTGGGTGGTTGCTTGGTCGCTTACCCACCTTCGGAATATACGTCACTTTAGCCACCCTCCTGCAAGTGCTCTGGCGATATGTTGGAAACCCCTCTGCAAAAATGCAGAATATATCCCGTCATCACTTGGAGATTTGAAGGGCCTGAAAGAGAAAACAACCCATCATGAAGACTAGACGGAATCGTTGCCAGTCATCCCTCCTGGGCCAGGATGCCCTCGGTTCAATGACCGCATTTGAGTGATTCCGAAGAATCTCCGAGTCAGGAAAGTGCTTTGATGCCATAAGCCCCAACGTTTGCTCTCCGTTCTCAGTCATGGAGCCATCAGGGCGTTCTATTAGGCAAAACCCGCTAACATACTTTTTGGAAAGCACCCTGTGAAGACGCGCACTGCTGGAGAGTTCATCAATGCCCTTGCAGAACGCCCTCCACGAGATTCTCTTCGCTTTCCTAATTTCTTTATGGTATTTTGTGAGTGAGTTTTTATACTCCTCCCACGAACCCGACGCCTTGCCCTTATTAAATAGCTTTCTGGTCTTTAGTCTAAGCCTTGAAAGCTCTTCATTCCACCACGGGCACTTCCTATTGCTCCGCCTCGGCTTAGCGCGGCAGCTCCCGTGGTAGGCATTAGTAATAGCCGCCGTCAGGGCTTCGCTGGCCAGTTCGATATCCATCACCGTTCTGACAGAAGCAGGAACGGATCCAATCCCATCCGTGAGGAGCGTTTCGAATTGACTCCAATCTGTGAATTGGGACACCCGATATATTTCTTCTGCCAGGCCCCCGGAGACCATGATATCAATCCTAATCTGCCTATGATCGGACATGGATGTCTCATTTGAGACATGCCATCCACCAACCCTACTGCCGATAAATCCAGTGCAAAGGGTGATGTCAAGGACCTCTTCCCTAATTGCACTTATGAATGTCGGCCTATTGCCCTCATTCATAACCATTAATTTATTGCTATATATAAATTCAAGTAGGCACTCAACTCTTTTGTTTATATTGCTGCTTCCCCAGACGGTGTGGAGGGCATTGGGCATCACTTCCTGTTATAAGTTGGAAGTTCCTCCTTCCACAAAAGTCCACTAGATCCTTCAGTTGCTCGTTCGGGTGGGCACAGTCCCCCGGGAGGTAGGATGAGCACACAATGAACTCTGTCTAGCCCCCGCAGGACTTCACCTTCACCAACGCAGCTACCTGATCCTTAGAACAGTAATCTGGAATGGGAAAATACGTTAGCTTTTTACTAAACAAGATGCAAGCCCTAGGCCTGCCCCCAATTGTATTATCATACAATAGCTCACCTGTTAGGCCCTTAACCTGATCCTTCACTATGTAAGGCTCTTGGATAAGGGCGATATCGAGGTGATCCTTCATAAATCTATGAGCCAGAACATCAGCAGATGCCCTAGCATGCTGTAGATTTATTTGGATGCACCTCACAGCCATATTATTTCCTCCGGCTCTTGTCTATGGGCTTTGGACCTTTAGACAAAGGCTTTACATGAGCCTTACCTCCCATTGCCGCCTTTTTACACATCTTGGTGGGCGCTTACCCTGCCACAGCCTCTTTTGCCGTCCCAGGTGCCACGCTAGTCCCTCCAACAGCAAATATAGAAGCAGTTCCGGGATTCCCTTAGGCTTGAGCCCTTTTGGTTCACACGGGACGCTTGTATTTGGCTTGCTGGTCGATGATCCTTCCGTTTCCCTTGCCGCCTTTTCCGGAGCGACTTCAGACTTTCCAATGAGTTTTGGCTCTTTTGGTTGGCTCGTCGTTGTAGTGCTCGTCGTTGTCGCGGTGGGCATTGGTTTTTTATTTTGTCCTGCCCTGCCGCCAGCACCTTGAGAGGATTTTCTTCCTTTAACCCTTAACGGTAACACGGAAGAAATTCAGGAAAAGTCGGAACTCAGCTTTCCGTACATCTTTCCATCCGGAATCATCCACGGAAAAGGTGACGTCGCAACCGTCCCAAGGCTTTATCTTCCTGCAGACACTGGTTATCCACTCCCTGGTGTTTTGATTGTTGCATGTTACGGATATCCATCCGTCCCTTTGCAACGCTGCAGTGAATTGTGGATGAGAGTCCACAACTTTATCCATTTCATCCATGATGGCTACTTTGATTTTCCCCATCTGAACTTCGGATACCCTTTCCTCTGGATGCAGTCCATGAGTGATGGCCACCTTGACCTGTGCTACTGCATCCCAATAAGAAATCATTTTCGGGTTTTGTTGAGGAATGTTCCCAGGGAATGTTCCTCAACATTGCCCTTCATCGACCTCTTTTTTGAGGGCCCTGCATCAGGGGTGTTGCTTTCCGACCTTTCCCTCTTCTGGGGATGGTCGACCACAACACCCGATCCGCAGGCCTTCAGCTTTTCCAGCCTTTCCTTCTCATATCTGCGAGCTTCCTCTGGAGACATGCCATCCCTGATATAAGCCGCGATAGGCCGCTTGGATGCACCAGAGATATATTGTTTTTTTCCCCTGATGTCCAACCTTTTCAGGTCCTCCTCAGTTTGTTAGTTAATAGGTCAAAGAGGATCCTGATTATCCGTCTCCATTGGAGGCGCCGCTTTTTCCTCTACTGGCGTTAGAAGGAGTTTCTCCTCTGCGTCAGTCGGGAGAATCTCTGATTCCGAAGACCCATGAGCACTAACTGGGTTTATGTTGTCCTTAGTATTGTTGTTGTTGTTGTAATTGTCACTGTTGTTGTTGTTGTCGTTGTTGTTGTTGTTGCAGTTGTTGTGTTTGTCACAGTTGTTGTTTTTGTAGTTGCTGTTTTTGCTGTTATTGTTTATGTTTTCCATTTTGGTCCCAGAAATAGCGCGGGAAAAAGTCACCCATGGCAGAGCCCGGGGTACCATGAGAAGGCTCGTTTAAACTGGAGGGCGCCTGGTATCCAGAGTCCGCATACTAACGACTAAGCTCCCCGTTAGCCACGCAGTCATCGGTATATGCTGTTTCACCTTGACTTGGGACGCCTGTCGTCAGCTGACGTATAGATATAGGGCTGAAACTCACAAAGTAAGAGCCTCGCCGCGAGACATGACCACGACACGAACGTAACTTTGATCGTTTCAATCACCCCTTTATCCTCCGCCATTACCGGGGCCCACCCTAGGAGGTGACAGTGCGGTTTTTGGCTCCTATCAATTTTTCATCATTAGACCAATATAACTTCCATTTTTTCTTGAACTTTAAAAAACAATTTAAAATAATAATTAAGTACATTAATTTTGCCTTGATTTTGCATTCTTTAATAATGACTTTCTTAAAATATAGTACATTTAAATTTATAATGGAAAAGCTGCAACCAAAAGAATCCAATGAAGCTCTATTTGACAGTTAGATTTTTTAAATGTAAAAGATCCAAGTGGGACTGGTAAATTATTCTTCCCAATCATCATCATCACACTCAATAATCTACGAATTCATAAAAATATATAATATTAAGCAATTTTGCACACTCCTAAGATTGCAAAACAATTTTACGTTATTGTCCAGATCTTCAAACTCAGATATTCCTGTGAGATCAAGTAAATATTGTGCTGAATTAAAAACATCCAGCAGAAAGTCAATATTGCGGTTTCGATACTCGTTCAAAATTATCTGAAAGTATCAGAATTAAGTTAACGAGTTGAAAGATGTTTTTCTGACTTACATCGGAACACGCTATACATTGCGAAAATTTTCTTGTTGCAGGCATAATATTTTCGAATGTTCCTAAGGTACCTCTTATTGAATGTGGTAATATTCCAAAGTATCCTTCCGGAACTGCTTCTTGCGATTTTCCAGAAAGAGAGAAATAAGCTGGTGCCGAATTTTTATCTTTATGATGTAGCAAAGCTACTAACAATTCAACTGCATAGCTCGAAGCTATGTTTGAAACCCCGGGCCTTGTTACAGTGCACTGTTGATCTAACGTTCTGTCTTTCATTGACTAAAAATGCATTTTTATTTAAATACAATATGGCAAAAATTCACTTACGCACATCACCAGGTGCAGTTATGTCCTGGCAAAAGTAACATCCGAGATCCGCTCCATTAATACATTTTAAATCATTAATGTCTTCAGGTTTAATAGTGGTTATGTTATCATATATGTTACTTCCATGTCTCATAACCAAATAACTGTCAAAACCCAATGCCACGTTTATTACAATCTACAAATTTCTGTACCATAAAATTTAAAATTTTGGAGATTTTTGAAAATAACTACCTTTTTATAGAATGTTCCAAGAACGGTGGGTAACCAACGGCTTTCTCTTGAATCTGTTAATAAGAAAATTACATCATATTCCTGACATAAATTTTCTATTAGTTTGAGATCTTTTATTAAATCTTCTCGCAAACAGTCACCTACAGTATGCCCTAAAATTTTTTTTATACATTTTAGTAAAAAACATAAATGGTTTTATTGCAGATGTTAAAATGAAAAAAGGATTTTAGTTTCTTTTAAATAAGCAAAGTCAACAAATATCCATACAACAAAGAAAGAAATTTAATACTAGCGCCATATTAAAACTGCAGTATGCTCGCTTGTATTATTATTGTTGGATATTGCATACTTCAATGTTTAGGTTTAATAAGAAGTGTAAGCTTTACGAAATTTTTTCAAAATTTTTTGTTTTGCGTTAAAATTTTTGTTTTGCGTTTAATATTGATTTCGGTCGGATCTAAAGCCACAAGGTGATAATTGTAAGAAAACAGACCGGATAAAAATTATACAGATCTCTTTTACGATGTGCCGTATACTGATATTTGTAATATAATAGTTAATATCTTAATTCAACTATAATACTTACATAAATTTATACATAGACATGTAATACTAATTGTTTTTTAATCAAACTCTTAGGAACATTCTAAAATTGGTAACATCAAGCGCTAAGAACAGGGTTATAGTCAAATACTATAATTTCCGATATAGATGAAATGAAAAAAGGTACTGAACAGGTGCGTTCACTGCTTGTGTTCAATAATACCTTATTTGTATTACTTGCAGTAGTAATACAAATACGATATTATGGATAATAAAAACTTTTTCTTATTATTTATTTTTAAATAACTTTAAAAAGAGAAACAACTTAACTTTAAAAAGAGAAACAATTTGTCGCAAAAATTTTCATTTAAAAAAAAAAAATAAACCAGACGGAAAACTTGAAAAAACTCCTAACAACTTTATAAATATGTGATTAAACAAATATTTTTTGGTTATAACAAAAACCGCAAATTTTGATTTTGGATTATATAAGTGTGAAACTTAGAAAAAACCCTTTGTGAACCCATTTTGGTTATTTTATTTTTAATTGAAGAGTTTTGAAAAAAGAAGTTATTGTTGATGTTGATTTTTTTTCACAAAATTAATCCTTCCGACATAACCAAGAAAAGATGTGTTACGACAGCCGTAAGATTTTTAAAGTTTTTAAAACACTAAATTTTACTTTACAAAACTTTAAGGAACTTTAAACATTAAGAAAATGAGAGTGTCATCATTTTCTCTCATTTTTGTTTAAAAAGTATTATCCCAGACGCTTTGCATGCAAAAACTTTATAAAGCTTTTAAAAACTTTCTTGTACCACACAGATCTATAATCAAATTAATATTTTAAATTGACAAGAGTCACTAATTTTATTGTGTGCGTGACGACAGCTCGATGAACATGGAAGTCGTGTTGTGAAAAATTATGGCAGCTTTCATTCGTAACTGAATTTTGCGAACTTTAAATTCTTTTAAAAGACCTTTCTGCAAACAAGGGAACTAAACTTAAGACGCAAATATATTAAATATGCAAAAATATATTATTCATGCTTATATGCATAGACATATTTTTATATGCTCATATTTACATTACATAGTAAATTTTTATGTAAACATACGCAGGATTCCTCTGCCTTTAATTAGTTTAAAGAGTAAATTGAATACAAATAAAGTAAACCTATCTAGTTATGTATGTGTATGAAACCAAGGCACTAGCTCGGTAAAAACTCAATTTTTATATATGCTCAAAAGTTATTGCCGTCAAGTTTTGTTCAAGAGTTGCTTCAAATTTAGACACAATATTGCGAAATGTGACCAGAATTTACTTAAGTTATAGGTTTTGCTCGCATCACTTTTAAACAATGAATAGATGTGTATACAGCCGTAACTCGCACGTTTAAAGTTTCCACCGACACCTTTCCAACGAGCCCTTTCCCAGCCTTACTAGGCCTTGCAAACTACTACTGCAAATGTTAATTTTAATATATCGGTGGGTGGGTAGGAAAGAGGAGTAAGCCCATTCACCGCAATTTTACTTCATTTTACCATGACCAAACATGCATGTAAATCTTCCATTCCGTTTTCACCAGAGTGAGAAATACAAAATAATGAAAGTACTATCATTGAAATGTTGCACTTCAATTTATAATTAAGAAGTCATTGAAATTAATATAATAACATGATTTATTACCTGGCATTTGAATTTGTAATACATAACCGTTGCTAATCTGAAAAAAAGTTCTTTTAAATTATTTTGATTTTAACAATTGAAGTTCGATGTTTTTCATAATATACTTGTAATTCAGCAATTGAAAAAATATTAGCATTTTGTTACAAAAGTATTTATTAAGCTTTCAAAGTTAAGTAGGTTTAAAATCACTAATATTTTGCTGGCACTTCAATAAGAAAGAGCTTACTGGCAGTACTTTCATAAATCCAACTAAGAATAAAAAATAACAGGAAGAATTTCCAACGAAACTAAGAATAAAAAATCTGATGTGGTCAGCACATAACCGACCGCATTGTATATTGTCTAGTTAAATGAAAGAGTTACAGAATATTATAAAAATGTCTTTAAAATACTTCCTTTCAATTTCTAGGTCATTAGTAAGCTTATAGTTAACATACCTAAAAAAATGTAAATTTGGCTCTTAGTAGAGTTTCGCTTTGTGCTGCCCGAATTCCCTGAAATGCTGGCCAGTTAACCAGAACTCAAATATTAAATTTCAAGAGATTTCATCACTTCGTTCCGTAGATAAGGTGAAAAATGTAAAATCAGTTTTCGAGCCCTGATCTTTCCAAAAAATTTATATGTACATTGCTTTAATACGAGGAATTCAAGTATTAAATTTCAATGAGATCGGTTGATTATTTCCCTTTATATACGCATAAATGTTTATTTGGCCCGTAGTAAACGTCCAGTTGCTGATGCCTGATTTCTTCCAAAAGTTAGGAATTTTTGCGGACGGTCGAGAAAAGCTTATATATGAAATTTCAAGTAAATCGGGTGAATACTTTCTTAAAAATGTTCAAAAATGTAAAACAGGCCCGCTAAAAAGTGCAGTTCCCGAGGCCTGATATATCCCAAAAGTTGATCGATCCGTGCCATGGTGGAAATAATCTTACATATAAAATTTCATCAAAATCGGTTAAGCAGAACTTGAGATACACGCATGCACACACAGACCCACAGACCGACAGACCGACAGATCGACAGACCGACAGACCGACGAACCAACAGGTTGCTAAAAATAGTTTACTTACACTTCCCTACTATGGAGAAATGCATTCCCACCGAAAACTCGATATGCAAAATTTGCTGCCATCACATAACCTACCTATTGTTTACACAATACGGTCGGTAAAAATAACTGGAAGAAACCTTAACTAAAAAAATTAAAATATTTTTCAATATAAACACATAAATATTTATACATTTTATATTATATATTTATGTTTTTGCTTTTTCAAGATTTAATGTGATTGAATATTTTAGTCCTCGTATATGAATGTTATGGTGATTTATTAATTATCATATAATGCTATTATATATAAGTTAACAACGTTAGCTAAAACTTCTGTTCCCATAAATATTTAACAATATTCATATTACAAAATTATTCCCAGACAAATATTCAAAATAAAAATCTCATATTGCACTTTGCTTAATTTTAAAGTTAAGTTAAATAAAATTATTTTTCCCATGTAAAATGTGCTGATTGCACATTTTATAAAATTATAAATATTGTTAGCTTTTAAGTAAATCTGATTAGTATTTTATTAGAAATAAATAAACAAGCACCGGCGTGTAAGCCCGTGCGAGAAATTAACAAAATTGTTCTTTTTTATAAACATATAAGGAAAAACATTAACTTATATAAACTAAATTAATATGAATATGCAATTATATCAAATAGATATGTAATTAAATAAAGTTAATAAGTTATTTATTCAAATTAAATATAAATTTGTAATACAACTTTCTTATTATACATATTAAACTAAAAAAATATTTTTGAATGTTATGTTTGCATGAAATGTATGAAATAGGCATTTTTCGCATGTTTTAAACACATTTAACACGTTTTACGGGAAAAACTATGAGAGATAGAGCAAAATGTTATATGGGTTAATTTTTAGATCTTATTGCGGCGCAACGAAAAAATTAAAACAAAAAAAAAATAACACAAATTTCGAGAAATTTCGAATTTTTTATAATATCAAACAAAAAAAAGGAAATCATGACTGACGAGCTCTATCTAGAAAACTATGACACAGATCAAAAAACTACGGTTACACTATGTCGCATGGTTCGGAAGCTATAAACATTTATTTGTATGCAGGAAAAATCTGGTAGCTTTTTTTCAACAGGCTGTTGCTCGAAAACGAGTATATTTGCAGCATCCCCTCCCTCAAAATTGATCAAAGAATCATCAATGGAATTATTTGCCACTTTATGGAAACACACTGTATAACTATTTATGCAATATAATTGCTATAACAATCATGCTGCTTTTGGATTTTTATAATTATTTAATATATAAAATCTAATCTTAATTTAAATTAAAATTCATATTTAAAATCTATTAAAATTTTTATTTAATTTATGTATATGCACAAATATGCATAAATATAGCATAATTGTTTCTTCTTCAGTGTTTTTCATTATTTACTTCTCTTATCGAAAGTATATTTAATCAAAATTAGTTAAAAGTTAAAATTTCGAGTTGAAAATTGAATTTTCGATCTCTCGTTCAGAAACCTCTGAATTTCATTTTAATTTAAAAATTTTTAGGTTTCAGCAAAGACATTATAATTACAAGATCAACACGAACAAAAGAAAATTTTTATAATCAGGAACGAAACATTGACAAAGCATAAAGTATTACATGAAAAAAGACTAACAAAAATAATTTACTCTCTGTGAGTTATGGCATAGAAAAATAAGTAATTGAAGAATATTCAAGCCGAACAAATGGAAAAAATTCAAACATGAAAACTAGGTACCAGAATCTTGGTGTATATGAAAAAATATGAACGTAGAAAAAAGAAAAAACGAAAAACAAAGAATATCGTTCCTCAATTGAACAATGATTTTATTTACGATATCTTGATTTTTTTTTATGATTATTTGAATGTATGTATACGTAGGTATACAATACAAATAAAGATCAAACAAAAAATGTTAAATTTTAAAAAGACAAAAATTTGTGCCATTATAGAAATATGTATATATTATAATTATATATGTATGTATTAATGTATATTATATGAATATGATATTACGAAAATTATGTAAATTTTTATTACAATAATTATCATTTACGTGAAACGTTTATAATGTGAACTGTAATATATAAAATAGTAGAATCTTTCGACAGTTTTCATGAAATCGAAAGTGGTACAAAGTTAGATATTTCTTTTTAATTAAATCATTGTCTTCGTCGTTAAATTCAAAAATAAACTTTGGATTGAATAGATTAAGTAAGGGTACTGCTTTTTTTCTAAGTTTTTTCTTTAAAATATCTGTTATTTAAAATAAAATGTTTGGAGCATATATATTTATTTTGAGTGGAAAAACTTGAATTAAATCCACAGTTTTCTAACCAAGTTTGCTTTAAAGTGAAATCGGTGGGAAATTTAAATATTTTATGGGTCCTATTACAGTTAGTACATTCCTTGGCACAACATTTTTTTAATTTAGTATTAGGAAAACTCAATAAATTTTCAGGAATCTCCCTATATTTAGGCTCCCAGTCAAAAATAGTTGGAATTGCATTTTTTTTCAAATATTTAGTTCCAATGCAATCTGAATTAAAATGCTTATTACATATGAATTTATTTTTTATTTTTTCTTGTTTCAGATTACAATTAGAAGGCCAAATATTCAAAATATTTTTTCGCTTAGGAAATTTAAAAAGTTTAAAATTATTATTGGAATTTCGTTTTTGAAAGCAATTCGAAATAACACACTTTTCTAATCTTTCTTTTAAATTAAATTTATATTTATATGTTTTGCATGCCATTTTAATCATGTGTGTTTATTACAGCATAAGAACTTTAAATTCAAGCGATTAAGTATTTACAGCCTTCCCTATTGTACGAACGGAACTATAATGTACATATAAAGTTCCAAAATTTTACAATTTCAATTATTTCAAACGAAAAAATATCGAAAAGCAGCGGTACGTACAAATGCATATAATAATCTTATTAATATTTCGAATTTATGAATGTAGATATGTATTATGTATACCTATACATATACATACATATGTATAACTTGAAAGAATGCAAAGAATTGTGTGTATACCAAATTTTTGTGTTCTTTTTGTTGTTTTTATTCATAGTAATTTTTTCATATACACCAAGATTCTGGTATCCCATTTCAGCAAGACAAAATGGAAAAAATTAATGTTGAGACCTCTTGGGTAGTGGAGTATAGTAAGTAATCATAAACTTCTCTTTCTTTTTAGCCACCGCTTTGTGTATACAATAGGTAGGTTATGTGATAGCAACAAATTTTGCATATCGAGTTGTCGGTGGGAACGCACTTCTCCATGATAGGGAAGTGTAAATAAACTATTTTTAGCAACCTGTCGGTGTGTCTGCCTTTTGGTGCAAGTTATATATCCTCTTCCAATATAACCCAAAAATCCAACATACAATACTCCAAAATATACTTTCGTTTTCTGTTTAACTATTACACAATATCCTCTTCCTAAAATAAACTTCAAAAATAACTTTTATTTTCTTTTTTTGTTTTCTTGTTTTAATTATTCTAAATCACACATGGTGGCTTAAGCCAGACGTCCTAAGAATCAGATTTCTTAAAGTAAAATAATTTTTTGTACCTAAATAGAATTTTGGTATTAAAATTAATTTTTTTTCACTTATCTTATTACGCAACAAGTCTACCGTAATAAATTTTGTTTTAAAAAACTAGAATAAGCAATTTGATTTCCCATTTAAAAAAAAAATATCGATCAATGTTTTTAAATATATTTTTTGTAAAAGTAAGGAAAAATTATGACGCCGGTTAATTTTTCCTTTTTTAAAAAAAGTCAGTCGTAAGAGAGTTAGAAACATAAAAACACCTATTTGTAAGTACCAAACATAAGCTAAGTGCGAAGTTATATTTTTCTTTGTTTGTAAAAAAATAAATAATATTATATTAAGAATTAATATAAAAAGAAAAAATTCAGAAAAAAGAATAAAAATTCGTAATAAAAATAATAAATAATATTATTATAAAATTTGACTTATAGTGTTTTATTTTTTTTTTAATTCTCAAATAAACATTAAAAATAAAGTGACAGAAATCTTTTGTGTTTTCTTTAATTATATGAACCTAAATTAAAAGAACAAAAGTTCGGCTTAACTGATTTTGATGAAATCTTATACGCAAGTTTATTACGACTATGGCAACCACCAACTTTTGGAAAGATCAGGGCTCGGAAACTGATCTGAGGGCGGTTTTTCCTTTTTTTACCATATCTACGGAATTTCTTGATGGAATTTCTTGAGATTTGACACTTGAGTTCTGGTTCTTAACTGCTAAAGTAACTGCCGAGCATTTCAGGAAATTCGGATAGCACAAAGTGAAACTCTACTAAGAGCTAAATTTACATTTTTCTAGGTATGTTAACTCAACTAAAAATTGGTATAAATCTATTACTAATGCATTTTTGTAATATAACTTTAACAGGCATTTTTATAATATTCTGTAACATTTTTACTTAACTAGACAATACATATTGCGGTCTGCTATGTGCTGACCACATCAGATTTTGTTTTTGCTTTTTATTAAGAACTTAAGAAACAATATTATAGAGCGAAAAATAGGCAAGCAATGTTGATATAGACTTTACATATGTGTATGCAAATGTTCATTAAGTGTAAAATGTATATCTGTATTAAAAGTTGCTTTTAAAAATATATACATTTCAATCGTATGTACATTTTAATATTTGCTTACATAGTAATGTACAATTAACTGTATGTACATATATTGCTATTTATGCATGCTATTGCATGCGTGAAATAAGTTTTTTTTTTTTTTTTTTTTTTCCCCTATATTTGAACTAAAACTGGCCTAGGGCCAACCATCAGTTTTTCGTTGTAAGCTTATTACTAGATGTTTTAACTATAACATCAGACACCCAACGGTGAACTGACGCAACCTCTGGTAGACAATATGTTGCTAAAGAAGGTCCAACGGCTTTTTTCTTTTCAGGCGTCGTGTGATCCCGGATGTATTGGTCAACTTCGATGCCTCCGTGTTAATATGTTCCTCCAATTTAGCAGCATGCTTTATCGCAAGCCTTTTAATTTCGTCGATGACCCAGGGAATGTTCAGATCCCGGTGTAAATCACTGTTTCTTACGTACCATGGCGCATTCACCATGTTACGTAAGACCTTGTTTTGAAAACGTTGAATTATGTTTATGTGTTGATTAGCGGCACAGCCCCAAAGTTGAATTCCATATAGCCAGACTGGTTTTAGCACCTGATTATAGACAAGTAGCTTATTTTTCGTTGACAGTTTTGATTTGCGACCGATCAGCCAGTACAATTTTCTATATTTCTGATCCAGCTCTTTTCTCTTAATTTTAACATGTTCTTTCCACTTTAATTTCACATCAAGTGTCATGCCCAAGTATTTTGCGGTTGATTCGTGTGGTACAGGTACTCCATTTAGGTAAATAGGAACGTTCTGGTGTATATGCCTATTTGTAAAGTTAATGTTTGTTGACTTCGCCTCATTAAGTTTTATTTTCCACTTTGTAGTCCATTCTGAAATTTGGTCATTTGCATTTTGCAATTTTTTAGAAGAATCTAAATAATTTTTGTCAACTGCTAGTAAGGCTGTATCATCTGCGAAGGTAGCAACGGTGACCCCTTGAGGAGTAGGAACGTCACTGGTGTACAAAACAAACAATAGTGGGCCCAGTATGCTGCCTTGTGGAACCCCCGCATGTATTTCTTTTAATTCCGAAAAATTTTCCCCTTCTCTTACCCTAAATAGTCTGTCGTTGAGATACGATTTTATTAATTCGACAAATTGAGTTGGTAGAAAGTCATGTAATTTGTAGATTAATCCTTCGTGCCATACACGATCAAACGCCTGAGCTACATCAATCAGCATCGCGGAACAAACCTCTTTTTCTTCCAGAGCCTTTTCTATTACGTCAGTGATTCGATGGATCTGCTCTACAGTAGAGTGTTTTTCTCTAAAACCGAACTGATGGTTTGGAACAACGTTTCTTTCTTCAATCAACACTTTCAGCTTCCTCAGAAACAGTTTCTCAAACAGTTTAGAGACCACTGGGAGAAGAGAAATGGGGCGATATGACTTATACTCATTTTGCGGCTTGCCAGGTTTCAGCAACATGATGACTTCAGCTACTTTCCAGGACGTAAGAACGTACTTCAGTTTAAAGGCGGCGTTAAACAGGTAAGTTAGCATTTTAATAGCCCTAGCTGGTAGGTTTTTCAGCACCTCAGATGTTATTAAGTCGAAACCAGGAGCTTTCTTCGCTTTAAGACTCTTTTTGATCTCGCGTGACACCTCCTTATGGGTTATTACGCCTATTTCCTGATCAGCAGAATTTTGAGGAGATGCGACGTTCACGTTTGAATAAATCTCATTTGGTGTAAATATTTCGGCCAGATGATTTGCAAAAACCTCCGCTTTTTCGGCGTCGGATTTGGCCCATGAGTTGTCGGATTTACGAATCGGGGGAACATGCGTGATGCGGTTGTCAAATTTCTTCGTGGCCTTCCATAATGAAAGCTCTGAATTGTCTTTGGGTGACAAATTCTCAATATAATTGTTGAATGACTGTTCTTTAATTAACTTAATTTCTTCTTTCAGGTTTTCCGTTAGTCTATTCAGGATGAATTTGTGTGCCGGATCTCTGGTTTGCTGCCAACGCTTTCTTGCTCGTCGTTTTTCCAAAACCAAGGTTCTAATTTCTAGTGGGTAATTAACTCCTTTTGTTTTTTGTTGGACTATATGCGTACTACTCCATGCGGCCTTTTGCACCAATGTGTTAAAATTTTCCGCTGCTACTTCCAAGTCGAGTTTCGAGTTCAGACTTATGTTTAGATTAATTGTACTGTCTAATTCTGATCGAAATTTAACCCAATCAGTGGAGTTATTAGTCAGGAAGAGTTTGACCTTTTCCCTTATAACTGTGTTACTGAGTGTGAGAATTACAGCTGAGTGATCAGAATTCAAGTCATAACTCTCGTCAATTTCGATGTAGTTCGAGCCCACCTTTTTGGAAATAAAAAAGTCCAGTAAATCAGGCGTCCTATTCATATCCGAGGGCCAGTATGTTGGTCTTCCGGTGGAGTGATAGTTACACCCAGCTGCGGCGATTGCTGATCTGAGCTCCCTTCCCTTTGTGCTTATTAATCTGGAGCCCCAGTCTGTGTGCTTGGCGTTGAAATCTCCGCCGACTATGAATTTGTCACCCATGGTGTTCAGTAAATAAAGATAATCAGCTTTCTTAAGATTATGTTTAGGAGGGCAGTAAACGGCACCCACATTCAAATTCTTACCATCTACCCTTACTCTTACAACCGTGAGTTGTATTTCGTCCAATTGTATGCCACAATCATGGTCATGACTAATATTTTCTTTTATTAATATTGCACTACCCCCATTTGCTTGATTCGCCGGATGGCACGTCCTGTAAATATTGTATCCCTTAAAGCTAATGTATGATTGATTTGTAAGATGAGTTTCCGAGATCAAGCACACGTCAATGTTTTGCATGTGGAGGAAAACCTCAAGCTCGTGACGTTTTTCCATTAGGCCGTTGACATTCCATATAGCTATTTTAAAGTTGTATCTGGTCATTTTGGTTTCGATGGATCATTGCACCTGACGTAAATTTTTCAATATTGTTAACCCTCAATGTAAGATTGTGAATCATGTTTACAATGTTTTGCAGCATGCTTGGTATATCTTCTTTGTTAATTGTTGAATCGTCAATATTTGTGTGTGAACTGGTTGTCTGAGGAATATTATTTTTAACGATATTTGCAAAACTTCTCGTATCCCTTTTCTGATATTGGAACTTTTGCTCAGACCTAGGCTGTACAGACTTTGTTGCTGACTTGGATTGAATTGAAGAGTTTCTTCTTTTTTGTAGTTCCTTAGAAACAGTACAACCCCTATAGTTGGCCGGATGATCGCCACCACAATTTGCGCATTTTGCAGGGGTGTTTTTCGGTTTAGTACAGGAGGATGAGTGGTGATTTTCCCCACATCCTATACAATTTGGTTGTCTTTGACAGTATTTTTGTGTATGGCCATGCCTTTGGCAGCGCTTACACTGTGGTATCAAACCATTTGACCGCAAGGATTCGATCTTAACTTTCAAATGACATAATTCATCAATTTTGTAAATTTTTTTAATATCTTCAGAGTTGTCAAAGGTGAGCATGAACAAAAGAAGATTGATTATGTGCTTTTTACCGTTGACTAATGATTTTTTTATTTTGTTCGTTACATCAAGAATTTTGAACCCATTTTCCTCCAGCTCCAGTTTAATGTCCTCTGGTTTGCAAGTGGGGTGAAGATTTCTGACCATTACTCTGATAGGTCTCGTTTGTTTATTTTCGTAGCTGTGCCACTCCAGATGAATATCATTAAAGAGTCCAGTTGCTTTCCTGTAATCATCATCTGTGACCACATTTATTTTTAATTGGTTGTTATTTAACAGTTTGGCATTATATTTAACGTTTTTGGATTTTAAATTTTGTTCAATTTCAACGTAGTTGGCTAAGTTACTAATTATTATTGGTGGTGGAGTTAGTTTTTTGGTTATTTGTTGCTTCTCTCTTTCTACGTTGGTAAGTAAGCCTGGACTCGTCATCCTACATGTGCTAGACAGGGCTGGGCTAGGTACGACTAAATTATTTTTACTTTGAGATTTCATGTTTTTTTTATTTGACGTTTCTGGAGTGAATTTCCCCATAGAACCTGGTAAATTACTTAACGGCGAATTTAAAAAGTTAACTGCTGAAGACTTAGTTAATTCATTGGCAACTCTAACCGATTTAGCTGATAAGACTTTTGTTTTCTTCTTTTTGCTAGCGACCAAAATCCATTCGGTTTCCTTGGCTACATTGTTGACAATTTGATTTTCATTAGCGTTAAGCGAATCAATTTTAGTCAAGTCGCTATTCGAGGTGGGGATTTTATCGTTGTTTTTAGCCGAAAATGCCATTATCATGTTGCAGTCCTTCTCACAATCCTTAGTATTACCGTTGCAGCTTTTACTATTTCCCTTAACGTTGCTTACATTCGCGCTGATCTCCGGGGACGATTTAGCTTTCCGCTTCTTTGTAATTCTTGTGGTGTTGATGGTCCGTGCTGAGCCGTCGGTGTCAAAACCGGAAAGATCATCTCCGCTGGAAAGATTGTTTTTAAGGTTTTTTAAATGTTCTTGGTTTTTTGACGCCTTTGTTTCAATTTCTAGCCTCAATGCGGCCTTCAATGAGGAGTTTTCTATTTTGAGTTCGTCCATTTCCTTCTTAAATAACGTCAACGTGGCTTCTATTTCGTTAAGCTTTTTCTTAAGCTGCACATTTTCAGATGTAACGCTGTCAGTCCCAGGTGCAAGAGCATGCGTTCTTACAGGACCACTTTCTGCTGACGGTGGGGTTCTTTTGGTCTTAGTGCTCCTACCACAAAATGAACCCAGTTGAGTAAACTTCGGTGTATCATTTACATCAATGTTATGCAATAAATGACCCCCCCCAGAATCCGTGAGGTCGACCTCCGAAGAGGGTGGATTTACCAACTGAGTTGGCATACCACCTGGGGTAATAAATCCTAAAGTTTTATCCATTGCACATATTGTTTCGACGAATTTTATACCTTCTTCCAGGTAAGTTGCACATTTATATAGCGAGCCGCTTGCTCCAAGTCAGACGCCCGCTCGTAGCCGCCAATTGTTGGACAGACGCTACACGGTAAACAATAGTGTTTACCCCGCCATTCTCGTTTGCTTGTTGACCCGAACTACTCCACCTGGGTTTGCGACCAGATCTTTCGAACGAGTTGCTCAACTTATCAGGGGGGACCTCGTGAAGGTGAGAATTGGCGTTGAGTAGCAGAGGCTGGGCAGATGTAACTGCTAACCCATCTTCTGTAATCGCATGCTACCCCTTCTCCCCGTGAAATAAGTAAAAAACAGAAAAAATTTTAAAATTGAATTACTTCAGGAATTTTATTGGCCTGTACTCCACTTTCGACATTTCCAGGCTATTGAAATAACTCAGAAATACAAGTAGAAAAAAAAAACAGCAAAAACTGATTCTTTAATAATAACAAATTTTCTAATTTTTCAAAATATGGTGCTAATTTTGAATTAGACACGGTGTTACTTTTTAAGTCTTTCGTTATTCAGTAGCAGTTCATAAAAAAAAATTCCAGGTTCGCTAAACGGCAAAATAATTTTATTTGTTGTTTAAAATTTAATTTAAATTTAAATTAAGTGAATAATTTAGGGAAAATTAATTATTAACTAAATCGAAAGACTTGTTTTTGGTCGTAATATTTAGTATAAAATAAAAGTACTTTTGAAAAAATAATATACTAAAGTTTATTACAAAAAAAAAATTGCTTAATAAATTGGTAAGATTTGGTGTACTTTTTAAAGTTTTAGTTGTATGCATATTCAAATAAAACATAATAATATATTTGATTACGTTTATATAAATAGAAATGCTCCGAAGAAGCAGCGTCAAAGGTTGCATTTCTATAAGAAACAGTAATCTACGAGAAAAGAAGAACGTAAAACTATACCTACCTTAATTTTTCCAAAGAACGAGATAACAATAAAGCACTTTTGTAGTACAAAGAACGAATACAAGCATTAGGAAAAGGAATTGGACCAATCAATAAAAAGGATACATCAATTGCCTGCTTTTTGGATCCATCCAAATGGATTCAAAATTTTAATTTTTTTAAGTAAATATGTTATGTAGTTAATAAAAAATGGGAATTCAAAAAGTTTTTTTAAAAAACAATTGTTTTAAGTATTTACTATTTTTGTTTTACCTAAAAAATGTTTTGTTACTCCTAATTTATTATTCTAGTTTTTAAAAACATTAAATTTAATTTTGTTATTATTCAAACCGAAATAAAATAATTTCTGTATATAGGTATTTGGTATTTAATCATTTTTATTTTCCAAGCATCCCAAATCACCATGAACATTTCTAATTTATTCGGAAATACCTAATATAAGAACATATTTCTTAACAAAAAGTATGAATACAACGTATGAATGTATTAATAAATTGAGAATATATATGAGAATATAAAGATGTCTGTGGGTACGTACATATGTGTATCTTTTACAAGTGCTAAATATGTGAATAATTTAATACACCAAAATAAAACGAAAAAAGCCAAACAAACAGAAGCAAAAAAATTGTTAGAAAATGAGAAAAGAGAGAGGGTGAAAATAACAAAATAAAGACAAAAAACTAAAAATGTATTTATGTTTTGCTGATGTTTGGTATCCCAGAATTGATTTAAAAATTTTTGGTTTTATTCATTGTTTTTTTTTTCCCGGCGGATCGGGCAACGAAATATCCGCAGTAAGATATGCTTGTGGTAAGAGTCCACTAAAATCCAACTGAAAATCCAGACTCGATGGATTCACAATGAGCGGCTCTCTGGTCTGCGACTGATCCCTGAGGGACGGCAGAAATTATATGTGCTGCCTTGCACGAGGGAATTATTCTCAAGGGCTAGGAGAAGAAAACTCCGAAATAAAACAAACATATGCAATGAACAAAACACAAGGATTGAATACCCCAGGTGGTAATCCAATAATGCTGGAAAATCCACACTCTTCGGAAGCTGGTCTCATAGATTCTTGGGGAGACCACTTATTGCATAGTAGATCGGCGTTGATGGACCCATTTAGAAGGAGATCGGGGGTCATACGACCACCCCCATTGGTGATTGCAGAGAAAAAGGACAGAGTTAAGGATTATAACTCTGAGAAAAAGTCTAATAAGTTTGTGGAAGACAAAAAAATAAAAACCCAAGAGCGTAATATGAAAAGGCATCTTACACAGGAGAATAAGTTGACTCAGGACTCGAGAATAACCGAGTTAGAGAGTCTTTGTAAGGTGCTACAAAACGAGATCTGCAAATCACAGGCAGAGAATGTAGATTTAAAAAATCAAATAAAATCTGCATCAACAGAAAAAAAAAACAAAGATGCGGAAGTTATCGTATACGAAACCGACGAGGAAGAACTGACAAGAGAAACTTACTGGATCCTAAAACAGAATAATGCAAAGAAGCGAAAAATGGAAAAGTCTCCTGAAATAAATTCAGAGACAACAGCTAAAAAAATCTGATGTGGTCAGCACATAACCGACCGCATTGTGTATTGTCTAGTTAAATGAAAGTGTTACAGAATATTATAAAAATGTCTGTTAAATACTTATTTCCAATTTTTAGGACATTAGAAGGCTTATAGTTAACATACCTAGAAAAATGTAAATTTGGCTCTTAGTAAAATTTCGCTTTGTGCCACCAGAATTTCCTGAAATGCTCGCCAGTTAGTTTTGGTAACAACCAGAACTCGTTCCGTAGATATGGTGAAAAATGTAAAACCGGCCCGCCGATCAGTTTTCTTTCCAAAAAATTTATATGTTCGTTGTTTTAATACGAGGAATTCATATATTAAATTTCAATGAAATCGGTTGATTATTTCTCTTTATATACACAAAAATGTATATTTGCCCCGTAGTAAACGTCTAGTTGCCGATGCCTGATTTCTTCCAAAACATAGGAATTTTCGCGGACGGTCGCTGAGCTTATATATAAAATTTCAAGTAAATCGGTTGAATATTTTCTTCAAAATGTTCAAAAATGTAAAACAGGCCCGCTAAAAAGTGCAGTTCCCGAGGCCTGATGTATACCAAAAGTTGATCGATCCGTGCCATGGTGGAAATAAACTTACATATAAAATTTCGTCAAAATCGGTTAAGCAGAACTTGAGATACACGCGTGCACACATAGACCCACAGACCGACAGACCGACAGACCGACAGATCGACAGACCGACGGACCGACAGGTTGCTAAAAATAGTTTATTTACACTTCCCTACTATGGAGAAATGCATTCCCACCGAAAACTCAATATGCAAAATTTGTTGCCATCACATAACCTACCTATTGTTTACACAATACGGTCGTTAAAAATAATGAAACCAGCCCTAAAATGAAGGCTGAAAATCCAAAAAAGCACAAGCCTCCTCCGGTTATATTGAGCAACATTAAAAACTATTCCTACATAGTTAAGATATTAAAAGAAGAAAGAATAAACGTTAAGGTCAATATGATGAATAATGACCAATTAAAAATAAATGTGGAAAATGAAAATGAATACAGATTACTAACAAAAGCTATAAATAAGGCTAGACTGGAGTGGCACACGTATGAGAATAAACTAACGAGGCCAGTTAAAGTTATGGCTAGAAATCTCCATCCATCGTGTGAGCCAGAGGATATAAAAAAAGAGCTTATTAGCAAAGGCTTTAAATGTTTAGATGTTGTAAATAAAATCAAAAGGAAGAAGGAAAATGGAAAATATATTTCAGTAAAACTTCCGCTCTTTATGTTATCTTTTGACCATTCGGAAGAAATAACAAAGATCTATAAAATAGAATACTTACAGCACATGAGAGTAAAAATTGAAGCTCTTAAAAGCAGCAAATCTATTCCTCAATGCAAGCGATGCCAGAGATTTCTACACACACAAAAGTTTTGCCAAAGAGAGGCTAGATGTGTAAAATGTGCTGGTAATCATATGACAGCGGAGTGCAACAAGAAGGATAATTTTCAGCCCAAATGTGCGAACTGCAATGAAGCACACCATGCCAGCTATCGAGGCTGTTTGGTTTCAAAAGAATTGCAAAAAAGAAGATTGAAAAAGAATAAGACCAAACAAAACCAAATTAAATTTAATGAACAAAGAACTCCAAAAATAGACAGAACGATGGCACCTAGTAAGGTGTTAAAGGGAGTCTTATTCATAAGCGCTTCAAAGCAAAACCCCACAAAAAAAGAAAATGAAGGAAACTGAGAACAAAACCCCACAAATAAAAAGAACTGACGCAGACATTATGCAAATGATGCATAGTATGTTGATTAGAATTGACGAGATCTCTAAAAGATTATTAAAAATAGAAAATGCATACACTGAGAACGGGGACACCAAAGAAGTTAAGAAAAGATGTACGTAAAGTAACTAGGAATGCTAATGGTGTTCTTAATAAGAAACAAGAATTGGAGGTCTTTCTCAAAACGAGAAATATAGATATTTGTTTGCTGTCGGAGGCTCATTTGACATATTATACGAGCCTTAAAATAAAGGGCTATGATTGCTATAAAGCAGTACATCCCAGCAATCAGCCAAGAGGAGGTAGTGCAATACTAATAAAAGAAAGTATAGAACATAATGAAGAATTCAAGATAGAAACGGCTGAAATTCAGCATATTTCGATTAAAATTTAATCGACTAAACAGAACTTTAGTGTTGGTGCTGTAAACTGTCCACCAAATTGCAGCATTAAGAAGAATACTTTTAAAGATCTCCTGTACAAGTATGGACACAGATATCTTATAGGAGGTGACTATAATGCCAAACATACAGATTGTGGTTCTAGAATCACCTCAACTAGAGGAAGAAAGCTAAGAAAAGCTTTTCAAGAGCTAAGTTGTTGCTATCACTTCACTGGCTTTTCTACTTATTGGCCTACTGACACTAACAAGATTCCTGAAGTTATTGACTTTTTTATAACCAAAAAAATATCAGAAAACTTTCTAAGCCTTGAAGATAACTATGATTTTAATTCGGATCACTCTGCTGTCATATTAAAACTAAGTGAAAAAATAACTAAAAGTAAAAATAACGAAGTAATAAACAATATTGACGTAAATATTAATATACAATCAAGAAAGCAATTAGATGTGGAGTTAGAAGGATTTATTAAAAACATACAAAGAGCTGCATAGAACAATACAAAAATGTCAGCGTACAAACCGACGGCAAATAGCTATCCTCGAGAAATAACTGATTTAGTAGGTGAAAAGAGAAGCACCAGAGGTAGATGGTAACCATGATGATAAAACTGTTTAAAAACAGACTTTCCCAGATGCTTAAAAGAAAAATTCAAGAATTTAAATCGGCAACATACGAATATTATATAAAGAACTTGTCAGCTACGGATTATTCCTTATGGAAGGCGGCAAAGAGCAAAAAGAGACCGAGGCACGCTCCGCCACTGATGAAAGCAAATGGCAGTTGGGCGAGGATCAATAGAGAGAAGGCCGAATTGTTTGCTGATCACTTGAAAACATATTCACGCCAAACGGAATAACCTCAGATGTGGGTTTGGTAGAATCTATCGCAAATGAAGCAGAACAGCGTAGCTCCACTTACTCAATTAGAGATTGCGGAAGAGATAAAATCCCTGAAGTTGAAAAAATTGCCAGGTTTTGATCTTATTACTGCGGAAGTACTGAGAGAGCTACCAGATGAGGCATTGGAACATCTGACGAAAATCATGAATGCAGCTAAGGATTTAAGGTATGTTCCTTGTGCTTGGAAAGTCGCGGAGGTAATTATGGTGCCGAAACTCGGAAAACCCGCGTTATAGAAGAAACCATTCTACAATAGACCAGGTCCATAGAATAACTAATGTTATAGAAAAAAGCTTGGAAAATAAGGAAATCTGCTCTTCCATGTATCTAGACGTAGCACAGGCATTCGACAAGGTGTGGCGCAGGGGCCTTATACTTAAGTTAGGGCAAATGTTACCATCGTCATTTGCAGAAATTTTGAAATCTTACTTAGCTGATAGATTATTTAGAATTAAACAAGGTGCTGAATACTCCACGCTAAGAGAAATAAAGACAGGTGTGTCTCAAGGCAGTATATTGGGCCCAACGTTGTACCTGCTTTATACGAGTGATTTGCCACAAATAGAAAATGCTACGATAGTCACTTTTGCTGACGATACTGCAATATTGGCAGTAGGAGCGAACATTGACGATTCGACAAAAAAATTACAGGAGGCAATTAACAAAATAAGCCAGTGGACTAGAGATTGGAGGGTGAAGTTGAATGAAGAATGTGGAAATAGCATATAAAGAAGAAACACATAGAATTAGAAAATAAATATAGAGAAAATTATTGACTCCCAGGTCGTAAGTCCAATTTGGCAATTAATAATATCTTAATTTATAACCAAATCATTAAACCAATATGGCGATATGGCATTCAGCTGTGGGGTTGTGCCAAGAAAACTCACATTAACAGAATTCAAACCTTCCAGAATAAAGTTGGTTGTGGATGAAATTAGGAGTTGTACTACAATGCATTGGCCTCGTCTAGAACAGCATGTAAATATGGAAGAAGCTCGGCTGCTAGACAATGGCGTTATGACAGAAAGACTTAAACGAACAAGACCATTCGATTTAACACGAAATACCAATTTCCTTATGGAAGGTATTTAATTCCTGCACGGAAAAACCAAGTTAGCGCGGAGGTAATAGTTGGTCTGTTATACCAGTTTTATCCGTTCAGAATTCAGGTGATTTTTTAGGGTAGGAGTCACGCTCCCTCACTGTCGGAGGAAAAAGGCAGATAGAGCCGTCCTTCTTCGTCTTTCGAGATTTTTTCACCTAGTAGAAAAAAAAAAAAAAAAAATCATTGTTTTTTTTATATAGAAAACTCAAAATAAAAATTGACAAAAATCAAAATTTTTTGTAAAAGAACAAAAAATAAAATATATGTTATGATTCAGAATTTCATTTCTCTAGAAATACGATCGCAATTTAACACTTATATTCAAGAAAAAAGAAGATTTCGGGCCTTGGTATTTTTATTATGTAAGTCAGTGTAACGGCCTATCAAATGCGAATATTGTAGTGATAAAAAATTATTATCAGTTTTACAGAAATAGTACACACAATGATTTTGAAAGAAATAGCGCAACAGTAGAACAGATGAATGACGTAGTCAAAGGAACGAGTTAAAGGCAGAAAAGCAGAAAGGCGGTTGTATGAAGAAATTTCCATTGAGTTGATATTATTACTCTGAAAATACTGAGGCCGTTATAGTTGAAGAAAGTGATACAAAGAAAATCCTAAAGGGTGTACCACTTATCTGCGTGAATATATTTTAAAAGTGGCTGATTAAAGATACGAGATTTTATTGCTTATGCAATAAAATGACACGATAACGACAGAAAAATTGCTTTATTTACAATAATGTTTGAAATATGCTAGAGTTGAAAATACATGTATTAACTGCAAACTCGCTGGTGAGTATCGAAAAAGACATTACCTGAACGAGTATCTCAAAGATAACGTACCGGGTGTGGTATTTTTAAATGGAATGAAAATAAAAGAGCTGCATAAAATGATATTCCAAAGCTATACCTGTGTAAGAAACGGCAGATGACAAGACAACGATGGCGACTGTGTGATATTACTGAAAGAAGCTCTAAAACAAAAAAGATTATATAGAAAATTTCCTGCACAGTACTCCTAAGAAGAAAATATGTCTACTTAGGAATACTATGCATCACATTACACAATCATCTAAATAACAAAGCCCTGAACCTAATATCCACCTATAACCGGAAAGGAAGCGCAAGGCTTAGAAACGACCTAAATAATCTGTTGCTACAGCAGATTAGCAGGTGAAGAAGTGTTAATTGGAGGTAATAATGGCTAGACAACAAGGCAGTTTTGTTCAACATAAATCACCTGTCCACGCATGAACCAATCAGAGAAAATTCATACACAGATTTTTTCTGGCATTAAGTATAATTGGGGTGAGCTACAGCAGGCAATAATCCCTACAGTTAGCTGCCATACCAGTCTTTTCATATCATAAGGCAGTTAAATTTGTAATAACTGACCAAAAACCATCAAACTATTGACTTGTCTACTAAAATATAAACAAATTGTCAAAGAATAATCGAAGAAGAACTAGGTGAACACGCACTAATTGATAGTAAAAACCTGAGCAATAAAATAGTTAAGGCAACCGATTTACTCAATAATACGATGAGAACTGCAATTCACACATCTGTTCCCAAGAACAAAACCTACTGGAGTTGGACTACCTAAATAAACTAGTAAAAACTAAGAAAGTGCTACCTCGATTACCAATTACACACAGGACGAAACAACGTACTAAAAGCGATAATCAAAAATATCCATACTATAATACAAGAACGAATCGCATAATAACTATTGGCAGAGACCCACCCACCACGATCTTACAACCAACCCACCACGATCTTAAAGAAGTAATATAATCCACTTTCAAGAATTGTGGTAACTAATAAAATATAAATAAATTTCACTTGAACAATGATAGTTTTTGTAATCTTAATATTTCCCACAATTTCTTGCACGAGCAATATTAATTTAAACACACATTTTCCCACAATATTATTATATTTATTATATATATTTTCCCACAATATTATTATTATTATTATATTAATTAGCAATATTAATTTAAACACAATCATCTTTCCCACAATATATTCAATATTAGGTAATATTTTTGGTATTGCAATGAAAGTATCATATTGCAAACGATTAGAACTAGTTTTTTTCCCTAAAAAGATTTCAAGTGCAATAGATTTGGAAATTCTGTGAATAATCTATGAATATTCTAGCCTTATTATCGGTAGCTATTTTCAGTTAAATTTTAAAAAAAATAATCCAAAGAAGTAAAAACATTATTAAAATGTAAGTGTAGTTACTGTAATTCATTATAAAATGTGTGTAATTCAATACAAAAATGTGTATTTTTTCGCATGTCGTTTAATAATTTTGTATGCAAGTGCCAAAATTACAACCAATTAATTACAACCATTTATATTGTTACGAAATATAAATTTTACGATATATAATTATAAGCATGTACATAACAGGTGGGCTGAAAAGTCCATATCGTTTCAATGAAAAAATATTTTTTTTTACAAATTTCGCTTTTATTATTCAACATAGTTGCTTTCAAGAGCAATACAGCGATTATAACGGTCTTCAAGTTTTTCGATACCCTTGCGGTAGTAATCCTTCGACTCGTCTTCAAAATAGGCTTCCGTTTCGGCAATGATTTCTTCGTTGGTGTGAAATTTTTTTCATCGAGCATTCTGTTAAGGTCGAGAAGTGGAAAAAGTCGCTTGGGGCAAGGTCCGGAGAATACGGTGGATGGGGAGCAAATCGAAGCCCAATTCGTGCAATTTCGAAATCGTTTTCATGGACTTGTGGCACGGCGCATTGTCCTGGGGAAACAAGATTTTTTTCTTCTCCATTTGTGGCCGTTTCTTGGCGATTTCGGCCTTCAAACGCTCCAGTAGTCGGTTATGTCGATCAACCGTATTTTGCGGTCTCCCAAATTTTTTTCTGAATTTTTTTCACGTTTTCGTCCGTAACTGCCTCTTTTGGGCGCCCACTGCGTGCGTCGTCTTCGGTTGACATATGACCGGTACGAAATTTAGCAAACCACTTGCGAATGGTTGCTTCCCCATTTCTTGCTTTCAACGGCACTTTTTTTCATCAAAAAATAATGTTTCATTAACACACGAAACTCTTGACTTTCCATGGTTTTCAAAAATAACAAAGTAGCGTCACTCTCGATACGATAACTCACAAACTAATGATCCGACAGCTGTCAAATTTTGACAGGCATCTTTTGAAGATTGGTTTTACCTAAAAAGGGTATGAATTTTATTCTGGTGGCGCCATCTCATAGAAACGATAGGACTTTTCAGCCCACCTGATATATTCAAAACTTACAAAGTATCATTCATGTATTAAAAACATCCATATTAAAAGCATCCCTCAAAATTTTTCTATCGATATTGAGAGAAAAATATTTCTCCATTTCTTCTTTATCTTCCATACACGCTATTCCGAATTGCATTTCCAAAATATTTTTTTGTTTAGCTTAACTGAATTAACTGAATAAAAATATTTTTTTTCATTTATTAATCACACCACTAATATTTACTTACATTTAAAATCAGAAAATTTTTCTTTTCATTGTGTCAAATAAATTTTTTTTTCCTTTTTTACCAGTAAACAAGTTTTCATTTGATTTTGACACCCCAAGAAATTATATATATTATTTGTATCAAGGAACACCGTTTTCTTTACGATCATATCGTAGTTTGTAACTATATTACGACGGATCTTGGAATAGGCATATAAATTTTCTTTTCTTGTTATTATTATTATTATAAACATTTTTTTTGTTATTAGAGAAACCAATTGGTTGATCAGAAATTTGAACATAAGAATAAAAATTGCAAACCTTAGTTATGATTTCGAAGAATTCGGTTTGAAAAATAAATTTGATATATATAAAATTTTGTTTTTTTATATCGTGTACCTTCGTGAAGGGTAAATTGACTTTGGTATGAAGTTTGAGCCACTTGAAGGAGTCGTCTCCGGTATCGACCTATATATATGCATATATTCTTGCTCAGCGTGCAATTATAAACTGATTTAGACATGTGTGTCTGTACACGACCGCCCGATAATTCAAAAACGAATAATGCAATCGACACCAAACTTTCACAAATTGTTTCTTTTGTACTAATGACGGCTGCTCTTGTTATTGGCAAGCAACAATCAATATCAAATTTTGAAAAAGTGTTTCAAATTACGTTTTATATATTTTCTAAAAATATTGATGAAATGACTAGACGTGTTCTGGTAGCTGTCATAGAGCTCCAAAAGCTAATTTAAATTTTTCAAAAAAATAGTAAAGTTGAATTCATGAAAGTTTTGGTGGAATGACTTGACAGGTTCGGGTCGCTACCATACAACTTCAAAAGAATTTTTGAAATATCTGGAAAACTACTAAAGCTCCGTTCATGAAACTTGGCACTTGTACGCCCACTTATGGTTTTATTCAGTGTTTTAACAGGTTGGAGAAATTGACATTTAAAAATGAAAGCTTATTCTAGATATTTCAAAAACAAGTTCTTAAACTCAGAGCGTTAAAGTGGAGGGTATTATTCAGTACGACTGAAGCGTTTTTACTTGGTTTTATGTTTTTTTCGGTTTTTTTGTGTAAGCAAAAGCGTGTAACAACAATTACAATTTATAAAATAAAAACTCAAAACTGGCGCTCATTTAATACCACCGCTTATAGTGGACAATACGGCATTTGAAGATATCGAAGGAAAAGTCGAAATTTTTGCAAATTACTTGGAAGAAGCATACCAAATAAATAATACAACTGACAACAATAGCACTACAGAAGACAATCAAGCTATTAACCATATAAAAACAAAGAACCCTTATTTCACTTCAATATTCATATTAATGCAAATAAAAGAATTTTTTATGAAAATTACCTTATTAAACAATTTTTTATGAAATTTTTAGATCTGCTACAACTTGATAAGACACTAAAGTCAAGAAACAACAAAAAAAACTTGAGTAAACGGTGCAATACCGGTATAACTGCTAAAGAAAATGCTAATTGGAAATGAAAAAGCACTAATTTGTGTAATAACAGCTTTAACAAAACATTCACTTCCCAAAATGGAAAGACGTAAAACTCATTTCAAAATTATAACCAAAGAATTGCAAAATTATAAAATTGAAAACTGAAACGTTTGACTGAAAACTTTGACAATCTGAGTTTAGGAATTTGTTGTTGTAATACCTAAAATTAGTTTTCATTGTCAAATTGCAATTATTCGAACGTGTCAAAACACTTAATACGTTAGAAATTTCACAGAAAATATGTCTAACCTATAATTGGACACACAACTGCCAAGTTTCATGAATCTAACTCAATTTTTTTTTTTTTTTGAATATTTTAAATTAGCTTTTGGAGCTCTATTGCCATTCCACCAAAACTTCAGGGTTATATCTGACCTGAAATTGGACGCGTAACTGTCTAGTTTCCTGAATATAGCTTTAACATTTTTCCAAATATTTAAAACTTTTTTTTCGAGTTATGTGACACATGTCTGCCGCGTTTCATGAATCTGGCTTTATATTTTTCCAAACATTTGAAATAAACTTTCGGAGTTGTATGGCAGCTACCCAGAAAGGCGCATTCATTCCATTAAAATTTTTAGAATATATGAAGAACGTAATTTGCAAAATTTGATATTAATGTCTCTAAAATCCTCCAAGGTCCAGAAACGACTTGTCAAAGTTTAATGTAGATTGCATTATTCGTTTTTGAGTTATCGTGCGATCGGGCGGATGGACAGACGGACATGTCTAAATCAACGCAGAATTTTACGCTAAGCAAATATATATATTTATTTCCGAAGCAGAGACAACTCCTTCAAGTAGTTACAAACTCCATACTAAAATGAATATACCGAAGGTGCAAGGTATAAAAAGAACGCACAACAGCCGGGAAACTAGAGCATCCAATATATCCAAGTTATACGAGATGTTCGTTCAGCGTAAGTGATTAAATTCGAAAATAAAAACAAATCTTAAAAGATTATCAGTTTGGATTCCGAACGACACCCACACTCACCCACACATACGCTTACTACAATTTTAACGAATGTAACGAATTACGAGTGATATAACAAACCAACTAAATAAACGGGGCTCAATCTTAGCTAGTCTGGATGCAGAAAAAGCTTTCTCCTCACAACAGAGTATATAAAATGCGAAGCATTATACAATTTCTCAGGTCATGTCTGCCAAATAGTACTTAATTACTTAGATAAAAGAACATTCAATGTCAAAGTAGGGGAAATTATATCACAACAAAAACAACTGGAGGCTAAAGTCCCACAGGGCTCAATATTTACTCCAATACTTTACAGCTTATACACAATGGACCTGGCAGTAGTAGCAAGCAGTGTAAAAATGTTGGTTTAAGTAGAGGATAAAATCCTTTGTTCTGTATGCCAGCACTCCACTTTTAAAAATAGCGCAGAAGCACCTGAATCCTGAACCTGGAAATATCGATAATTACGAGTATATGGTACAAATAGAATATTAAAGTCAACATCGGAAAAGCAAAACAATGAAAATACAATAGTCTCAAAGCAGTTACAAATATCACATGCTTGGACGCGAACATAACAGAACACTTCAAATTCCAAGAACACATATGCAATAAAAAAATGCAATGATGCCATACAAATGTACTACAAAATTCTAAACCATAATCATAAATGTACATTAAAACGGAAAATAAAAATAATATTTTATAAACACATGCTGAGACAAATACATTAGTTATGGTTTTCCAGCATAGCACGCCACTGTATTGTATAGAAAAACTCATTAGAATTTATAATCAACTAACAATGCAAACATTAAAATTCATAAACTGACTACAATTAAATGAAAACATCAAAACTGTAAACATGATAAACCAAGCAGAGACCTCACTGATGAATTCTTTAGTATGAACCACACAAAATTACTTTATCAAGAAAATAGTAAATTCAGCGAGAAAAAATCAAATATTTCAACAGAAATTATTTTGCGTTTATAGAAATTTGAAAAAGCTTGTGGTTTCACAAATATAAGGTGCAAAATATTCAAATTTTAGATTTTTCGAGAGGTGATAACTTGAGAGATGGGAAAACATTTTCTTCTAACGAAATAAACTATTTATGAATATCTCACAGCTTCTGAAGAAAAACTGCATGAAAAATTTGGGTTTCTAGTAAATATCTATGTACGCATAAAATTTCAGCTTCCTATCAAGGGTGTAAAAGTTTTGTAAACAGACACACGGACAGACGGACGGACAGATAGAGTAAAACTAATAAACACTTTTTTTCAAAAATTTTTTGGAAAAGTGCTAAAAAGTGGGTTTAGAAAACTTTTTAAAGAAAAAGTTATTTAACTTAGGAAAAGTAAATATTTGTCTGTTAAATTAAAAGTAAAGAAAGTAACTCTTTGTATTAGATCTTAAGATGTATAATTTAACTAAAATAGCAAATGAAGAGGAAGATAGTTGAGTTTTGTTGGCTTACAAGATACTGAGAGTAATATAATGTGGTGTATTTCATTCATATCAAAGATTTTATCTATTTAAAAGATACTTGAGAATTGTTTCAAATAATTTTAAACAGTTTTTAAGTTGCTAAAAATAAATGTATATGTATCTTCTTCCAAACAATTATTAACGACCGTATTGTGGATACAATAGGTAGGTTATGTGATGGCAACAAATTTTGCACATCAAGTTTTCAGTCCATGGTAGGAAAGTGTAAATAAACTATTTTTAGTAACCTGTCGGTCTGTTTGTCTATGTGTGCACGCGTGTATCTCAAATTCGGCTGATCCGATTTTAATGAAATAAAATCAACATCGGAAAAGCAAAACAATGAAAATTTTTATGTAAGTTTATTTTGACTATGGCATGGATCAACTTTTGGTACATATCCGGAAACTGGACTTTTTAGCGGGCCTGTTTTACACTTTGATCATTATGAAAAAAATGTTCAAAAGATTTACTTGAAATTTCATATATAAGCTTCATCACAACGGGCCAAATATATTTTTTCGCGTATATAAAGAGAAATAATCAACCGATTTCATTGAAATTTAATATTTAAATTCGAGGTGTTAAAATAATGAATCTATAAATTTTTTTGGGAAGATCAGAGCTCGGAAATTGATCTTGGGGCCAATTTTACATTTTTTACCATATCTACGGAACAAATTGATGAAATTTCTTGAAATTAGATTTCTGATTGTTACCGAAACTAACTGCCGAGCATTTCAGGGAATTCGGGTGGCACTAAGCGAAACTTTACTAAGAGCCAAATTTACATTTTGCTAGATATGTTAAATAAAAGCTTAATAACGCTGTTTACAAAATAACAAGAGTAAAATGTCCTTGCCTATGTAGGTATGGTTTATCTTAATTCCAAACGCAAAGAATGTTACACAGTGAACAAAAATTTATATTAGTACCTATTATATATTTTACAATGGGAGTTTTAAGTTATTTGTTAAGACACTATTTATTTCAAAAATAGAAAAATATTAAAATCCGATCTTAAAAATTTGGATCGAATGGGATTGAAATGCATCGTTTTTTCCAAAAAATTTTGAAAATTTTTTTTACTTAGGTAATTGATATAAGTTTTTATCTGCGATATATCAGACACATTGTATCATCTTCTAAAATATCAACAAAAAAATTTGACGATGTGTTACGTTCGGAATTTATTTGATGTTGTGTCTACGCCGTTGCTAGCACTGAAATATTTGTCAAATTCAGTACCCAAAATTTGTTCGATGCTTATATGTTTTTTATATGTTTTTTAATTAAAATAAATTGAAACAAAAATTTTTCTAATTTAAGTAATTTCAAATGTAAAGTAATACAATGTGTTTGAAAAAAACAGATACATTGTATCAAAATTTAAATAGAAATTTTATCTTTTTTCGATTTTGAAAAAATCGTCTAACTTTTATTTGATGTTTCCGAACAAACGCATATTAATTTCTATTTCAATCTTCATATTTTTTATTTATTATTCAATATTATAATTTTGTTTTCAACTTGACACTACAATCACCTACTATACCTTGAATGAACTTACCCTATGAGAGAAAAAAGTCTTCAATTAATAATAATGAAATGTTTTCAGTATCACATAAAATTTTGAAAGGGAAGGTTGTATTTTAAATAATTATGAATCAAAATAATATTCATTTTAAGTTTAAAAAAAACAATACATGAGGATCTTACAATCGAAGCTCATATATTTGCAGTTTAATTAGTTTTGTGTAAAATAAGAAAAGAAACAGCGTTGCGAATAATTCAGCACTAATATTTCAAATTATATTATTTACAACCGTGGAAAATTAGCTTATGTCTTTTTGCAAAGAAATATTAAAAATAAATAAGGCATTTTGAACAAAAAAGCAATTTAAGAATACAAATGTGGGGCTTGGGTGCAACTAAAATTCGAAATATGTTATAGTTTTTGTTGCTATCAGAAACAAAAGCAAAAACGTTTTTCACCCCAATTTTATTTACTTTCTTTCAAATTGAGCAATATTATAAATAAAACCTTGTCTGTGTTATATAATAAAATGTAAAAAATTGTAACTTTTTTTAATATTCTAAGAGATTGAAGATTTGTCCTGTGACCTTAACATGTAATTCGATTTTCTTGAAACGATTTTCGTATTCGAAAAGATGGTGAGATGGTACCAGTCAATTTGCACAGTTAATGTTTCTTTTATTCCTACTTCGCGCCTTCTTTTATTCCTACTTCGCGCCCATGAACCAGTTTCTTACGTCAATGAGTTTACTAAGTAAGTGACGAGCCTACAGTTTTCGTTTTACGAAAATTTAATTACATAGTAAAGGCGTTGTTGTTTAAAAACCGATACTAACATTAGTTCTATAATGTTTTGAAAATATCATTACATGAAAAATATCGTATGCCATTTTCATAAACACAATACAGGAAAAAAATAATGTGATACATACGCAATATATTTTTAACAATTGTATAAAAACTTTTTCTATTTTGAATTTCCAGTATTGTGTTCATAAAAAAAAAATGTCGTTAACAAAAAAAATTATTTATTTTGAATCAAATAGTGAAAAATTTAATTTCAGGAAATATAAAAATTAAGAAAAACAAAAAAAATAACTGAAACAAAAAGAAATTCTGCTATTTTTAAGTATTTTTTGTTATTTTTTAAGAAGAAATAACAAAATAAATTCATATGTATTATAAAGCAGGTAAAATTCCGAAAATATAATTGAAAAATCAATTAAATATAAAAATATTTTCATTCACAATTATTTTAAAATTCTTAAAATTCATGCAGAAAAACGGAAAAACAACGAGCACAACCTTCGCCTTTAACATTTTATTAGGTACTGAAAGCATTTCATTATTTTTAACTGAACAGCATTTTTTTTTCATAGGTTAACTCAATATATGGGAAGTAACTGTAGTGTCAAATTAAAAATACAATTAATGAAAGAATAATTATTAAATATTGATATGAATATATAGTAAAGAAAAAACTTGAAGAGGGAATTAGAAAATAATATCTAAAATACAATTAAATATTATTTTAGCAATACAAATTGGTAAAATAATACAAAATATACAATTACAAAATTTTACTTCTATTTTTATTTTAGCAAAATTTTTAAAACTTAATACCTTTTAAATATTTTTTTTACCTATAAAAGGTTTTCAAAAAGACAATCATATATTTTTATGGCCGGATTTGAATATTCTTTTTGTTTTTGAAATTAATAGTACCTCAGCAAACGACTCAAAAAGTTCGATTGTAAAATACCAGGTGCTTATGTAAATTTTTATCCGTTTGTGTTTAGTATTAAGTTAGATGATACATAACAGGCAAGGTCAGTTTATAAACAGATTACTATTATTTACCTGGTAAGAAAATATGAAAAAAGAACATAAATAAATTTTGCAAGCACAACATATAACATGTTATAACTTAAAAATTAATTGAAATTATTTGAAACAATTTTATAAGTATCGTTTAAGTAACTGAAATGAGATAATAACACAAATTGTTAAAATGTACCACATTATAACAATTATTACGTTAAGATTTTCGTTAGTCGACACTACTCCATTTATCTAATTGAGAAATACAAAATGTAGATAAAAATCATACATCCTTCCTCATTCGACGTTTGAAACCATACTGAAATATGAATTTGAGAAAATTTTTAATTTTTTCTTTCTTCCTACTTTTCTTTCTTTTTCGTTCATATAATTTCGTTCATAGAATTTAAATGGCAAGCTTTTTAAAAAATGTGTATAGTATCCTGAGATTTTTTTAAATATTATACTAATGTCTTTTATATCTAACGAGTCCCAATGCTCAGAGAGAAACTTGAAAGCACGACCTTATTTTATATGGGTTTTTTTAAATCGAAGTGGCTATTTTTTGAGAACAAATATTAAAATAAATTCACACTTATTATAGAGCAGGTAAAATTTAGGAAATATATTTGAAAAATTAAAAAAATATATTTTCATTGATAATTATTTTAAAATTTAAAAAAAAAGCGGAAAAACAACAAGCACATCCTTCGCCTTCAACGTTTTATATGTTACTGAAAGCATTTCATTATTTTTAAGTGAACAGCTTTTTTTTCTCATAGGGTAAGTTAACTCAAGATATGGGGAGTAACTTTGGTGTCAAGTTGAAAATATAATTATTGAAAGATAATTATTGAATATTGATATAAATACATAGTAAAGAAAAAATTTGAAGTGGGAATTAGAAAATAATATCTAAAATACAATCAAATACTATTTGTTAAATACAAATTTTATATAAACTTCAAAATTTTACCTCTATTTTTATTTGAAAAAATATTAAAAACTTACTATCATTTAAAAAAATATTTAAAATGTTTGGAAAAAACAATCATATATTTTTATGACCGGATTTGAATATTTTTTTATTTTTGAAATAAATGGTATTTTAACAAATGACTCAAAAATTCCGACTGTAAAATAACAGGTATTTTAAAATTTTTGTTCTTTATGTAATATTCTTTCCGTTTAGAATTAAGATAGGTCATACATACACATGCAGGGACATTTTATAAATAGATTGCTCTTGTTTACCTGCTAATAAAATATGAAAAAAGAGCACAGAAAAATTTTTGAAGCACTCAATATAACATGTTTGAAATAGTTTTAAAATAATTATTTAAAAAAAAAAATTATTGGAAGTAGGTACATACATATTTATTATTAATAACTTAAAAACTAACTGAAATTATTTGAAACAATTTTAAAGTAACGTATAAATAACCGAAATGAGATAATTCAAATTGGTGAAATGTGTCAACCTATATTACTTTTAATAACATTTTTGTTAGCCGACTCTACTCAACTTACCTTATTGGGAAATACAAAATGTGCATGAAAAAACATACATCCTTCCTCATTAACATTTGAAACCATACTGAAATATGAATTTCAATTTTTTTTTCATTTTATCTTCCCTCCTACCTTTCTTTCTTTTTCGTGCAACAGAATTTTAATGGGAAACTTTTTAAAAAATGTGTATAATATCCTGAGATTTTTTGAAATACTAAACTCTTTTTTTACGTAAAAAAAAAGAAAAAAATAATAAGAAATATGACACGATCAGGGGAATTTAAAGAAAAAAACAGGAACGAAGACAAAAAATCCTAATATTTCGAAAAAAAATTGAGTATTGGGACTTGTTAGATATAAAGACATTAGTTAATGAAAATGAATATTACTTTATTTTACTCGTATGTTCTTCATGCATTCTTATATAAATTATTGATATGTTTCAGAAAACAAATCAAAATTCGTTGGAAACCAAAGCCAATTCTACATTTCTTATATCTAAGGAACTAATTGACTGAATTTCTTGAAATTTAGTATTTGAGTTTTATTTACTGCCTATTTTTATTTACTTCAAATTTATTCGATTAAGTTCATTAAAATTTTAATTCAAGATAAAAAATTTTATAGAAATTCATTAAAATGTATAAGAAAAATCTGATTCCATTTATTTTAAGATCTTTTTTTCGGTTAGTACAAGAAATTCAAAAATATTAAACGTATTTTTATACCAATCTAAAATTCTAAACTAGTATTTTTTAAATTCTCCAATTAATATTATGTTTCACGACAATATCTTGTTTGATATTAGTTTTGTCTGAGGTAAAACTTGAAAAAACTTTAAGAAAAGAAACAGTGACCAAATTTCTCGCAAATAGAAAAAAAATTGTCATTTAAAAAAACAGTAAACCAAACGGAAAACTTAAAAAAACTTTTCAAAACTTTATAAATATGTGAAAAATGTCAAATTTCAAAGTATTTATATTTTAAACATAAACATATATTTACATAAAATATTTAACATAAACAAATACTTATATTAGGCTATGAAAACCAGAAAATTTTCGAAAAAGTTCCTGACGAGGATTACACGTAAATCAACCATGCAATGGAAAAACAACAGGATTATAAAACCCACGTAGCACGCCAATCAATTTGATAAATTGACCCACTACGGAGGTCGGGCCCACGGATTCTAGGGAATTTAAAAAAAGACGTAAACAAAAGCTAAAAACAAAAAATCTAAGCAGAAGACCTACCCAAGTTCAAATTGACAATGCGGCTCCCAAACTTAACACGCCACTGAATTGTAACAATATTGCTTCTCGTACGCGCAGATATTAAGGGGTAAACCAAGACAACAATAATTCTATTGAAAAAACACTATTACTAATATAAGAAAAACTAAAAGAGCACAATCTTGCAAATAAAAGACCAATTTAAAGTTAGAACAAAAAAATGCCAGACCTAAAAATTTTAAAATGGAGCGCCAATGGGATTCTGCAGCACTTAAATGAATTAGAATTTGTATTAAGAAACAATGATATAGACATTTGCTTAATATTAGAATCTCACTTAGTTAGTGATTGCTTTATCGAAATAAGAGGTTACAGCTTTTACCACGCTTGTCACCCAAATGGCAAAGCTGAATGGACTTCTGCAATATTTACTAAAGACCATCTAAAACACAATGAAGAAGGCAAAATAAAGCTAAAAACTATGCAACTAATAACAATTAAAAAACACTCTCTTAAAAGCATACAATTTAACACATCAGCATTTTATAGCCAGCCCAAACATAATCTTAAAAAGAATGATTATGTTAGTCATGTTAGAAAGTCTTGACCTTTTCTTCATCATTGGACGATTTCAATGCAAAACATGTACATTGGGGATCAAAACTAGCAACAACAAAAGGGAGAGCATTGTACGAAGCATCTGATGACTTCAATTTTAAATTTATCTCAACAACAAAACCAACATATTGGCTAACTGACTCTAAAAGAGTCCACGATCTACAGGATATCTTTATTCTAAGAGTGTTGGCAGACAATTTAACTGAAATTGAGGAATGTCGAGATCTCCTGTTGATACTTTGCAGATGATACAGCCATTTTAGTAACACCAAAAACGAAAGATGAAACAACAACCGGCCTCTAAACTTCAGTTGAAAAAATTAGCAAATGGACGAAAATTTGGAGAATCAAATTAAATGAGGGAAAGTCAGTCCATATAAACTTTACGAAACCAAAAATAAAAAATAAAGCAAAAATAATAGAAATAAGCTTAAACAGCGAAATACTTCGGTATGACTTTGACGCAAAACTAAAGTGGAAAGAGCATGTTAAGAAAAAAGATGAAATGAAAATAAAAATCCGAAAACTTGACTGGTTAATTGAAAAGTATTACAAATTGAACCTGCAAACAAATTATGTATTATATAATGAAAAAATCAAACCAATATAGACTTACGGTATTCAACCTAAACAGCGACCTAAGCATCAACTTAGTAACAGAAGAAATAAAAATCCAAGCAATCAAACACAACGATAGAACCCTTCGCCGTCTTAAAAATGAAGTTAAGAGCTCAGTTCAGACTCCAAATCACCAAAGAAGACTAAGGAGACTAAAGCCATTTGACTTGATTGAATAAGCAACTAAATTAATTAAGGAATTTGTCCACTGGGTATCGCTCCCCTACCTCCTCAATGCATCAGAACATAAAATTGCTAGATATGTAGGTTACAGTAACCTAATATTGAAATAAAAAAAAATGAAGTTTTTAAGAACTCTCTTTTAGCAGACAGACTTAATGAACTACGTATTTTGAAACAGCATTTTATAATTTATATTATTATAAAGGACCCTGCTTTTTAGTGAATGTATTTGTAAAAATATGTATTTTTGGCAAAATGACATTTCTGAAGAATAATTTTTTTGGTTTTTGGGAAAAATTATGAATTAAAAAACCTAAAAAATTTTATACAAACATGAAATTTGATGTTTTCTGAAAACATCAAAAATTGAAATTTCGCCTTAAAATTTTAACTACAATTTTAATTAAATATATTTTCGAATTTTTTCCGCATTTTTTTGTATCGTCATGTCAGGCAACATATCTGAAAGAATTGAGAGCAAAAAATGATAATACACTCAACAAAAAAAAAATTAGTGCTATATTTTTAACGACCGTATTGTGATACAATAGAGAGGTGATGTGATGGTAACAAATTTTACATATCGAGTTTTCGATGGGAGTGCTCTTCTCAATAGTAGGGAAGTGTAAGTAAACTATTTTTGGCAACCTATCGGACTGTCGGTATGTCGGTCTTTCAAACTGAGTGTGCACGCGTGTATCTCAAGTTCGGCTTAACCGATTTTGATGAAATTTTATATGTAAGTTAATTTCGACCATGGGGCGGATTGATCTACTTTTGGAATATATCAGGCCTCGGGAACTGCAGTTTTTAGCGGGCCTGTTTTACATTTTTGACCATTTTGAAGAAAATATTCAACCGATTTACTTGAAATTTCATATATAAGCTCCGATCGACCGCAAAACCTCCTTACTTTTGGAAGTAATCAGGTGTCAGCGTTTAATAACTGGACGTTTACTACGGGCCAAATATACGTTTTTGCATATATAAAGAGAAATAATCATTGAAATTTAATATTTAAATTCTTCGTATTGAAACAATGAACATATAAAGTTTTTGGAAAAATCAAGGCTCGAAAACTGATCTGCGGACCGATTTTCCGTTTTTCACCATATCTACGGAACGTATTGATGGAATTTGTTGAAACTTGATTTTTGAGTTCTGGTTGTTACCCAAACTAACCGGCATTTCAGAGAATTCGGGTAGCACAAAGCGAAACTCTACTAAGAGCCAAATTTACATTTTTCTAGGTATGTTAACTATAAGCTTACTAGTGTCCTAAAAATTGGAAAGAAGTATTTAACAAACATTTTTATAATATTCTGTAACACTTTAACTTAACTAGACAATACACATCAGATTTTTTAGTCTAGAATACACGGCTTAAAATAAAGTTAATAAAAATTTTATTAGATTTAAATTTAGAATTTAAGTTTGTAATTATTTGATTTTAAGTTTTATAATTATGATAGTGCTTTTAAAATTTTATAATCATTATAAAAAATGCGTCGTTTCAAGTTGCCCCCTATATAAAAACGATGAAAATAAAAATATTATCAAGAAATTTGTATAGTTTTAAAGTTACTGATGCGGTAGTTTAGGTAAATTAGTGAATTAGCCTTACTGACAATATGAAAATATTTCCTAATAAAACTAAAATCACATATATACCTAAAAAGGATTCACATATGCAATAATTTTTATGAATTATGAAGGATATAAATTTAATCAATTTAGTATAAACATGAAAATTATATAGATATATATGTGTTTATATAAAAGTATGAACTGTTACTCTATCTAAGGTCCAGGCCTGAATTTCTGTTAGCTATGGTTTTGACACATTTAGTGAAATACAATAATGTTTTATTTTGATTCTAGTACGAGTGAAATAAGAGGGTTCACCAGCTTGTTTATATGTACATATGTTTTCACAAAAGGAATAAAACTTTATTGTTAATTTAAGTTTTTTAAATTTCGCAAATACATATATGTGTTTTGATTCTACAATCTTCATATATGCATGTACATATTAATGTATAGTGAAAATTTTCTAATATATTTTGTTAATGTGAGTTTTTTGCTCATAAACTTTGCTAAATTATCAGGAATACTTATAGAGAATATAATATGAGAAGCACGATTGAATCATTTAATGTCATAAAGTATTTCTAAGTGCTTATGTAAAGTGCTAGAGCGATGGACTCTATAGATTTTCAAAAAAACTCATCGGCCGCATATATATTTACCGTATTTGGATTTATCTCCACCAGTCTAGCGGCTGCTGTGGTCGCTTTAGGTTTATTCCCATCTACTGCGTCTTCGTGAATATAAAGACTCTGTCGAACTGGATTGGAATATCGTACTATACCATTATCAATAAATGAAATATTTTTAAAACCCCATGCCTGTGAAAAAATAAAAAAAATCGGTGTATTTTCATAGTAAAAAAATCTTTTACCAACAATGACCGAGATACTGCACAACCCAAGGTTCCGGCCCCGAGTAACAAACACTTTGTCCGGGCTATTGCTTCTAAGTCTAGATCTGTTAATAAGCGCCATTTCATTAACTTCAAATTTAGTAGTAAGGAATTTTCAGCTAATCTACAAGTGCAAATAAACATATAACATTTTGTTGAAAATATATACACACCTACCTATCTACATACTTCATAATGTCACATATTTACCTTTTTCCGTCCATTGAATCTTCCAGACAAGTTAAACGCGGTCCCATTTTGTCATGCAGATTAAGTTCCCATCCTACAAAGTTAAGATTTTCTACGAATTTTTTAGTTTCAGCAAGTTTAACATGCCACTGTTTACTAGCATCACAAGACCCTAAGCTTGAAAAACGTATCCCAATGAAATTCAGGATTTGTCCATGAATATTTGGGCTGCAAAAATAAAAAATTATGATGTATAAAGAATCCAGGTTTATTGTTTATAAAAGCACCTTACCATGTTATATAGAGTAAAGCCATAAAAGCACGAAGGGTCCAGCCAGGTGTTTCATATTCACTTGGATCAATAAAACAAAAATAAAAATTGTTCATATTGCAACTTTTAAAATTTTGCTCTGGATTTAAAGATATATAATCATTTAAATTATATCGCTGATAATTATGTTCTTCCTTAACAACAATAAAGAACATTCTGTTTTTATAGTTTGTCTTTTCATATAATATAGATAACTGTTCAACCATTTCCGAACTTAGTACTTGTTTTTTAATTAACTGTGAAACTGGCAACATTGGGCAAGGAAAAGCAAACCAATAATAAAATTTATGCGTTTTAAGATCCTAAAATTTATGAAAATTTTATAACATTCAATGAGATTGCCAATATCTTACAGCAAACGAAAGAATAAAAAAGCGTGATAGCAAACTTGGGTCGTCCAAAATTTTTCCATTTCTCATATCAGAAATAAATGATTCACCTTCATGTCTCATGATATCGATTTTATTGCATTGCTTGAATTCTTCCACTGTATTTTTATTATAAAGAACTCCATGGCAAATATAATTGTTGATGGGTGGTTTAAAATCTTTGTTGAATGAACTGTAATCCACTTCCAACAAACAAGATTTTGAATTTACATTTGTGTAATATCCAAAGATAGGTCTAGCCTTATCTGATAATTTATCTATTTCAAGTTTTATTTCAGCCAGTTTGTGCCAAAAAGAAGTATGTACAAAGGATTTAAAAGGAGTAAATGTAAACACTTCGTTATTCGCTTCCATACTACCAACTAAGAGCAAATAATTTATAATAGATTCAATTATAGATAATTAGATATGCCTACATTTTTACCAATATAGCGTTTAAAAAACAAATGTCGCTTGGTGAAAAAGGTTAATAACAATAATATAATATAATATAATATAAACGCCAATAACATAATATAAACGCCATACTAGAGTTGGCAACTACATATACAAAAAAATTCTATGCGTTAAATGGAATATCCACAAGACATTCAGTGAGCTGACAGTCTATTCTCTAAATTTAGCGTTGATACAAAGATACTTAAATCTGCTAAAATACCGAAATTGGCTACATTTGAAAATTTTGCTGAAATTTGGATACATTTCTTTCTCAAACACTAAATAAATATTACAAAAATGTTAAAGTGCTGCTAATATTAAGTCGCGAAATTGCTTTATCTTCAAAAAAATAAGCACATTTAAATGGCTTTACTGTGCACATTTAAAAATTTGTTAGAAGAAAGTAAGAAAAATACTTTAACAAATATGAGAACATTAAAACAAGAATGTACCAAGAATATTTTTGGCGTAAACTAAGTGGCACAGAAAACGCATTGGCTGTACATATTTTTTAAAATTGTCGGTTTTTATTGTGAATCGTCTTTACCGCATAGTTCAACAGCTGCAGATCATATATATATATATTTTCTAACCTTAACTTTCACATTTAAAATACAATAGAAGTTGCGTATGATTTCTTAAAGAATTTACTATATATAACAAAACTCACATTGTTAAAAAAGCAAATTAATATTAATTATGGGTTTATATGCAAAAAAATAAGACGACTTAGTATAGTAATTCTACTTTAGAAGGCTAGATACATTTTATTTTTACCGAGTGGGAACACTGATTATAAGTTTGATTCACCACAGGATCGAGACAAAAATCAAGTTTTAAGCCAGTTAACATTACCCATATTCTGTTAGCCGCATCACTAACATGATAAAGAAAATCTATCACGTCTCGTTACCTAAAATATGCCTTTTTGGTAAATGTGTGAGTGGATAAAAAATATTTTAAAGTTTGTCAGTAAAGCTGGATTCACTGGTTCGTTCACTGTGAAAATATTTTGGTTGTTTGCATATAAACAAAAACAGAGATTAATAGGTTTAAAGCAATACATAGTTTGTGTTTTGTAAAATATAAAAACCTCAATTATAAACATAAAAATTAATGTAGTGATAGTAATTAATTTAATAGTTTTTGTTAAATCAAACTTTTTATTTTTCCTTTTTATTTATGCATTTAGCCTAGAAAATCATGGCACGATGGTCAATCGAATGCAAATATTGAGGTGACTAAAAAAGGACATTTGGTCATATGAAAAGTTTTACAGAAAGAACATACAATTATCTTGTCATTTGCCATTGCGAAAAAATTTATACCACTTTTACTGTTAAAGTAGAACAACACCGGAACGGCAAAATCAACTGCTAAGTAAGTGGTATATAATGTCACACGAACATGAAAAGACACAATGTCAAAAAAACAGTCAGCGGTAAAATAGGAATTACGGCTATTTCACCACTGGTAGTTGAATTCACCAGTTCCATTTCAATATGTATATTTTAAATGAATTCATTGGTTCGTCTTACGCAACCTAAAGAAGGAACATCTTAAAAAAATAATGAAGCCAAATTTTTTCTAGTTGTCTCTTTCTTTGATCCGAGCATTGTCAAAGTTGCAACTTCTTCTTCTTGTAGCTTTACAACCCAAGGTTGGTTTTAGCCTTCTGCACAAATGACCTCCAGAATTGTTTTCAATTCTTGATGGGTACAAGCGGTCTGACTAGGAATATCGATTTTGGGCTCTGTTTTTGCGCATCCATACAACATGCCCAGCCTAACTGAGGATTTGATACTTAACGTATTTCACTACATCTTTCTGGCTTAGATTGTATAATTCGGTTTTGTAACTTCTATACTCTCCATTTTGTAGTCTTTTGCAAGCCCATATACATATTTGTTTCAACATTTTCCTCTCAAACAACCTCAGTGCATTTTAGTCGGAGTTATTTAGAGTCCAAATTTCGCATCCGTATATTAATGCTGCTCGTACAACCGTTTCATATATAGCTAGCTTTGTTCCTCTTATTAAGAGTTTGGATCTCATTATTTTCCTGTTTGCAAAGTAGCATTTATTTGCAACCAATATTTATTCACGCAAGCACACCTAAGTATCTGAATTGAGACACATCTTCAATGTCTAGATTCTCTATCGAGATATTTTGGAGTTGTTTTCTTCTTTCATTTAAACACAGAGAAATGTATCAACTGGTAAAGCAGCAAACAAAATCTAATTAAATATGTACATATATATGTACATATATGGAAAAATAAACAAAGTCAGGTTATCACTGAAGAAAAAGTAAGTTTAGATAGGTGGAGAGATTTTTTTTAAGGAACTTCTTAACAAAGGCGCGGGTTCGCCAGCGGAGGAAGAACAACTAATTCATCTAGTTGACAATTTAGTCACACCTGTAACACTGGTTGAAACAAGAAATGCAATCAAAAAGCTGATAAATGGCAAATTAAGTGGAGAAGATTCTATCACTGCTGAAATGATTAAATATGGAGGAGATGCATTAATACAAGAAATATACTCGCTCATTAGAAAGATCTGAGAATAAGAAATTATTCTTGATGAATGGCTGTGAAGCACCATAGTCCCAATCTATTAAAAAGGGGATAAAACCCAATGTAAAAACTATCGCGGTATTTCTCTTAGCTCGGTGTACAAAACTTTTACAAATGTTTTGTATGAAATAGTTCAAATTTATGCTGAAGCAATAATTGCTGACTATCAATGTGGTTTCAGGAAAAGCAAATCAACTACCGATCAATGCTGTTCTCAGTCAAATATTTGAAAAATTTAAAGGAATTAATATTAAATTTACCTGCCTGTTCGTCGATTTTAAGCAGGCGCTCTACTGCGTTAATAGAAGTAAAATTGTAAACATTCTTTTAATGCAGGGTTTGCCAAAGAAATTGGTTAATCTAATCCTCATGACGCGAAGAGGCACGAATCCTATGGTAACAGTACAGGGTAAGGTCACCGATAGCTTTGAAATTATATCTGGTGTGAAACAGGGTGATGTACTTTCTACAACTGTGTTTAACTTGGTTTTAAACTATGTCATTAGGGAAGTGAACCCTGGAAGTACCGTACTAAACAAATTGGTACAAATGTAGGCATATGCTGACGACGTGGTAATAATGTCTTTGAATTGAAGCAAACATTCATTAAAATGGAAAAATTGGCAGAAAAAATAGGTCTACCAATTACTGATGAGAGAAACAAGTATTTATTAAAATCAAAGCTCTACTTCAACAAGCAGAAGTCAAAGTCTTATCCTTAGAAATTATAATTTTGAATGTGTGGACAGTTTTACCTATTTGGGATTAAAATTTGATAAAAATAAGGACACCGAAACTGCAATACAAGAACGAATACACGGGGCAAACCGTGCATTCTACTCAAATATTAAACGACTTAGGTCAAGTCTTATAAAGAAATTTAAAACTAAAGCTACACAAAACTTTAGTAATGTCCGTTCTTAGTTTCAGTTTTGAGGTCTGGACACTGAAAGCGTCAGAAGTGAATCAACTTGGAATCTTCGAAAGAAAAGTTTTAAGAAAAATATATGGCCCAATATAATAAAATTCGTGAAGGCTCGAAGAATCAAATGGTTAGGTCATGTTATAAGAATGTCAGACGACACAGTAGTAAAAAAAATATTCAAAGCGTCATAATTTTCTTTCATTTTTGTTAAAGAGTATTATCCCAGACGCTTTGCATGTAAAAACGTTATAAAATTTTTTCAAGTTTATGTTAATAAGGTTTTTAAAAATTTTCTTATGAAAGTAAGATCTTTTATTGCTGCTAGTGATGTTTTTAATTATCAAGTTTTTACGGTGTTTCTTAATTGTTACATGAACCTATGCGACTTACCACATTTTACGTTAATGAATTTTCGTCAGATGAAATATTTAAAATTTTTAAATCTTTACAATCTTCAACTCCTGTTTCTGCTGATAATATTTTAAGCAATGTGATATTTACTTAAGTAATTGCGTAGTTTATTATTGATGTTTCACGTTATATTTTAATTCTTAGCTTCATAAGAAGGGTGACAAAAGACTTGTAGATAATTATCGTTCCGTTTCGCTTTTGTCTACTTTTTCAAAAATTTTTGTAAATGGCATGAAGGATAAAATCAATCATTTTTGGATCGATACACTTATGTATTTAGTTGTTCTTAATTTGTTATTACTCTTCTGCGACTCGATCATGTGCTGCTGATGCTGTGTTCATTGATATTTCAAAGGCATTTGATATGATGAATCACCGTAAATTGCTAGAACTTTATAGCATAGGCTTTAGAAGTTCTGTTTATAATTGGTGTGTGCCTTATTTAAAAAACCATATGCAGATAGTTCCAATTAGTAATATTATTACTTCGCCACAAGTATTTAATAGTGGTGCCCCGCAAAGGTCTGTGCTAGAAACAACTTTATTTTATTATTATTTTAATAATAAATCAATTCACTCTTTGGGCAAACTTTATGGGTAGAATAACACCTTTTGTTGATGATGCCTTCGTTTCATATAGGAGTACAACTTTATTTGACCAATTGGCTTGACTTAAGGTGGATTTAACGTGTCAGTTCAAGATTTTTAATGTTGACACTGATTGTGTAGATAGTTGTTTTATTATTGAGCGTGAGGACGCTTTTAAGTATTTAAGTTTAACTTCAAATTTTAATTTGGATTCGAGGCTCAATCGGATGGTACCTATGTCAGTACATGGTGACCCTTATTGATTTTACAAAAACATGGTGTTTGTTTAATATGCAAGTGTAAAGTTTTTTGAGGCCTCTGACAGTTTTTCAACTAGAACTCATGTAAACTACAAATTCTAGCCACTTCTTTTCGGTATCTAAAAGCTGTAATTATTCTGTCTGACTACGCTGTCTGTGCTGTCTGCTTGTTTGTACTGTTTGTCCTTCTGTGATGTCTGTCTGTCCGGCTGTGCTGCCTGTCTATCTGTCTGGCTGTGCTGCCTGTCTATGACGTGTGTCTGCCTTTTTGTCTGTCTGTCTGTCTGTCGGTCAGTTTATGTGTGCTGTCTGTCTGCCTCTCTGTCTGTCTGTCGGCCTGCCTGTATGTGCTGTCTGTCTGTCTGTTTGAATATCTGTTCGTCTAACTGCCTGCATGGACAAACCGATATACCTAATTCTTTACTTCATAATTTAAAACAATTAAAAGAAGATTTCAATACGACCTCATGTTGCTGAAAGAGTTTTAATAAATGCAGTTGGAGATGGTTTAAGTTTCTTGGCTGGAACAATGGATAACAATAGCAATAAAACAGAAATTCAAGAACATTTTGATCTTATTGAAAAAAAGGAACACTCAAATAAGTAAACAGACAAGTTCAAAATATGACTTATCACGTAAATCTAGCTCAAATAATAAATAATGAAATCAGTCAAACTAGAAATAGTGTAAACAAAATTAAGATTTTTTTATAATTAAAAAACGATTTAAAGAATTAAATTAAAAGAAGATTTAACATTTTTTATAATTAAAACAGAAATAAAAATGAAAATATAAATTTATTTACAAGACAAATATCTGATATTAGAGAAAATATTGTCACCAGTAAATTAGACATTTTATCAAAAAATGGTATAACCCAAGAAAAAATAAAAAATCAAAATTTTACAATTGAAAAAATTGTATTAAAAATTGTGCCCTTTTAAAATTAAAAAAAATAAAATTATTTTTCTCTTAATAATCCCAAAATTTACTAAAAAATTTACAATTGTAGAAAAAAGTTCTAATAAAAATAACTTCTTAGAGCTCAATACTAATATTAACGAAGCAATAATATGTGACCAAAATATTTTTAAGTATGTAGATAAAAATGACATTGCCATTGCCCTTATTACGAAAAAATCCGAGATACGATATGCGATATTGTATCGTTATCGTTTTATCATAGTATTATAAACCGATAACCGACAAAACTTGTCAATAAAAGCAAAACGATAAAATAAAAAAACTGTATTGATGTGTGTTTAGTCCTCGTTACTTCCTTGTAATTAAGGAAATGGAACTTAACTATACTTCATAAAATTAGCTTTTGTTTATTACCTATTTATTTATGGCTTTAGCGTTCGTTAAAATACTACAATACGACAGGGCAGGATTATAGCCTGGATTATAACCTTAATAAATTTAATATATAAAAAGTTCTTCTTTATATAATCAAGGTTTTAAAATATTATCCCTACTTAAAATTAAATAGTTTACAAACTAGTTTTAAAAATTCCTATTAATCATAAACACATAAAATTATCAATGTCCAGTATTTTATATTATAATTACTATTTTTCATTATCATTGCATCTTTGAATTGCCGCCTATTTTACACAAAGATAAAAATAACTTGTAAAAGCAATAAAAATAAAGCAAGGATAAAGAGTATGAAAATATTTCTTCAAAAATACAAGAAGTAGAAAAATACAAAAAATACACCATCTGTTTTTGTATGACAACAATTTAAATTTGATTATTTATTTAGGTCTTAGTTTAAATATTATGGTAAAAATGTATTTTCAGTTTGAATATTGTGCATAAAGAATAGAACTCTTATAAACAAACATCTTTGTTTTTACTAATTATCAATTTTTAACAATCCTGAACTATTTTATTGCGGTACATATAAATTTCTTTCTTTTATTTGATTTCTTTTTGAATTTATCTGTTGAACAATTTTAAATTTACAGTAAAATTGACAGTATATTTGATCTGCATTATAATTGCAAATAATTTTAAGACTTATACTTAAACATTCTCCCCGGTATTGATGCATCAATTTGAAAATCTTCTTTTGTAAATTGAACTGCTGCTGTTGATGGTATTATGTTAGCTGATATTCCGAAATTCCTTCGTTTCATAATCTCGTGTAGCAAAACAATGAAAAGATTGAGGCCTAAAGTCAAGCCTAAATAACTTATTACATGATGATGCACGTAATGATGTAGTATTGTTGATTCACTATTGATTTTAAGGCGTTTAACTTTCTCCCTGACAATTTTGCTGAATCAGCAAGATACTCGTAATCTGCCTCAAAATTGCTTAACTGACCTTCGCTTTTATTGTACAATTGTACGAAATTCAAGTTGGATATGGTGGAATTGAAGTCGCTAGGTAATTGTAATATAAGATGTTTGATTATATCAAATCCTAGTGTTCTGACTTTGTATGATTGTATAGTGATTCCATCTTCTTTCAATACGCAATTTTCATAAAAAGACAACATTATAAACAGCTATTTAATTTTATTCGATACGTTGAGTCGTTGCAAACAATATTATATGGTTTGAATCATAATGAAAATAACCAATGATTCGGTTAGTATAACTGTATCCAAATCTTTCTAGCGGCAAATAGCGTCATTTTACACGCAGTTGATATAATTTGCCGTTTCATGATAGCGAATTCACATTGTAGTTCTTCAGCAGTTTCAGTGAAATATGGATCATTTCTTTGGCAAATAAACATTTTACATGTTAATGCACTTTTCAAATTCAGACTTTAAAAGGATATAAGTAATATATAAGGATATAAGTAATAATTGTCATATTGTGAAAAAAGCATTAAAAAATTTGCTATTTGCAATTTTGCAAAGTGTTAATTCCCCTCGCTTCCATTTGTAATTGTTTGAAATTTGCCAGCAAATTTTTATGAGATTTCTTTATTAAATGGTTTGTAACTTCAATTACTGATGAGTGCTCTATCATTAATTTCATTAACTTGTCTTGACCTTATTATACCGTTTCTAATGTAGCTTCTATACGTTTGGCGTATTTGTCGTCTAGTACTCCAAATAGGATATTAGCGACATTCCCAACTACATTTATCAAAAGTAACAATTTCCAAGAGTAATACCCTAAAAAATTAACCAAAATTCTCATACCTCACTCCAATACTCTCATATTTTTTTTTCTTTTTTTGTTTTTATGCAACTCTCGTAAGGTTCTTATAATAAGACTTAGCACTTGTAGTGTTAAAAATTCTGCTACTCTCATAGCAAAACTTCTTTCAGCAAGCCATAAAGAATTTTAATTCTCGTATAGTATTTTTTATAAGATATCAACTCTCATAGAATTTTGTTCTTAAAAGAATTTCTTTATAAGTCTAGTTGTTAGGTACGGCCATTTTAGTATTGTCATTTTTCCTTATCTAAATTTTAACCCTAATGAGACTGAGAATTTTTTTTATTGGAAAGAAGTCCGAAAAATATTTATTGTACAGAAATTATTAAATTAAAGTTAATGAAATGCAAAATTATAGTTTTATTTGAATATACTAAAGCTTTAGTTGGAAATTATGCACATAAGTATATCTGTGTTTTGCTTAACAATTCTTAAATTTTAAAATTTATGTGAAAAAAAAGAAATAAGATATTATAGGGTTAAAAAATAGGTATAAAATTTTTTTGAATTTTAATTATTACCGGACGTATTGTGTATACAATAGGTAGATGCTGTAATGGCTACAAATTTTGCATATCGAGTTTTCGGTGGGAATGCACTTCTCCATGGTAGGCTAAGTGTAAATAAGCTATTTTTAGCAACCTGTCGGTCTGTTAGTCTGTATGTACACGCGTGTATCTCAAGTTCGGCTGAACCGATTTTGATGAAATTTTATATGAAGTTTATTTCGACCATGGCACGGATTGATCAACTTTTGGGATATATCAGGCCTCGGGAACTGCACTTTTTAGCGGAACTGTTTCACATTTTTGACTATTTTGAAGAAAGTATTCAACCGATTTACTTGAAATTTCATATAGAAGCTTCGCTTGACCGTCCGCGAAACCTCAGCAACAGGGCGTTTACTACGGGCCAAATATACATTTTTGCGTATATAAAGAGAAATAACCAACCGTTTTAATTGAAATTTAATATTTGAATTCTTCGTATTAAAACAATGAACATATAAATTTTTTGGAAAGATCAGGACTCAAAAACTGATCTGCGGGCCGATCTTACATTTTTTATCATATATACGGAACGAATTGATGGAATTTCTTGAAATTTGGTATTTGAGTTCTGGTTGTTACCGAAAGTAACTGGCGAGCATTTCAGGGAATGCGGGTAGCACAAAGAGAAACTCTACTAAGAGCCAAATTTATATTTTTCTAGGTCTTAACTATAAGCTTAAGTATTTAACAGACACTTTTATAATATTCTGATTTTTTTGTAGCTTTTTTTCGAAGCCCAACATCAACTTTTATCAGTAAAATTTTAATAGCAACTTTTTGATTTATAATCATGGCCAACAAAATATTTTGATTTCCCATATTTATAATTTTATGATATTAAGTTTTTGAATACAAATATTTATTGATATACATATATGATATGTATACGTAAACATATGTATGTATATTTTGTTTCATTTTTGAATTTTGAATTTGGGTCTTTTAGTGTTCTACAAGACTGAAATTATAAGAGTAAATCTGCCAATAATTAGACATATTGTAATATAATATAACTTTTCACTCTGTTTCGATTAGATGGCCTGTTCCTAATTGATTTACATAAATACCTGCATTATGGTTTAAATGTGTTATTTTATATGGAGGCTTCACTGATTCACCTAATGCCAGTAATGGAAGAAACAGAATAGGTAAAATAACAAACATTATAGTACTAAATGGTTTGTTAAACTGTGCCCTTTTTCTTGATCCTTCTTTATTTTGTTTTCTTTTTGAGTTATTTTCCCGTGACACTTCTTCTTGAACTTCGGTTTCTTTATCGATAGGTAGTGGTGCCACGTTGTGAACTGTACGTTTAAATATTTCATTTTTAATTTCATTTAACTAAGATTACTCTTACAAGTCCATCACTTTCTTTAAAAACTTTTTGAATTCTACCCATTTGCCATTTTAATGGAGGCATATTAACTTCTTTAAGAATAACCATTAAATCCGGTGTTAAATTTTTTACTGGCTCTTTCCACTTGTAACGTCTTTGCAACTCACTTAAATATTCTTTATGCCATCGACACCAGAACTCTGCACGAACTCTGCCTCCACCTTGATGCTGTTGATAATTTATTATTAGGTATATTAAGTTTAGGTCTTGTAATTAAAAGTTGCCCTATTAAAAAATGTCGTAGAATTAATACTTCTAAATCATCGGGATGGTTTGAAAGTGGAGTTAACGGTAGAGAGTTTAACACAGCGTCGGTTTCTGCAACTACTGTGGTTAATTCCTCGAATGTTAGTGAAGCTGACATTAATGTATTTTGGAGTAAATGTTTTTGCTGATTTAACTGCAGCTTCCCATAGTCCACTGACATGAGGTGAACGTTTTTTTTCTTGATCTTCATACTTCTCTACATCTGTGATTCGAACTGGCCACTCTTTTTCTTGCAGTTTTAAAAAACTAGGTCCATGAAATATAGTTCCAAGTTATGAATGTACTCTGGAGATGCACCTCTTGACAATATGTCAACTGGATTTTTCTTAGATTCTTCGAAATTTCACTGACTTGATGTACTTTTGTCATGAATTGAAGTTAATCTGTTGGCTTTATATCTTTTATATGATGCAGGGTCACCCTTTCTCCATGCTAATACATTCTTGGAATCACTCCAAAAATAAACTTCGTCAATCTTAATTGAAAGTGATTGTTTGACTTTATCCATTAGTTTTACTGCTAAAAGTGCTGCACATAATTCTAGCTTCGATGTCGCCAGAATTTTAAATGGAACCACCCGAGATTCTGAACATAAAAGCTCACACACGATTTAATTTTTTACGTTGATATAAACCTTTTCACAATCATCATTCACAGGCGTCTCCAAACGCCTGTAATTCTGTTCTAATGGGAATTTCTTTGCTAAAAACATATCTTGAAATTTCAATTCTTCTTAACATGTCTAAACCTTGTCTGTAATTAATCCAATCTTCCGTTAAACTTTCATTTAATTCTTCATCCCAATCTAATTGAGCTTCCATAATTTTTGAATTAATATTTTTGCTATAACAACTACCGGATTTATGAGACCTAGGCGATCAAACAGCCGTAATATTTCCGACACTACTTTTCTCTTTGTGAATTTTTCGTTCATGTTTCAGATCATCTACATAAAAATCTTTCATAACTTTTACGGCTTTTAGAAACTCCAACTGGCCTTGTTCAGCTAATAATTTTATACATCTTGTTGCTAAATATGGAACTGCTTTGGTCCCATACGTAACTGTGTTTAATTTATAATACTGAATATCTTCTGGTGGATTAAATCTCCACATGATTAATTAGAGATCTCTATCTTTTACTGATATTTCAATTTGTCTATACATCTGCTTGATATCGGTGGTTATCACACAGTTATACGTTCTGTATCTTATCAAAATCTCGAATAAATCATCCTAAACCTTGGGCTCTTTCACAATTATATCGTTTAATGAAAGGTTAGTACTGGTTTTGCATGACGCATCGAATACTACTCTTAATTTAGTGGAGCCACTTTCTTGTTTAATCACACAATGATGCGGTAAGCAATAGTGTAGCTGCGGGACTCAAAAACTGATCTGCGGGCCGATCTTACATTTTTTATCATATATCCGGAACGAATTGATGGAATTTCTTGAAATTTGGTATTTGAGTTCTGGTTGTTACCGAAAGTAACTGGCGAGCATTTCAGGGAATGCGGGTAGCACAAAGAGAAACTCTACTAAGAGCCAAATTTACATTTTTCTAGGTCTTAACTATAAGCTTAAGTATTTAACAGACACTTTTATAATATTCTGTAACACTTTCACTTGACTAGACAAAACACATTGCGGTCGGTTATGTGCTGACCACATCAGATTTTTTTGTAGCTTTTTTTCGAAGCCCAACATCAACTTTTATCAGTAAAATTTTAATAGCAACTTTTTGATTTATAATCATGGCCAACAAAATATTTTTATTTCCCATATTTATAATTTTATGATATTAAGTTTTTGAATACAAATATTTATTGATATACATATATGATATGTATACGTAAACATATGTATGTATATTTTGTTTCATTTTTGAATTTTGAATTTGGGTCTTTTAGTGTTCTACAAGACTGAAATTATAAGAGTAAATCTGCCAATAATTAGACATATTGTAATATAATATAACTTTTCACTCTGTTTCGATTAGATGGCCTGTTCCTAATTGATTTACATAAATACCTGCATTATGGTTTAAATGTGTTATTTTATATGGAGGCTTCACTGATTCACCTAATGCCAGTAATGGAAGAAACAGAATAGGTAAAATAACAAACATTATAGTACTAAATGGTTTGTTAAACTGTGCCCTTTTTCTTGATCCTTCTTTATTTTGTTTTCTTTTTGAGTTATTTTCCCGTGACACTTCTTCTTGAACTTCGGTTTCTTTATCGATAGGTAGTGGTGCCACGTTGTGAACTGTACGTTTAAATATTTCATTTTTAATTTCATTTAACTAAGATTACTCTTACAAGTCCATCACTTTCTTTAAAAACTTTTTGAATTCTACCCATTTGCCATTTTAATGGAGGCATATTAACTTCTTTAAGAATAACCATTAAATCCGGTGTTAAATTTTTTACTGGCTCTTTCCACTTGTAGCGTCTTTGCAACTCACTTAAATATTCTTTATGCCATCGACACCAGAACTCTGCACGAACTCTGCCTCCACCTTGATGCTGTTGATAATTTATTATTAGGTATATTAAGTTTAGGTCTTGTAATTAAAGGTTGCCCTATTTAAAAAATGTCGTAGAATTAATGCTTCTAAATCATCGGGATGGTTTGAAAGTGGAGTTAACGGTAGAGAGTTTAACACAGCGTCGGTTTCTGCAACTACTGTGGTTAATTCCTCGAATGTTAGTGAAGCTGACATTAATGTATTTTGGAGTAAATGTTTTTGCTGATTTAACTGCAGCTTCCCATAGTCCACTGACATGAGGTGAACGTTTTTTTTCTTGATCTTCATACTTCTCTACATATGTGATTCGAACTGGCCACTCTTTTTCTTGCAGTTTTAAAAAACTAGGTCCATGAAATATAGTTCCAAGTTATGAATGTACTCTGGAGATGCACCTCTTGACAATATGTCAACTGGATTTTTCTTAGGTTCTTCGGAATTTCACTGACTTGATGTACTTTTGTCATGAATTGAAGTTAATCTGTTGGCTTTATATCTTTTATATGATGCAGGGTCACCCTTTCTCCATGCTAATACATTCTTGGAATCACTCCAAAAATAAACTTCGTCAATCTTAATTGAAAGAGATTGTTTGACTTTATCCATTAGTTTTACTGCTAAAAGTGCTGCACATAATTCTAGCTTCGATGTCGCCAGAATTTTAAATGGAACCACCCGAGATTCTGAACATAAAAGCTCACACACGATTTCATTTTTTACGTTGATACTTCGTAAGTATATTGCTGCCCTATAAACCTTTTCACAATCATCATTCACAGGCGTCTCCAAACGCCGGTAATTCTGTTCTAATGGGAATTTCTTTGCTAAAAACATATCTTGAAATTTCAATTCTTCTTAACATGTCTAAACCTTGTCTGTAATTAATCCAATCTTCCGTTAAACTTTCATTTAATTCTTCATCCCAATCTAATTGAGCTTCCATAATTTTTGAATTAATATTTTTGCTATAACAACTACCGGATTTATGAGACCTAGGCGATCAAACAGCCGTAATATTTCCGACACTACTTTTCTCTTTGTGAATTTTTCGTTCATGTTTCAGATCATCTACATAAAAATCTTTCATAACTTTACGGCTTTCATAACTTTTACGGGTTCAGCTAATAATTTTAAACATCTTGTTGCTAAATATGGAACTGCTTTGGTCCCATACGTAACTGTGTTTAATTTATAATACTGAATATCTTCTGGTGGATTAAATCTCCACATGATTAATTAGAGATCTCTATCTTTTACTGATATTTCAATTTGTCTATACATCTGCTTGATATCGGTGGTTATCACACAGTTATACGTTCTGTATCTTATCAAAATCTCGAATAAATCATCCTAAACCTTGGGCTCTTTCACAATTATATCGTTTAATGAAAGGTTAGTACTGGTTTTGCATGACGCATCGAATACTACTCTTAATTTAGTGGAGCCACTTTCTTGTTTAATCACACAATGATGCGGTAAGCAATAGTGTAGCTGCGGAATTTTCTTATCTTTTAATTTTGACATATGCCCAAGTTTTATATATTCTCTCATGAATGATGATACTGGTTTCTGAACTCTCTGTTTGATGAGTGTTTTCTTTCTAAATTAAGAAATCTTCTTAAAGCAATATTTTTAGAATCCCCAAATACGTTGGGAGGCCCTAAAACGGGAAAGTTAACTATAAATCTCCCATCTTTTGAAGTTGTAGAAGCAAAAATCCCTCACATTTTAATTTGAACTTTTTCAAAAGCGGTTTGATATCTTCTCTTATCGTCCAATCGCCTAACTCGAACTCTTGCCATATTTGATCTATTTTAAAAAATTTTTCTTCTACGTTTTGCGTCCTTCTGCTAACTCATCGTATGATGTTTTCAATCTCTTGAGTTGCTTTGATCTCTCCCCCTGTTTTTCCACTAGCAAGAAGATTTATCCATCTTACTCAAGATTTATCCATCTTAGATTTCCTGTTTTCGGATGTGCCTTGATTGTTACTGATACCATTGCGTATTCGTCAGCTGCTTGCTGTAATGATTGCCTATGATTTGAATCTTGACCACTTCTGTTATCACGATAAACCAAACTCATGCTACAACCGTCGGCTTCGTAAGTAAATTGGCTTCGTAACAACCCTTTTGTATATTACGTATTTATTTATGGCTTTAGCCTTCGTTAAAATACAACAATACGACAGGGTAGGATTATAATCAAGGTTTCAAAATATTATCCCTACTTAAAATTAACTAATTTATAACACTAACTGATCATTTACTACATGATTGTTAGTTTTAAAAATTCCTATTAATCATAAACACGTAAAATTTTCAATGTCCAGAATTTTATATTATAATTACTATTTTTAGTTTTCATTGCATCTTTGAATTGTTGCCTACTTTACACAAAGATAAAAATAACTTGTAAAAGCAATAAAAAGAAAATTCTTCAAAAATACAAGTAGAAATTCACATCATGTGGTTTTGTATGACAACAATTTAAATTTGATTATCTATTTAGGTCTTAGTTTATTTATTATGGTAAATATGTATTTTCAGTTTGAATATTATGCATAAAGGATAGAATTATATTAGATATTATTAAAAGGATAGATTTTTTTTTCATCGAAGGAAAGAGAAGTCATGAATACTACTAATACGCCATTCTCTGGCAACCCATAGTTAGTTATGTGTTTTACAACCAAAACCTCCTATACTATTTAATTCATTGGAAATTTTGATTTAAAATTTTGCGGCACAACTTTTTGAATAAACATTTCTTGCAATATCTAAATTCTCCTTCATTATTTCAGTTATCCTATTTAGTTGAGATTTATTACTGACAATTCTCTTTCTAAAATTACAAAATCAAGTTTATCTTAACTTATAGTTCTCAATTAATAATAGTGAATAGTGTTAATAATAGTGAAATACTTACATTTTATTAAGTGAAAAAATTCTTGTAAAATCACTATCGCGTGTTATCATACACTAAAAATTACCCGATAAAATCTACCGGGAAATCCCAAAAATAAATTTTTCATAATACGATAAACGCTAGTTTACATACAAATGTATAACAAAAAAAGCTTTTTTGAAATACTATAAATTGACCGATACAATGCCGATAAATAAACTCCATAATACTAGCACTACAATAACTATCAGAAATATTGTGTATCGTACAACATATTTTTTCCATAATAAGGGCTTATGTCTTTATATCTAACAAGTCCCAATGCTAAGTTGTCTCTTAGTAAAACTTGAAAGCACGCTCTTTTTTATATGGGTTTTTTTAAATCGAAGTGGCTATTTTTTGAGAAGAAATATTGAAATAAATTCACACTTATTATAAAGCAGATAAAATTTCGAAAATATATTTGAAAAATCAAGAAAATATATTAATATTTTCATTCATAATTATTTTAAAATTCTTGAAACAGCGGAAAAACAACAAACACAACCCCCTTCAACATTTTATATGTTACTGAAAGCATTTCATTATTTTTAAGTGAACAACTTTTTTTTCTCTATTAAGTAGAGTATTGTATAAAATTGGTTCAAACCAATGGCTTGTATTGTAGCACATTTCCCTTCAACAAGTGAAATTTCTGCTTTTAAATACAGTCTATGTATACCTATCACATTATTAAAATTATTTTCATTCATATGTAACTATTTCTAGGATTGCATATATTTAGGATGATGCATTCATGCAGTCTTTGAAATAAAGCAAAAATTAATATAAAGACGATTTGTTGATGTCTAAAAGACCCTAAAATTTCAAGCTTCTACAGGCTGGGGTCTAGAGAAAAACGAAATGAAAAATTTGGGAAAAAAAGACTTTAAATAACGGTAAATTTGAACGGCCATTTTGTTTTTCTAAAGTTTAACTATAGTATACCGCGCTAGGGGAAGCAAGCCGCTGCTTTTATGCGTTTGCAAAATTTCAAAAATGCTTTCATTGCAACAAATAGTTAAAAAAGGCCATTTTTAGGGTTTTGGGAGGGTATAACTTCTAGAGGAGGGGAGATAGGTAAAAATTTTTTCTACGGAAATAAGTTTCTAGTAAAGATCTATGTACATACAAAATTTCAGCTTTCTATCTTCAAGGGTATAGAAGTTTTGTAAACAGACACACGGACAGACGGACGGACAGAGTATAACTAATAAGCACTTTTTTCAAAATTTTTTTGGAAAAATGCTAAAAAGACCAATTTCTATCTTGAATCACATGAGGTTTTTATAAACATCAATTTGGGTTCCAGAGACACTGATTTTAAGTTTTAAGAAAACCAGAGTTTTTGCTGATTTAACTGCAGCTTCCCATAGTCCACTGACATGAGGTGAACGTTTTTTTTCTTGATCTTCATACTTCTCTACATCTGTGATTCGAACTGGCCACTCTTTTTCTTGCAGTTTTAAAAAACTAGGTCCATGAAATATAGTTCCAAGTTATGAATGTACTCTGGAGATGCACCTCTTGACAATATGTCAACTGGATTTTTCTTAGATTCTTCGAAATTTCACTGACTTGATGTACTTTTGTCATGAATTGAAGTTAATCTGTTGGCTTTATATCTTTTATATGATGCAGGGTCACCCTTTCTCCATGCTAATACATTCTTGGAATCACTCCAAAAATAAACTTCGTCAATCTTAATTGAAAGTGATTGTTTGACTTTATCCATTAGTTTTACTGCTAAAAGTGCTGCACATAATTCTAGCTTCGATGTCGCCAGAATTTTAAATGGAACCACCCGAGATTCTGAACATAAAAGCTCACACACGATTTAATTTTTTACGTTGATATAAACCTTTTCACAATCATCATTCACAGGCGTCTCCAAACGCCTGTAATTCTGTTCTAATGGGAATTTCTTTGCTAAAAACATATCTTGAAATTTCAATTCTTCTTAACATGTCTAAACCTTGTCTGTAATTAATCCAATCTTCCGTTAAACTTTCATTTAATTCTTCATCCCAATCTAATTGAGCTTCCATAATTTTTGAATTAATATTTTTGCTATAACAACTACCGGATTTATGAGACCTAGGCGATCAAACAGCCGTAATATTTCCGACACTACTTTTCTCTTTGTGAATTTTTCGTTCATGTTTCAGATCATCTACATAAAAATCTTTCATAACTTTTACGGCTTTTAGAAACTCCAACTGGCCTTGTTCAGCTAATAATTTTATACATCTTGTTGCTAAATATGGAACTGCTTTGGTCCCATACGTAACTGTGTTTAATTTATAATACTGAATATCTTCTGGTGGATTAAATCTCCACATGATTAATTAGAGATCTCTATCTTTTACTGATATTTCAATTTGTCTATACATCTGCTTGATATCGGTGGTTATCACACAGTTATACGTTCTGTATCTTATCAAAATCTCGAATAAATCATCCTAAACCTTGGGCTCTTTCACAATTATATCGTTTAATGAAAGGTTAGTACTGGTTTTGCATGACGCATCGAATACTACTCTTAATTTAGTGGAGCCACTTTCTTGTTTAATCACACAATGATGCGGTAAGCAATAGTGTAGCTGCGGGACTCAAAAACTGATCTGCGGGCCGATCTTACATTTTTTATCATATATCCGGAACGAATTGATGGAATTTCTTGAAATTTGGTATTTGAGTTCTGGTTGTTACCGAAAGTAACTGGCGAGCATTTCAGGGAATGCGGGTAGCACAAAGAGAAACTCTACTAAGAGCCAAATTTACATTTTTCTAGGTCTTAACTATAAGCTTAAGTATTTAACAGACACTTTTATAATATTCTGTAACACTTTCACTTGACTAGACAAAACACATTGCGGTCGGTTATGTGCTGACCACATCAGATTTTTTTGTAGCTTTTTTTCGAAGCCCAACATCAACTTTTATCAGTAAAATTTTAATAGCAACTTTTTGATTTATAATCATGGCCAACAAAATATTTTTATTTCCCATATTTATAATTTTATGATATTAAGTTTTTGAATACAAATATTTATTGATATACATATATGATATGTATACGTAAACATATGTATGTATATTTTGTTTCATTTTTGAATTTTGAATTTGGGTCTTTTAGTGTTCTACAAGACTGAAATTATAAGAGTAAATCTGCCAATAATTAGACATATTGTAATATAATATAACTTTTCACTCTGTTTCGATTAGATGGCCTGTTCCTAATTGATTTACATAAATACCTGCATTATGGTTTAAATGTGTTATTTTATATGGAGGCTTCACTGATTCACCTAATGCCAGTAATGGAAGAAACAGAATAGGTAAAATAACAAACATTATAGTACTAAATGGTTTGTTAAACTGTGCCCTTTTTCTTGATCCTTCTTTATTTTGTTTTCTTTTTGAGTTATTTTCCCGTGACACTTCTTCTTGAACTTCGGTTTCTTTATCGATAGGTAGTGGTGCCACGTTGTGAACTGTACGTTTAAATATTTCATTTTTAATTTCATTTAACTAAGATTACTCTTACAAGTCCATCACTTTCTTTAAAAACTTTTTGAATTCTACCCATTTGCCATTTTAATGGAGGCATATTAACTTCTTTAAGAATAACCATTAAATCCGGTGTTAAATTTTTTACTGGCTCTTTCCACTTGTAGCGTCTTTGCAACTCACTTAAATATTCTTTATGCCATCGACACCAGAACTCTGCACGAACTCTGCCTCCACCTTGATGCTGTTGATAATTTATTATTAGGTATATTAAGTTTAGGTCTTGTAATTAAAGGTTGCCCTATTTAAAAAATGTCGTAGAATTAATGCTTCTAAATCATCGGGATGGTTTGAAAGTGGAGTTAACGGTAGAGAGTTTAACACAGCGTCGGTTTCTGCAACTACTGTGGTTAATTCCTCGAATGTTAGTGAAGCTGACATTAATGTATTTTGGAGTAAATGTTTTTGCTGATTTAACTGCAGCTTCCCATAGTCCACTGACATGAGGTGAACGTTTTTTTTCTTGATCTTCATACTTCTCTACATCTGTGATTCGAACTGGCCACTCTTTTTCTTGCAGTTTTAAAAAACTAGGTCCATGAAATATAGTTCCAAGTTATGAATGTACTCTGGAGATGCACCTCTTGACAATATGTCAACTGGATTTTTCTTAGGTTCTTCGGAATTTCACTGACTTGATGTACTTTTGTCATGAATTGAAGTTAATCTGTTGGCTTTATATCTTTTATATGATGCAGGGTCACCCTTTCTCCATGCTAATACATTCTTGGAATCACTCCAAAAATAAACTTCGTCAATCTTAATTGAAAGAGATTGTTTGACTTTATCCATTAGTTTTACTGCTAAAAGTGCTGCACATAATTCTAGCTTCGATGTCGCCAGAATTTTAAATGGAACCACCCGAGATTCTGAACATAAAAGCTCACACACGATTTCATTTTTTACGTTGATACTTCGTAAGTATATTGCTGCCCTATAAACCTTTTCACAATCATCATTCACAGGCGTCTCCAAACGCCGGTAATTCTGTTCTAATGGGAATTTCTTTGCTAAAAACATATCTTGAAATTTCAATTCTTCTTAACATGTCTAAACCTTGTCTGTAATTAATCCAATCTTCCGTTAAACTTTCATTTAATTCTTCATCCCAATCTAATTGAGCTTCCATAATTTTTGAATTAATATTTTTGCTATAACAACTACCGGATTTATGAGACCTAGGCGATCAAACAGCCGTAATATTTCCGACACTACTTTTCTCTTTGTGAATTTTTCGTTCATGTTTCAGATCATCTACATAAAAATCTTTCATAACTTTACGGCTTTCATAACTTTTACGGGTTCAGCTAATAATTTTAAACATCTTGTTGCTAAATATGGAACTGCTTTGGTCCCATACGTAACTGTGTTTAATTTATAATACTGAATATCTTCTGGTGGATTAAATCTCCACATGATTAATTAGAGATCTCTATCTTTTACTGATATTTCAATTTGTCTATACATCTGCTTGATATCGGTGGTTATCACACAGTTATACGTTCTGTATCTTATCAAAATCTCGAATAAATCATCCTAAACCTTGGGCTCTTTCACAATTATATCGTTTAATGAAAGGTTAGTACTGGTTTTGCATGACGCATCGAATACTACTCTTAATTTAGTGGAGCCACTTTCTTGTTTAATCACACAATGATGCGGTAAGCAATAGTGTAGCTGCGGAATTTTCTTATCTTTTAATTTTGACATATGCCCAAGTTTTATATATTCTCTCATGAATGATGATACTGGTTTCTGAACTCTCTGTTTGATGAGTGTTTTCTTTCTAAATTAAGAAATCTTCTTAAAGCAATATTTTTAGAATCCCCAAATACGTTGGGAGGCCCTAAAACGGGAAAGTTAACTATAAATCTCCCATCTTTTGAAGTTGTAGAAGCAAAAATCCCTCACATTTTAATTTGAACTTTTTCAAAAGCGGTTTGATATCTTCTCTTATCGTCCAATCGCCTAACTCGAACTCTTGCCATATTTGATCTATTTTAAAAAATTTTTCTTCTACGTTTTGCGTCCTTCTGCTAACTCATCGTATGATGTTTTCAATCTCTTGAGTTGCTTTGATCTCTCCCCCTGTTTTTCCACTAGCAAGAAGATTTATCCATCTTACTCAAGATTTATCCATCTTAGATTTCCTGTTTTCGGATGTGCCTTGATTGTTACTGATACCATTGCGTATTCGTCAGCTGCTTGCTGTAATGATTGCCTATGATTTGAATCTTGACCACTTCTGTTATCACGATAAACCAAACTCATGCTACAACCGTCGGCTTCGTAAGTAAATTGGCTTCGTAACAACCCTTTTGTATATTACGTATTTATTTATGGCTTTAGCCTTCGTTAAAATACAACAATACGACAGGGTAGGATTATAATCAAGGTTTCAAAATATTATCCCTACTTAAAATTAACTAATTTATAACACTAACTGATCATTTACTACATGATTGTTAGTTTTAAAAATTCCTATTAATCATAAACACGTAAAATTTTCAATGTCCAGAATTTTATATTATAATTACTATTTTTAGTTTTCATTGCATCTTTGAATTGTTGCCTACTTTACACAAAGATAAAAATAACTTGTAAAAGCAATAAAAAGAAAATTCTTCAAAAATACAAGTAGAAATTCACATCATGTGGTTTTGTATGACAACAATTTAAATTTGATTATCTATTTAGGTCTTAGTTTATTTATTATGGTAAATATGTATTTTCAGTTTGAATATTATGCATAAAGGATAGAATTATATTAGATATTATTAAAAGGATAGATTTTTTTTTCATCGAAGGAAAGAGAAGTCATGAATACTACTAATACGCCATTCTCTGGCAACCCATAGTTAGTTATGTGTTTTACAACCAAAACCTCCTATACTATTTAATTCATTGGAAATTTTGATTTAAAATTTTGCGGCACAACTTTTTGAATAAACATTTCTTGCAATATCTAAATTCTCCTTCATTATTTCAGTTATCCTATTTAGTTGAGATTTATTACTGACAATTCTCTTTCTAAAATTACAAAATCAAGTTTATCTTAACTTATAGTTCTCAATTAATAATAGTGAATAGTGTTAATAATAGTGAAATACTTACATTTTATTAAGTGAAAAAATTCTTGTAAAATCACTATCGCGTGTTATCATACACTAAAAATTACCCGATAAAATCTACCGGGAAATCCCAAAAATAAATTTTTCATAATACGATAAACGCTAGTTTACATACAAATGTATAACAAAAAAAGCTTTTTTGAAATACTATAAATTGACCGATACAATGCCGATAAATAAACTCCATAATACTAGCACTACAATAACTATCAGAAATATTGTGTATCGTACAACATATTTTTTCCATAATAAGGGCTTATGTCTTTATATCTAACAAGTCCCAATGCTAAGTTGTCTCTTAGTAAAACTTGAAAGCACGCTCTTTTTTATATGGGTTTTTTTAAATCGAAGTGGCTATTTTTTGAGAAGAAATATTGAAATAAATTCACACTTATTATAAAGCAGATAAAATTTCGAAAATATATTTGAAAAATCAAGAAAATATATTAATATTTTCATTCATAATTATTTTAAAATTCTTGAAACAGCGGAAAAACAACAAACACAACCCCCTTCAACATTTTATATGTTACTGAAAGCATTTCATTATTTTTAAGTGAACAACTTTTTTTTCTCTATTAAGTAGAGTATTGTATAAAATTGGTTCAAACCAATGGCTTGTATTGTAGCACATTTCCCTTCAACAAGTGAAATTTCTGCTTTTAAATACAGTCTATGTATACCTATCACATTATTAAAATTATTTTCATTCATATGTAACTATTTCTAGGATTGCATATATTTAGGATGATGCATTCATGCAGTCTTTGAAATAAAGCAAAAATTAATATAAAGACGATTTGTTGATGTCTAAAAGACCCTAAAATTTCAAGCTTCTACAGGCTGGGGTCTAGAGAAAAACGAAATGAAAAATTTGGGAAAAAAAGACTTTAAATAACGGTAAATTTGAACGGCCATTTTGTTTTTCTAAAGTTTAACTATAGTATACCGCGCTAGGGGAAGCAAGCCGCTGCTTTTATGCGTTTGCAAAATTTCAAAAATGCTTTCATTGCAACAAATAGTTAAAAAAGGCCATTTTTAGGGTTTTGGGAGGGTATAACTTCTAGAGGAGGGGAGATAGGTAAAAATTTTTTCTACGGAAATAAGTTTCTAGTAAAGATCTATGTACATACAAAATTTCAGCTTTCTATCTTCAAGGGTATAGAAGTTTTGTAAACAGACACACGGACAGACGGACGGACAGAGTATAACTAATAAGCACTTTTTTCAAAATTTTTTTGGAAAAATGCTAAAAAGACCAATTTCTATCTTGAATCACATGAGGTTTTTATAAACATCAATTTGGGTTCCAGAGACACAGCAATACGCAATCAACCTTTTCCGAATTCCTGAAATACATAAATGACTCACTGGATCAAAAGAAGTACGTTGCATCGGTATTTGTGGACCTAAAAAATTGTGGCGTTGGATACTGTCGACCACAGAATACGGCTTGAAATATTATTCGACATTGGCATCCTCGGCTGCTCTAACGACCTAATTAGATGTAACCTCAGTAAAAAAGAAATTACCACAAGGTTTCTATGTGTCAGTAGTCAAACTGGTGTTATACAATGTGTACCCTAAGGATCAAATTTGGGATCAACTCTGTATATTTTATACATACAAAACATTATGCGAGCGAACCTAATAGCTAAATATAGTTTCTTTGCTGATAACAGTTGTCTTTGGTATAGTGGTGTCAATAAACAGGAAGCGGTGCGTGGCGTAAACAATAATCTGCACAAATTTCTGAAATGGGCCGAGAATTCCAAATTAACTATAAATGAGTATTTAGCTATATAAAAACTTTATTAAATCATCAATGTTCTAAATAATTGGAAGATCTGGGCTGAAGTTAGATGATGACACTGCTGTTTCATGCGCACATCATGAGTCACATAATAACTTAATCAATTGGTCTTCTGGTTTGAACACCTTACTAAAGAGATGCGATAAACATTAAATAAAGCACTTTATTTAAGTTAATTATTTAGTTCTCTACGGTTTCGAATTACGTTACCACACTGCAGATCTTTGCAGTCAAGCAGAAATTGATACACTAGAGTTGACAATTTTACCAGAGAAGCTACTATTTGTGAACGAAAAGTTATAATCGAGACATCAAAACACAATACCACGTATATAAGAAGGAGAAACATTACAAATAGATGAACAAGAAACGCGAACCAGATTAACGTCCCTAAAAGCTGTACTCAAAAGCGTTCTACACCTTTGGAAAATAGAATGTTCTACAAAGTCCTTAGCTACAACAACAAAGCAGTAGCTGGTGGCACATTTATAAAAAGTAAAAAACCTGACATCAAATAGAAATTTAAGATTATTCAAATCATAATATTAACATACTTCTCAACACTGAACATAACAGCAACAACTGAACATAACTTCCCAACACTGAACATATCACATGCACTCACACATTTTATGACAACAATGAACAACATATAAAACGGCTGTCGACAAAAAAATCGTCGCTTATTTTCATCCCAGTACCAGCTGAGCTGAAATGGAAGACACAACTTTATTTTAACATTGAGCTTTATTCTAGTTGTTGAAGTAGAGCGACAATTGTCGTTACGACTTGATGCGAGATATGTCGTAGTGAAACGACGTTTTTTGTTGAAAAGTACAAGTGACAAGAAAGTGGAATCAAGTCATAAAATATATAATTTAATTTTCGTTTTTTTTGTGAAAGTATTTATAAATTTGAAGAATTGGAAATTTCATGACAGAGAACGCCTTTTAAAGGTACTCGTTTTTCCCTCGAATATATTCAGTAAATATATAAAACCCTCCTTTAGAAGTCTGTAATAGTTTATAAATCTGTGAATAAAATAAAATGTTTGCAACTAATTTACTAGAAAAAATTTGGCAAATCCTTTGGATTAGAGCTGTCGCTAATCTTAAATCTTTCGATCCTTAATTGTTGTTTTTTTTTAATTTCATCACTACCGGAATGAGATGAATTCGTAAACCATAATACAAATGACATTTTTTATTATTTAAAAATATAAATATATACACTGAAAATTTTTTTAGTTTGAGCTTTAATCGCCGAAATTTCTTTTTAAAATGTATCAATTTCACTTGAAAGGTTTTATTTTCGATTATATCTCGCACTCACTTCACTCGACAACCAGAATACCACATTTCAAATGATGTGACAGCGACAACGACAAATGTCACGTAAGTGACGCGACAACTAGAATAAGGCTCATTAATTTATTATTTAATATATTGTGTAAAAAAACAATATATAATTTAGTAAAAATTTAAATTTAAATTAAATTAAAACTAATCAGTGATAAATGTTAGATACACTTTAAATTACTTCAAATTCTTACTAACCGATTTAGCAAAATTGAAGTTAATGTCTTTTTGTGGAAAGTTAATACAAAGAAGCTCCCGTCATTTAACAAATATTGTAGAAACACGTTCAGAGTTTTAGAAATTGACACACTCAAGCGAATTACCAATATCACATATATTTGTAGCAAGTGAACATCAAATTTGGATTAGTTGGAAATATTTTCCAGAACTGAATCCAGTACTTAAAAATCAATCTCTGATAATTGGAGCGTTTACCACAGCACATGCTAGATTTTTGTTGCATTACGAAATGAGTAAAATTGGAAAAAATGCTCTTTATTGCCATACGGATTCTATGATATTTGTACAAAATACTAAGAATCGCGAATGTAATTTGGGAACATGTAATGTTTATTATTTTAATGTTTTTTAAACACTTAAAAAAGAAGTTTTGTTTATTATTGTAGGAAATTTTTGGCAAGGTTTAACAAACGAATTTTACGGAAAAAGTATTTATGGTACAGAACTTGTATCGACTGGTTCTAAAAGATTTACTAGTATTATAATCCTGACACAAAGAAATATGGTGAGACTCTAAAATGTAAAGGAATAACAAGTAATAAAAGTATCACAACACTAAATTTTGAGCATTTTAAGGAAATAGTTACAAATCCTTCTGGGGATTTTTATTTCACAATTTCAAATAAAATTATACGTCGGAATTTTTTGAAGTAACATCGAAAAAAAAAACAAATTTGAATTTATATATTTTTCTAAACGTGCTTGCCATGATAATTATCAAGCAATTCCATATTGCCTTTTAAACGATTAAAAATATACGTACATATGTATAAAAAATTTGTATACTCGTATAAATTAGTAAGTTTATGATAATAGATTTTAATTTTTATTTTTACATGAACACTAGAAATATGGCGCAAAATGTGTTAATAGTTGATCTGCAATTTATTGTCGGAAACAATAATCAACACTAAAGCAGTTGACTAAAGTTCGCTCTACTCCAACCACTCAATTATCGCTAATTTATACTACTTTAAACCTCCGTATTTTAAAGAAGAACTTGATTCTGAAGCAAGGAAGCAAAACGAGTACAACCTAAGGCCTATAAACGGTTTTAATTGGATTGTGGAATATCACTATAATAATTATATTGATATTTCACACAAAATTTATATCAAAGGAGTTCAAAAGAAAACGTTTCTGGAAAAATATTTGCGAAATCAGACTATTAATTTGGATAAGGACATAGTACCATGAATCGTTCTATGAAATTCATTTAAAATCCGACAATCATAAAAAACCGGTGACTTCAATAATGCTTTAAAAAAGATTTATGTACGGGATTAATACGGTTGTAGTACCGTCTCAAGCTTTCAATACCTTTACATTGTAAAAAAAACTACTAAAGCTTTTCGTATATTTTGGAATATAATTTTTACCATATCAATACAACTTTGACATTTATTTGAAAATTTCAATTTAAAATTCTGTGCAAATGTTCATTTTTATAAAAATTGTAGTAACCATCTTTAAAAACATAGCTTAAACAAAACAATTTAATAAAAATATAATAAAAATATAAAAAATAATAAATTTTGTAATTTAATACATAAATTAAACCATATAATATATAATTTAATTTTTATTTTTAGAGTTAAAGTAACAACAAGGAAGCAATTTGAAGAATTGGGAAATTTTATGACGGAGAACGCCTTTATTGCGAAAGGCCTTAAATTTGCTGAAAATAGCTGCATAAGCAAATGCGAGTTTGATGCAAAATGGAACCAGCTAACAGAAAAGCTTAATAGCTTGGGTCGGCCCATTAGAAGTACTGCAGGATGGCAGAAGGTAATTTTAACTTAAGTTTCATTTAAAATTTAATTAATTTATGGAAATTTCAGGTTTGGTGTGACTACAAATTGAAGTTAAAAAAAAAATTAGCGCACAACAAAAAGGAGTTAAATTCAACTGGCGGTGGTTTATTTAAATAAGGGAATCATGAGATGATCCCGGATCGCAAACCTTTAAGTCACATTATATTAAAATATTTACAAATATTTAACAAGCAATATTATACATACCAACATAACGTTTAAGCTATGATAACCTTTCCGGTTATAATATAAATGCTGATGATATTTTGACGGAGTTATAATTCTAACGTGTGTTCCGTCTACTCAGCCGATCACTCCAGGAAACCCAAATTTTTCATAGAATGCTAATTTAATCTCATTTCTTTCATGCTCTTCTGGAAACTTTATCAAACTGCTGCAAATTTCAGCTTCTAAAGTTGTTAAAACTTCTTTTAATATTTTAGAGAACGTAGGCTGTGCTAAACCTGTATATAAATCGTTAGCAACACCTTTTTGATAGCTGCCCTCAGATAGGAAGCGTAAAACAGCTCCTAATTTAATTATAGGTGAGACTCCAAAACACCTTTTAGGGGTACTTGTTTTTCCCTCGAATGTATTTAGTAAATATAGAAAGGCCTCCTTTGAAAGTCTGTAATAGCTTATAAATCTGTAAATAAAATAAAATGTTTGTAACAAATGTATTTGAAAAAATTATTATCTTACACTCCATTTGGCAAATCCAATGGACTAGAGCTATTCCTAATCTTAAATCTTTTGATCCTTAATTGTTGTTTTTTTTCAGTTTCATCACTCTCGGAGTCTGATGAATCCGTAAACCATAGTGCAAATGACGACATTTTTTATTTCCCTCGTATTTATAAAAATAAATATATACACCGAATTTTTTTTTTAGTTTGAACTTTACTCGCCAAAATTTCTTTTTAAAATGTATCAATTTCACTTGAAATGTTTCATTTTCGTTTATTTCTCGCAGTCACGCCACTCGACACCTAGAATACCACATTTCAAATGATGTGACAACGACAACGACAAATGTCACGTAAGTGACGCGACAACTAGAATAAGGCTCAAAGTCAATTAACGTGCAGACAGTCTGACGTAGTAATTCAGTAAATAAATTTGATGTATTGAGTGACTATCATTACGTTAAAAATAATATAAAAAATAATTTTTTTGTTAATTTTTAATATGTAAGTATAAAATTATTTTAAATCTAAAAAAATTTTTTTTTTGTTTTGACGTTTACGGATGATCAAAATTCAAAGTCAATTACGGGTAAAAAGTTTAATACATTTCTGTCCGTAAAAGTTTTATACATCAGACAGTTTGCAGACTGAAAACAAAATTTTGACGTTAAAGAATTTGCGGTATATCTTCATGTTTTTGTATAATGTATTGTATAACTTGACTATAGTGTAATTGCATAACTTGATGTATTTGTATTTGTATATTTAGATGTAATAGTATAATAAATATCTTGATGTATTCATTAAAAACAAATAAAATTTAATTACGAAAAATGTTTTTTTATTTCGGTATTATATTAATATTACACATTTTAGGATTATTACATAAATCCAAATCATATAAAAACAAAGCTATAAAGCTTTTCTGATAGCTGATTCCACTTTGCTTCAAACTCGCATTTAGGCGTTCTCCGTCATAAAATTTCCCAATTCTTCAAATTGTTTCTTTGTTGTTACTTTTACGCTAAAAGTAAAAATTAAATTATATATTATACGGTTTAATTTATGTACTAAATTACAAAATTTATGATTTTTTATAATTTTATTAAATTGTTTTGTTTAAACTTACGTTTTTTGTGTATCCATCTTGCTTGTCAGTTGTTAAATACTTTTCGGCAAGAAACGGCGTTTCACTACGTGATATGTCGCATCAGGACGACAACTGGAATAAAGCTGAAACACATTTTCCCGCTATTCCCCAGCAAGTGTCACTGCAATCGCCACTTAGAATATCAAATTCAAGTCGTGACAACAATTATCGTTCTACTTCGACAACTAGAATAAGGCTCAATATTAAAATTGCTCAATAATGTGGTGAGCTGCATAACTACTTGATGGTTATGTATGTTTCCGAATTTATTGCTATCAGCAGCACTAAGCATTACATCTTTTGTAGGAAATTTGTATTGTATTTCTATGGTAGCTATTTTACAATTTTCTTTTATGTCTGCTAGCATAACATTTTAATTAGTGTTAAAGCAATAAAACTTGTTTGAACATGTTTTCTATGTAAAGAGTAATATTTGATTGTTACATAATACGTAAAGCTATTTATAGATTTCAATAGACAATTCGATTTTTATCTATTTGTACGCTCGCCTTAAATTCTGCATAAACTAGAGCTGTTAGTGTAGATGAAGTTGGTTTTGATAATCTCGCATCAATTCGTACAGTTCTTTGACATTATTACCTGGGGTAATCAAAAGTCTGAATCTGGGGTTAAATCAAAAGTCAATAAAAACAAACCCTTTCTAAACACAGGCTTCGTCATTTGATGACCTGATAAATTTCTGTTCCAGAGAATAAAATATGATATGCTCTTGTGCTGCAATCATGATCGTCAGAAAATCGTGTTTCTATTGCTGCAATTGGCATTTGCATACCATTAACATAAAGCATGAATTATGACATATCGAAATGCTTAAAATTGTATGAATTTTTTGTTCGCTTTCTCCAATATCCTGCATTTTCAATCATGCAAAAAATAATTGTGATAGTTGACCAATAAAAACATTTTCTAGCGAAATAGACGAACTGTTGTATGGAATTGTGAAATCTTGACTTGCACTCTCTGATAATGATATTTAACATTTGCTTTTTCCAAAACTGCATTATGGGTTAATAATAGGCTAGGGTTTATGGTTACGTGCTTCATACATAAATTGACTTCCACAACTTTTAGTTGAAATCCATCAGAGTCAATCGCAAGTAATAACAAATCTGGTTTTTCTAGACATTTCTAGAATTCGAATATCGGCAATGGTTATTAAAATCGTAGGCTGATTAAACATATCAACACGAGTTCAACAACTTTACTATTATGATGTAGCTTTTGAGGTTCCTTTGAACCATTATTGTCAGATCCATCTACATTCCGCTTATCTAAAATCCACGCAGCACATTCTAAATGGGTTGTTGCAGCATCAGTGCATTAATTTAACAGAGATTCAATATAAGCTCTATAATGGTAATTTCCATCTGATGGTGTGATATTTTTACCATTGAATTGTACATTACAGTGCTTGATTAGGAATGTGATAGATTATTACAGTGACTTTAATAATGCGCTGACGACGTAAATTTTACAAAGTATCAAATTCCAAAAAGTTTAGTAAAAGTTCTTGACATTGTGCACTTTTCCTAAATGCGTTTTATACATAGTGGAGACGTAAAATAAAATTAAATCGGGCATCTAAAAAATCGAGCACGCTTTTCTTATACTCTTGCCAGAAACAACCGATAAAATAAACTAGCATATATTTTCAGCAATAAAATTCTACTTATCACGTTTTTTTTCTAAAATGCAGCATAAAAATGCTAAGTTCTTAATGATGTGGTAACGTTTTATAAAAATGAACATTTGCACAGAACTAATGTCTTTATATCTAACAAGTCCCAATACTCAATTTTTTTTACGAAATGTTACGAATTTTTGGCCTCGTTGTTGGTTTTTTCTTTAAATGCCACTGATCGTGTCATATTTTTTATTATTTTTTTCTTTTTTTTTACGTAAAAAAGAGATTAATATTTTAAAACATCTCAGGATATTATACACATTTGCTAAAAAGCTTCCCATTTAAATTCTATTGCACGAAAAAGAAAGAAAGGTAGGAGAAAAGAAAAAATGAAAAAAAAATTCAAATTCATATTTCAGTATGGTTTCAAATGTTAATGAGGAAGGATGTATGATCTTTTATGCACATTTTGTATTTCCCAATAAGGTAAGTTGAGTAGTGTCGGCTAACAAAAATGTTATTAAAAGTAATATAGGTTGACACATTTCAACAATTTGAATTATCTCATTTCGATTATTCATACGTTACTTATAAAATTGTTTCAAATAATTTCAGTTAGTTATTAAAAATAAATATGTACCTACTTCCAATAAATTTTTTTTAAATAATTATTTTAAAAATATTTCAAACATGTTATATTGAGTGCTTCAAAAATTTTGCTGTGCTCTTTTTTCATATTTTATTAGCAGGTAAATAAGAGCAATCTATTTATAAAATGTCCCTGCATGTGTATGTATGACCTATCTTAATTCTAAACGGAAAGAATTTTAAAATACCTGAACAAAAATTTTAAAATACCTGTTATTTTACAGTCGGAATTTTCGAGTCATTTGGTAAAATACCATTTATTTCAAAAATAGAAAAATATTCAAATCCGGTCATAAAAATATATGATTGTTTTTTCCAAACATTTTAAATATTTTTTTTTCTTAGGTAATTGATATAAATGATAGTAAGTTTTTAATATTTTTTCAAATAAAAATAGAGGTAAAATTTTGAAGTTTATATAAAATTTGTATTTAACAAATAGTATTTGATTGTATTTTAGATATTATTTTCTAATTCCCACTTCAAATTTTTTCTTTACTATGTATTTATATCAATATTCAATAATTATCTTTCAATAATTATATTTTCAACTTGACACCACAGGCACTTCCCATATCTTGCGTTAACTTACCCTATGAGAAAAAAAAGCTGTTCACTTAAAAATAATGAAATGCTTTCAGTAACAAATAAAACGTTGAAGGCGAAGGTTGTGTTTGTTGTTTTTCCGCTTTTTTTTTAAATTTTAAAATATTAATATATTTTTTTGATTTTTCAAATATATGTTCTAAATTTTACCTGCTTTATAATAAGTGTGAATTTATTTTAATATTTCTTCTCAAAAAATAGCCACTTCGATTTAAAAAAGGCCATATAAAATAAGGTGTGCTTTCAAGTTTCTCTCTGAGCATTGGGACTTGTTAGACATAAAGACATTAACAGAACTTTAAATTGAAATTTTCAAATAAATTTCAAAGTTGTATTGATATGGTAAAAATTGTATTCCAAAATATACAAAAAGCTTTAGTAGTGGTTTTTACAATGTAAAGGTATTGAAAGCACTGAAGCAGTACTACAACCGTATTAATACCGTACTTAAATCTTCTTTTAAGCATTATTGAAGTCACGGTTAGTTTCACTGAATTGTTGAAAAGTTTTTCCATCTGCACTGTTACATTATGCCACGATGTTCGATCTTTTTTAAAATTTGATGATAATGAAAATAAACCTCTGTATGGCCCAATTAAACGAATTTTATCGCCATGGCCCAATTAAACGGTTGAGGGACTGTCTAAAAAAGTAATAGGATTGTATGAAACCAATTTTCAGATTTTAAAATACTTGCTTTTATTGGTGGGTTTGTAAATAAATCTAATTTTGATTTTCTACATTCGTTCATTTTATGTTTTAATCAAATATATTTTGTGTTTGAATTTTTCTCCGCTTACTCTTAGCTTTGCGTTTCTTTTGGTATGAATAAGTCAATGTAGATGAGTTTTTCTTATACATTTAGTTTGTTCACAGTGCGATATCTTATATTTTTTTAACGCCTTCTTTCCTCTATCTTGCAATACTTCTTTTACCTAAATCGGGTGATATGAGTTGTTTTAAATATTCAAACACTCTTTGGAAGAAAGTTTCGAGTCCTCGATCTCTTACATTGAACCCTTAGTTCAGATTTAAAAGCACTAAAGGTCCATAGTCATCAATACCGCTATCAGTTTGTACTAAACAATACTTGTAATAAGAATGATTCATCGTATAAGAACGAATAACATGAGCTTGGCGATTTATTTATATCTTTTGAAGTGTAACACAATTTCGGTGGGCATGTTGCTTCTGAAAACATTTAAATTGTAATGCATTCCATTTGTCACATAGCAAAAATGAAATGCTTTCAAAACTATCTTCTTCAATATTACTATACTGAATATGATTACATTGTATTACGAAATCTGCAAGGGATTTGTTGTATTACTAGTATACTCAAACACATATCAGTTTTAGTTTCCAGAGAGGTTAACTATTCTATTATGATTTCATATGGCTCAATAACTTTAGATTTATATTTTTTAAGTACTTTTTGTACAGCGAGTACTTGATGAAACCATGTTTTCAATAAAATTGTACTGAATAGCCAGTGCCAGCAGGTATCCGCATTTCAACCAAAGACCTTTCAATTCATATTTTCATATATTCCGTATTTGTGGTATTTATAACAAATTTATTATCGAAAACATAGTTTGCATCGTTTTGAGCCCAGATTTGGAAAAACATTCTGAAAAAGTGTAGATAACAAAAGAATTTTCTAATCGCATTGTAGTTCATTTTGATTGTAAAGAACATACGCTTTTCCTATACCAATAGAATTTTTTTCCGATATTCTAACAAATACTACATTAGCTTTTTAGTAAATTTTAATAAAGTATTTTCAGATAATATTTAGTTGATGCATCGCTTAACAATATTTTTTTCTTTTTTTTTCTACTAGGTGAAAAAATCCCGAAAGACGAAGAAGGACGGTTCTATCTACCTTTTTCCTCAGACAGTGGGGGAGCGTAACTGCTACCCTAAAAAATCACCTAAATTCTGAACGGATAAAACTGGTCCTACAGACCAACTATTACCTCCGCACTATCTTGGTTTTTCCGCGCAGGAATTAAATACCTTGCATAAGGAAATTGGTATTTCGTGTTAAATCGAATGGTCTTGTTCGTTTAAGTCTTTCTGTCATAACGCCATTATCTAGCAGCTGAGCTGCTTCCATATTTATATGCTGTTCTAGACGAGCCCTATGCTTTGTAGCACAACTCCTAATTTCATCCACAACCAAAGAATTTCTGTTGATATGACTGTGACATATATACCATGGCGCATTTACCATGCCCCGTAGAACTTTATTCTGGAAGGTTTGAATTTGGTTAATGTAAGTTTTCTTGGCACAACCCCACAATTGAATGCCATATCGCCAAATTGGTTTAATGATTTGGTTATAAATTAATATCTTATTATCAATTGCCGAATTGGACTTAAGACTATATATAATACATAGGAGCCAATAATTTTCTCTATATTTATTTTCTAATTCTATGTGTTTCTTCTTTATATGCTCTTTCCACCTTAGCTTAACATCTAAAGTCATTCCTATGTATTTTGATGAGTAATAGATCGCTACGTTTGTTCCATTCACATTAATTTGTGGTGGATTCACTATTTTCCGATTGGTGAAGTTTATGTCAACCGATTTCGCTTGATTCAACTTTACCTTCCAATCTCTAGTCCACTGGCTTATTTTGTTAATTGCCGCCTGTAATTTTTTTGTCAAATCGTCAATAACTCTATTTGTGGCAAATCATTCGTGTAAAGCAGGTACAACGTTGGGCCCAATATACTGCTTGACGGCACACCCGCCTTTATTTCTCTTAGCGTGGGGTATTCAGCATCTTGTTTAATTCTAAATAAGCTATCAGCTAAGTAAGATTTCAAAATTTCTACAAATGACGATGGTAACAACAAAGGCCCTAACTTAAGTATAAGGCCTTTGTGCAATACCCTGTAGAATGCCCGTGCTACGTCTAGAAACATAGAAGAGAAGTTTTCCTTATTTTCCTAGCTTTTTTCTATAATATTAGTTATTCTATGGACCTGGTCTATTGTAGAATGGTTTCTTCTAAAACCAAATTGATGGTATTAGGCCCCTACTTTCTCTTATTTGCTTCAATCTCCTTATTAGCAGTTTTTCAAAAAGATTAGACATCATTGGTTACAGTGTAAATTGATTTCTAATTGAGTAAGTGGAGCTATGCTGTCTGCTTCATTTGCGATAGATTCTACCAAACCTACATCTGAGGTTATTCCGTTTGGCGTGAATATGTTTTCCAAGTGATCAGCAAACAATTCGGCCTTTTCTATATTGCTCCTCGCCAACCTGCCATTTGCTTTCATCAGTGGCGGAGCGTGCCTAATCGGTCTCTTTTTGCTCTTTGCCGCCTTCCATAAGAAATAATTCGTTTCCTTCATGGTTGACAAGTTCTTTATATAATTTTCGTATGTTGCCGATTTAAATTCTTGGATTTTTCTTTTAAGCACCTGGGAAAGTCTGTTTAAAACAGTCTTATTATTAGGGTGACGCGAACGTTGCCATCTACGTCTGGCCCTTCTCTTTTCACCTACTAAATCAGTTATTTCTCGAGGATAGCTATTCGCTGTCGGTTTGTACTTTGACACTTTTGTATTGTTCCATGCAGCTTTTTGCATGATTTTAATAGATCCCTCTAACTCCACATCTAATTGTTCTCTTGATTGTATATTAATATTTAAGTCAATATTGTTTATTATTTCGTATTTAAAGCTCGCCCAATCTGTAGTGCTATTTGTTAAACTGGGCCTAAATAATGCTTTAGTTATTTTTTCACTTAGTTTTAATATGACAGCAGAGTGATCCGAATTAAAATCATAGTTATCTTCAAGGCTTCGAAAGTTTTTTGATATTTTTTTGGTTATAAAAAAGTCAATAACATCAGTAATTTTTGTGATTTGTTTTTGAATTCGATTCGTGAATTCTGTCGAGGAAAATTGTATTGAAAAGCTCCTTGAAAATTGTTTTACTAAAAGAGGAAGGTGCTTTAATTTATTGTTAAAGTGCGGAGTGAAGCCCCAGTGTAGTTGGAATCATTTGCAACAAAATTGCGTTGAAGTTATCTGAACTTTAATAATTGAATAATTTAAAATTGTAATTTCAGTTAGATTTTTTTCGCATTTTATATTAAGAACACCTGTAACAAGCCACCTGCATGCAGCAAATGTGCTAAAAATCATCTTACATGGGAATGCACAAACGAAGAAAAAAACTGTGCTTACTGTAAACGGCAGGAATTGGATTATATTGGCAATGAGGCGTAGTCCAAATATTCTACAATCTGATATTGAAAAATAATAAACTTGATATAGTTTATTTATTTTTGTATAGCAACCCCAAAATCAATATGATTATTATGAGTGAAACGTAAATTTACGACAACGAAAAGCACTTACATAATATTAATGGGTTCGAGTCGATTTTTAACTGTAGAATTGAAAATACTGGTGGTAGCACGGCAATCTATGTAAAAAAAGAGATCAAATTTAAAGTATTGCAAGTTATTGAATTATGCAGCACAATAACAATCGAAATTACAGACACATCTCCAAAGATTCAGTTAACAACGGCATACAGAACAGAAAATACGAACGTAAATGATTTTAATGATTAAATGTCAGATATTTGTAAGAAATATAATAATTTGACGAACATTGACCTGTTGAACAACAATCCTAATAAGAAAAAATATATGGATAACCTAGACGCATGTTCACTACGGGTTATTAATCAAATTGACGCTGAAAATGCTACACGAATTACCGACAACTCAGCTACAACTATAGATCATGTCCTTACTAGCATAAAATAAACGAGTACAGATATTAAAATATCAACTATCAACAAGCTACGTTTGATCATAGGATCCTGATGATTGACATAACTTAAACTACTGTCAAACTAAAGACAATGACTGCTACTTATGTAAAGGCGGTAAACTATGAAAAGTTGCTTAACACAGTTGGTATCAAACTAATATACCAGCCGCCAAACACTATCGAGAAGCTGGTGCAACACATAATGGACTCGAAATCCCTCTGCACGACTGAAAAGACGGTTAAGATTAGACAAAACACCTGGATTTCCAATGATATCTTGGCTGTAATGAATCTGAGAGGCCATCTTTAAAAGAAAAAATTGAAATTTCCAAATGAGCCTTACTACATACAAAGATTCAAATTAGTCAAAAATAAATTGAAGTCCCTAATAAAAGATGCAAAGCAAAATCATTTTAACTTCGAATTACAAAATGCGGGTGGAGATGGTAGAAAATTATGGAAAGTTATAAACAACCTCATTGCTAGTAACAACAAAAAGAAGCTGAAATAAGTCTTAAAATTGATGGTGTACTGGAGTTAGAAGGGAACAAAGTCGAAAATTTCCTCAACAAATCATTTAATGACATTGGACCAAACTTATCTAATCACGTACCTGTTATGAATTGCTATGGAAGTGAACAATCCCAGGACTATGTTCCCAAATAAAAGGACTTTGGCGAGGTATGTGTATTCATTAACTCATTAAAATCTAACGCTGCAGCTGGTTTTGATGGTATATCGTCCAAAGATCTCAAGCAGTTAGCATATTTAAACACTCCATACATAGTAAATTTCATCAACAATTGCTTCGGATGTGCGAAAAAAAAATTACTATTAAACCAATTTTCAAATCGGGTGATGCCACCATCCCAAAAAACTACAGACCAATATTATTATTGCGAACAGTATTCAAAATCTTTGAAAAAATCGTTAATGTAAGACTGGTATCACTTATCAAAATTTCGTGCGATTTTGATACCGGTCAATTTGGTTTCCAGTTAAGAAGTAATATGGAAGCAGCTTTAGCCGATATGTTGGACTTCGTTAATAAAGAAATAGACCTTAAGAGGTATGTATGTTAGGTGCCGTACCTGGGCATAAGGAGTTACCAGCTGAGCTAATACTTCAAGGAAGAACTACCTACACCCCGGGAAACAACTCAACAAGTGATGCTATATTTCTAAATGTGGTGGCTCGCAGGGTTCGATTCTGCAACGTTGATCTTGAATGCGTATATTATCTTGCATATTAGGTACAATATTTCAATATGGGCAAGCTGTTCGAGATTCCTCATAGAAAAGATTAATAAAGCCATTTTACGACAGACTTATGCCAACAAATGTAGTCCTCAATGAAACAGGATTCTGGAACATTGACCAAATTATAACATTCGAGCGTAAAATTATTAAATTTGTACGTAAAGCAATCAGGTCGAATATAAAATCAAATTACAGCTTTGACATTGGGCTAGATTTTCATCGACATTGTAGAGATGAGCGGCACAAAATGAGTCTATTTCCAAATGTCATTAAACTGTACAACAGAATCCCAGCAGACGTGCGCGAAATTAGGAATGAACAAAGGTTTACCACCAACGTTAAGAACCTTATCAGTGGGCTATACGTCTTATTTACTTGAAGAAATAAATTTGTAATATTATTGGGTGAATTCCGTGCGTCAGTTACAATTAGTGCAGTTTGTGTGTTCAAAAAAGACTCTTATTTAATAGAAATTTATTTAATGAAAAATTTGCTCTTATTTAATTGAAAAAAAGTTAACATATCGCAAAAAAAAATTTTTTTTTTTGGGAAAAAAAGTGCATAATTGAAAGTTGTTACTCCCATTTGAAAAAATCAAATGGATGTTTTCACTATATGTTATTATAATTTATTTTAATAATTAACAGAAATATTTATTTAATAGTGTTAAGTTTAATTTACAATTCGTAAATTTATTGAGGTTTTAATTTTGGAAAGAAAACATTTGTTATTCTAAACTAAAATTACTTCGGATGACACCATTTTACAAGGAGTGGCTTTTTTTCTAGACAAAATTTACGTTTAATAAAATGTACATTCATACGATATTCAAAATAGACTTATTATATATATATATTTACAGTTTTCCTAAAAATAAGAAAAATAAATTGTAGTTGATAGCAAAGAAATTTTTATTCCAAATATTGTATCAAATAAAACATATAGTACTGTTCATAACATTTCGATTCAAAATGTAATATTACTAGTATCATATAATGTATTGCAAATAATAATGTAATGTATAATATTGCATAATAAAAACAAATATTTTTTTTCTGAATTGATTTTTTGATATTTTCCTTTATAAATAGAATGCAGATTTGGTCAACAAGCAAATAAATTAATACGCAGCGATGTTGTTGTAAGTAAAATAAAATATATAAAATATTTAAATATTAGTGTGCATTATTTATAAAAATATTGTTTTAGAATGAACTACACGACAATATACCATTTACACTAGTGAGTAATAACCATTTATATTAATTTAAATTTATTAAAAATTACATAGTTTTGTATCCGAAATTCAAAAAGTCATTTTGTATTCGAAACTCAAAAAATTAATGAGAAGTCACTGCAACAACTCCTTATATTGAAAAAAGTTTTTTAAATGCAATTAGCGTCAAGGAGTCTCGGAATACGTCCCCAGACGAGGCCTGAAACCAAAAGATAACCCCCCCTATTGCATCCCTCTGAGCCGCATTAAGGTGTTATGCGACCCGTTCTGATAACCAGCTTGACCTGGAGCCCAAACAAATATCCCGACACTAATGGAGCGTCCTGATACCTAAGCCACATCTCTGCCTAGATCGACATTTTTTCGCAGCAACTTGAGGGATAAGTACTAAAAACTAGCGGGAAGATATTAGAAACTAAAATATAAATAAATACGTTGCTCATAAAAAATCGGAAAGAAATTTGTCCAGGCCATTTGGCGAGAACATCGATGAAAGGGAATCCAGTAAAGAAACCGCAGGCGGTCGAAAAGCGTTGGCGCAAATTCCAGTGTGCGAAAAGAATCCCACCAAGCCATCGCACACAATGTTGTAACTCATTTGGAGCTGGTACCGGTAGGAGCTCGATGGCTACAGTTGACGACTAGCCAAAGCAAAAAAAAGAGCCCGATCGGCAACTGTTACGCCTTCCCATAAACCCTACAGGGAACGGGAAGGCGTAACAGTTATAACTGAAACAAGAGTACTTTGAACAAGCGATCAACGGCAGTGGTTCACAAAAACGGCAGCGCTTCACAGAGGAACCACCTTGGGAAGCTGAAAAGACCAGGCCACCGAGCAGTCTTTTGAGCGTATCCACTACAAGGCCTTTCAATGAGATCCTGAAGGAATAACGTTGCACATTATTTTAGACGTTAACCTATCACCTTTCACCAAAAAATTTTAATTTAAAAATTTCGAAATCGTCAACACAGCCTTAAAATTTAACTACCTTAAAATTTAATTCACATAAAAATTCACTGAACGGTCACGTTGCACCTATAACGATTATGCTGATATTGCAACTAGAGCGATCAGTAATAAAAATTAACATTTTATAAAATTTGTTCATTAATATTTGATAACTACAAGTGATAACTATTATAATAAAATTTTTGTTTGTAAAAATTAAACTAAAATATTGTTTTTTTTATTAAAATAAAATAAAGTAATTTTTTCTGATAAGATAATATTATAAAAGAAGTGAAAGTAAAGGACAGAACCCAGGTGGACGCCAGGGAACTTTAATTGGCGCCTGAGTCCAGGGACCAACTAGGTTGTGAGAAGTGTGAGTGAATAACACTGAAAAGAAAATAAAAGACAAAGCTTGTGAAACAATTTTGAAAAAAATTTTTAGAGAAATTTTAAGATAAATGGAAAAAAACAACTTTAAACAAATTTTATAATTTAACAAAAAAATTTCGAAAAAATCTTAATTTAACTAAAGTTTTGGAAATTTTTTTTCGTGAAGTATTGAAATAAATAACAAAAAATTTTTAGAAGAGAATCTTAAGTTTTAAATAGTTTAAAGATAAGTATTTGAAAAAGTAAAGAGAATTAAAGAAATTTTTTTTTTAAACAAATTGGAAAAAATAATAAAACCAATTTTTTTGATTAAAATTAATTTAAGATTCAATAAACAGTGAATACAATAACGATTTATTTGAATTAATAACAGTGTTAGAGGAATTCCTTTCTGCACAACGTGCAGCAAGTAGGCGAAAGCTGAATTTTCTAAAACAATACAGTGGGAAAAGTTGCCCCGAAGTAGTCTAAAATTAGACAAAACGGAGTTGCTACACGGAGCAAGCGAAGAATACTGTAAAAACTACCAGTACTTGAAGCTCACTTGAGTCTGGGTGTGCGGTATTTAGATGCTGTCTCTACAAAGTGTAAGTCAACAGCGGCACAAGACTGCACTCGTTTTAGCACAAGACTGTTTTTCGCTCCAACTGGTTTTCGTCATGTAAGGCAATCATTTTACCTTTATTAACAGCTACTTACCTGAAAAAGAAAAAAAAGAAATTATAAGTTAAATAAAATAAAAAATTTCTGAAAAGAAATATATTACAAAAAAATACAAATTTAAAAGTCAATAAGTACCCTCAAATAAGAGGAGAAAAGGAGACCTGTATTTTAAAATGATTTGATAAAAATTCAAATAAATAATCATTTTTGTTGCAACTATAAAAAAACAATGAACAAAAATTGAAAAAGAAAATAAAATAAGCACTTTTAAAAAAATTATAACAATATTATAGTGGATCCTATTCTCGTCAACAAGTATCCTCATCAGTAGGGAGAAAAGCGAAAAATAATTTAATAAGCAAACACAATAATAATTTTTGAATCACGTGAAATTGAAGATTTAAAATTAAATCAATCGCTGATCAGCCGAGAAAAATATTAGAAATAATAATAGAAATAACAGTAGAATATAGAATTTCGATAACTAACACGATCTATCCTATTAATCCTATTATAGAAACTTAGTGCTTAATCTAAGTAGTAATAGAATCTTACGATTTATTTTATTAATCATAGTGCAGAAAATTTAGTGCTTAATCAAAAGAGTAATAGTGCTTATAAATCTTTCAACTTTGTAGAAAATTGATATTAAAATTGCCTTACTAATAAAAATTTATTAAATTTATTAATACAATTAATCTGAATTTACTAATAAAACTAATAAAATTGATAACAATTAGAAGCAGAAAAACGAGGGGAAAATCCTCCAAATTTGTAGTTTCCTGATGCTTTGTAAAAATTAAAACTCGTTAAGTAAAAATTAATTATATTGTAAAAGAATTATAAAAATATATGGAAATTTGAAATATCTTCTGTCGCATCGGGCGAAAATTATAAAAGTATTTGATTTTGATTATAAAATAAATTTAACCTAATTCCATACAACATTTTTAAATTTTATAAAATAAATAAATTTTAAAATAATAAATAAAACTATCAATAATTAAATGAATAATTGTAAGAATCGAAAAAAATAAAAATTTTCAAATAAGTGAAACAATTCAATAAAATTTTCAAATAAGTGAAACAATTATATAAAAAGAGAAAAAAACAGAGCAGTTATTTATAATTTGTTTTATTTAATATTTCATATTTAAATATTTACTATTTTACAGGAAAATAAAAAATTTTTTTTTTGTTTACTTATTTTTGTATCAAATAATTTTGTCAAAATAATAAGAAATTTAATTAGCAATTTATAAAATTGTTTATAACTTTGACTAAACTATATTGAAAAACAACAGGCACAATTTTGTGAAGGAAAGAATAAGCAAGAAATTTTAAATCAAACCTTACGGTGTGTGACATATTCCTAACAAAATTCCTTTAAAATCTCCATACTAAACTCTTACACATCCACAGAAATTTATTACAACGAAAAGCCCAGAATTAGGACGCATAGGGCATCATGTAGATTTTTATAAAGAGCCCCGAATTCTGAACCAAAATGAACCGGAACATGTGCTCGATGGGCAAGGCGCAAATATCTCTGAATCTATTAGAGAACTAATAAAACATGAAGCACGAAGAATTTATAGGGAAGAGTGTAACAATATCCTTGACGAAAAATTGGAAGAGGAGAACGATTTCCTAATTGATTTTAACAAAGAAGGAGGATTAGAAGGAATGAACACGACCCCAGACATAGTAAAGAGTTTGAGAACCTTTTCTGGTGACGAAGGAGAGTACGGCTCGTGTGAAAGTATTATGGAAGTATTATGGAATCCTAAGTGCAATCAGGAGCAAGATAATAAGGAACGCTGACAAAGCACTAGAGGCATGTGATACCGCACTAAATTTGCGGAAGATAGTTGAATGTTTAAATTTGCACTATTCCGACAGTAAGGATATCGGAACACTGGAGAACCAACTTACAGGTGTGAGCCAGGGAAATAGCTCCATACAGGAATTCTACATGTTAGTATATCAGCACCTGATGCTTATTCTCGAGAAACTTGGCTGCGTGGATGTATCGCAGGAGGCATATTTAACGATGGCAAAGCTGTATAAAAATAAGGCACTCGATACATTCATTTGCGGACTAAAGAGCACAGGATCTATATGGAGCAAGGAGAGTTATAATGTACATCGACCATCAGCCTCCCACATACGCTTTGAGTAATAAGAATTCCAATAGCAAACTAAAACGATGGAGAGCAATAATAGAGGAGTATAACCATGAAATCAGGTACAAACCACTAACATTGTGGCCGTTACACTAACATTGTGGCCGATACACTCTCTAGGCTAACATCAGATTCGCAGATATTTAGTTTATCCGTAACTCAACATAGCGCAGAAAGTTTATCTCACAACTATGTCCAATTTATAGATACACATAAAAAATCGGAAAGAAATTTGTCCAGGCCATTTGGCGAGAACATCGATGAAAGGGAATCCAGTAAAGAAACCGCAGGCGGTCGAAAAGCGTTGGCGCAAATTCCAGTGTGCGAAAAGAATCCCACCAAGCCATCGCACACAATGTTGTAACTCATTTGGAGCTGGTACCGGTAGGAGCTCGATGGCTACAGTTGACGACTAGCCAAAGCAAAAAAAGAGCCCGATCGGCAACTGTTACGCCTTCCCATAGACCCTACAGGGAACGGGAAGGCGTAACAGTTATAACTGAAACAAGAGTACTTTGAACAAGCGATCAACGGCAGTGGTTCACAAAAACGGCAGCGCTTCACAGAGGAACCACCTTGGGAAGCTGAAAAGACCAGGCCACCGAGCAGTCTTTTGAGCGTATCCACTACAAGGCCTTTCAATGAGATCCTGAAGGAATAACGTTGCACATTATTTTAGACGTTAACCTATCACCTTTCACCAAAAAATTTTAATTTAAAAATTTCGAAATCGTCAACACAGCCTTAAAATTTAACTACCTTAAAATTTAATTCACATAAAAATTCACTGAACGGTCACGTTGCACCTATAACGATTATGCTGATATTGCAACTAGAGCGATCAGTAATAAAAATTAACATTTTATAAAATTTGTTCATTAATATTTGATAACTACAAGTGATAACTATTATAATAAAATTTTTGTTTGTAAAAATTAAACTAAAATATTGTTTTTTTTATTAAAATAAAATAAAGTAATTTTTTCTGATAAGATAATATTATAAAAGAAGTGAAAGTAAAGGACAGAACCCAGGTGGACGCCAGGGAACTTTAATTGGCGCCTGAGTCCAGGGACCAACTAGGTTGTGAGAAGTGTGAGTGAATAACACTGAAAAGAAAATAAAAGACAAAGCTTGTGAAACAATTTTGAAAAAAATTTTTAGAGAAATTTTAAGATAAATGGAAAAAAACAACTTTAAACAAATTTTATAATTTAACAAAAAAATTTCGAAAAAATCTTAATTTAACTAAAGTTTTGGAAATTTTTTTTCGTGAAGTATTGAAATAAATAACAAAAAATTTTTAGAAGAGAATCTTAAGTTTTAAATAGTTTAAAGATAAGTATTTGAAAAAGTAAAGAGAATTAAAGAAATTTTTTTTTTAAACAAATTGGAAAAAATAATAAAACCAATTTTTTTGATTAAAATTAATTTAAGATTCAATAAACAGTGAATACAATAACGATTTATTTGAATTAATAACAGTGTTAGAGGAATTCCTTTCTGCACAACGTGCAGCAAGTAGGCGAAAGCTGAATTTTCTAAAACAATACAGTGGGAAAAGTTGCCCCGAAGTAGTCTAAAATTAGACAAAACGGAGTTGCTACACGGAGCAAGCGAAGAATACTGTAAAAACTACCAGTACTTGATTAAAAGAATTATAAAAATATATGGAAATTTGAAATATCTTCTGTCGCATCGGGCGAAAATTATAAAAGTATTTGATTTTGATTATAAAATAAATTTAACCTAATTCCATACAACATTTTTAAATTTTATAAAATAAATAAATTTTAAAATAATAAATAAAACTATCAATAATTAAATGAATAATTGTAAGAATCGAAAAAAATAAAAATTTTCAAATAAGTGAAACAATTCAATAAAATTTTCAAATAAGTGAAACAATTATATAAAAAGAGAAAAAAACAGAGCAGTTATTTATAATTTGTTTTATTTAATATTTCATATTTAAATATTTACTATTTTACAGGAAAATAAAAAATTTTTTTTTTGTTTACTTATTTTTGTATCAAATAATTTTGTCAAAATAATAAGAAATTTAATTAGCAATTTATAAAATTGTTTATAACTTTGACTAAACTATATTGAAAAACAACAGGCACAATTTTGTGAAGGAAAGAATAAGCAAGAAATTTTAAATCAAACCTTACGGTGTGTGACATATTCCTAACAAAATTCCTTTAAAATCTCCATACTAAACTCTTACACATCCACAGAAATTTATTACAACGAAAAGCCCAGAATTAGGACGCATAGGGCATCATGTAGATTTTTATAAAGAGCCCCGAATTCTGAACCAAAATGAACCGGAACATGTGCTCGATGGGCAAGGCGCAAATATCTCTGAATCTATTAGAGAACTAATAAAACATGAAGCACGAAGAATTTATAGGGAAGAGTGTAACAATATCCTTGACGAAAAATTGGAAGAGGAGAACGATTTCCTAATTGATTTTAACAAAGAAGGAGGATTAGAAGGAATGAACACGACCCCAGACATAGTAAAGAGTTTGAGAACCTTTTCTGGTGACGAAGGAGAGTACGGCTCGTGTGAAAGTATTATGGAAGTATTATGGAATCCTAAGTGCAATCAGGAGCAAGATAATAAGGAACGCTGACAAAGCACTAGAGGCATGTGATACCGCACTAAATTTGCGGAAGATAGTTGAATGTTTAAATTTGCACTATTCCGACAGTAAGGATATCGGAACACTGGAGAACCAACTTACAGGTGTGAGCCAGGGAAATAGCTCCATACAGGAATTCTACATGTTAGTATATCAGCACCTGATGCTTATTCTCGAGAAACTTGGCTGCGTGGATGTATCGCAGGAGGCATATTTAACGATGGCAAAGCTGTATAAAAATAAGGCACTCGATACATTCATTTGCGGACTAAAGAGCACAGGATCTATATGGAGCAAGGAGAGTTATAATGTACATCGACCATCAGCCTCCCACATACGCTTTGAGTAATAAGAATTCCAATAGCAAACTAAAACGATGGAGAGCAATAATAGAGGAGTATAACCATGAAATCAGGTACAAACCACTAACATTGTGGCCGTTACACTAACATTGTGGCCGATACACTCTCTAGGCTAACATCAGATTCGCAGATATTTAGTTTATCCGTAACTCAACATAGCGCAGAAAGTTTATCTCACAACTATGTCCAATTTATAGATACACATAAAAAATCGGAAAGAAATTTGTCCAGGCCATTTGGCGAGAACATCGATGAAAGGGAATCCAGTAAAGAAACCGCAGGCGGTCGAAAAGCGTTGGCGCAAATTCCAGTGAGCGAAAAGAATCCCACCAAGCCATCGCACACAATGTTGTAACTCATTTGGAGCTGGTACCGGTAGGAGCTCGATGGCTACAGTTGACGACTAGCCAAAGCAAAAAAAGAGCCCGATCGGCAACTGTTACGCCTTCCCATAGACCCTACAGGGAACGGGAAGGCGTAACAGTTATAACTGAAACAAGAGTACTTTGAACAAGCGATCAACGGCAGTGGTTCACAAAAACGGCAGCGCTTCACAGAGGAACCACCTTGGGAAGCTGAAAAGACCAGGCCACCGAGCAGTCTTTTGAGCGTATCCACTACAAGGCCTTTCAATGAGATCCTGAAGGAATAACGTTGCACATTATTTTAGACGTTAACCTATCACCTTTCACCAAAAAATTTTAATTTAAAAATTTCGAAATCGTCAACACAGCCTTAAAATTTAACTACCTTAAAATTTAATTCACATAAAAATTCACTGAACGGTCACGTTGCACCTATAACGATTATGCTGATATTGCAACTAGAGCGATCAGTAATAAAAATTAACATTTTATAAAATTTGTTCATTAATATTTGATAACTACAAGTGATAACTATTATAATAAAATTTTTGTTTGTAAAAATTAAACTAAAATATTGTTTTTTTTATTAAAATAAAATAAAGTAATTTTTTCTGATAAGATAATATTATAAAAGAAGTGAAAGTAAAGGACAGAACCCAGGTGGACGCCAGGGAACTTTAATTGGCGCCTGAGTCCAGGGACCAACTAGGTTGTGAGAAGTGTGAGTGAATAACACTGAAAAGAAAATAAAAGACAAAGCTTGTGAAACAATTTTGAAAAAAATTTTTAGAGAAATTTTAAGATAAATGGAAAAAAACAACTTTAAACAAATTTTATAATTTAACAAAAAAATTTCGAAAAAATGTTAATTTAACTAAAGTTTTGGAAATTTTTTTTCGTGAAGTATTGAAATAAATAACAAAAAATTTTTAGAAGAGAATCTTAAGTTTTAAATAGTTTAAAGATAAGTATTTGAAAAAGTAAAGAGAATTAAAGAAATTTTTTTTTTAAACAAATTGGAAAAAATAATAAAACCAATTTTTTTGATTAAAATTAATTTAAGATTCAATAAACAGTGAATACAATAACGATTTATTTGAATTAATAACAGTGTTAGAGGAATTCCTTTCTGCACAACGTGCAGCAAGTAGGCGAAAGCTGAATTTTCTAAAACAATACAGTGGGAAAAGTTGCCCCGAAGTAGTCTAAAATTAGACAAAACGGAGTTGCTACACGGAGCAAGCGAAGAATACTGTAAAAACTACCAGTACTTGATTAAAAGAATTATAAAAATATATGGAAATTTGAAATATCTTCTGTCGCATCGGGCGAAAATTATAAAAGTATTTGATTTTGATTATAAAATAAATTTAACCTAATTCCATACAACATTTTTAAATTTTATAAAATAAATAAATTTTAAAATAATAAATAAAACTATCAATAATTAAATGAATAATTGTAAGAATCGAAAAAAATAAAAATTTTCAAATAAGTGAAACAATTCAATAAAATTTTCAAATAAGTGAAACAATTATATAAAAAGAGAAAAAAACAGAGCAGTTATTTATAATTTGTTTTATTTAATATTTCATATTTAAATATTTACTATTTTACAAAGAAAATAAAAAATTTTTTTTTTGTTTACTTATTTTTGTATCAAATAATTTTGTCAAAATAATAAGAAATTTAATTAGCAATTTATAAAATTGTTTATAACTTTGACTAAACTATATTGAAAAACAACAGGCACAATTTTGTGAAGGAAAGAATAAGCAAGAAATTTTAAATCAAACCTTACGGTGTGTGACATATTCCTAACAAAATTCCTTTAAAATCTCCATACTAAACTCTTACACATCCACAGAAATTTATTACAACGAAAAGCCCAGAATTAGGACGCATAGGGCATCATGTAGATTTTTATAAAGAGCCCCGAATTCTGAACCAAAATGAACCGGAACATGTGCTCGATGGGCAAGGCGCAAATATCTCTGAATCTATTAGAGAACTAATAAAACATGAAGCACGAAGAATTTATAGGGAAGAGTGTAACAATATCCTTGACGAAAAATTGGAAGAGGAGAACGATTTCCTAATTGATTTTAACAAAGAAGGAGGATTAGAAGGAATGAACACGACCCCAGACATAGTAAAGAGTTTGAGAACCTTTTCTGGTGACGAAGGAGAGTACGGCTCGTGTGAAAGTATTATGGAAGTATTATGGAATCCTAAGTGCAATCAGGAGCAAGATAATAAGGAACGCTGACAAAGCACTAGAGGCATGTGATACCGCACTAAATTTGCGGAAGATAGTTGAATGTTTAAATTTGCACTATTCCGACAGTAAGGATATCGGAACACTGGAGAACCAACTTACAGGTGTGAGCCAGGGAAATAGCTCCATACAGGAATTCTACATGTTAGTATATCAGCACCTGATGCTTATTCTCGAGAAACTTGGCTGCGTGGATGTATCGCAGGAGGCATATTTAACGATGGCAAAGCTGTATAAAAATAAGGCACTCGATACATTCATTTGCGGACTAAAGAGCACAGGATCTATATGGAGCAAGGAGAGTTATAATGTACATCGACCATCAGCCTCCCACATACGCTTTGAGTAATAAGAATTCCAATAGCAAACTAAAACGATGGAGAGCAATAATAGAGGAGTATAACCATGAAATCAGGTACAAACCACTAACATTGTGGCCGTTACACTAACATTGTGGCCGATACACTCTCTAGGCTAACATCAGATTCGCAGATATTTAGTTTATCCGTAACTCAACATAGCGCAGAAAGTTTATCTCACAACTATGTCCAATTTATAGATACACCAATAAACGTTTTCAAAAATCAAATAATATTAAATACAAATAACAATAATGACTATAAATTAATAAATCCTTTTAAAAACTACTATAGACATATCATATCTCAAACACAGTTTTCAGAAAATGATTTGATAGCGATTTTAAAGAATTTTTTGAATCCAAATATTATAAATGCAACTATGACGGATGAGGCTAATATGGGACAAATACACAGGATTTACCCTAAACACTTCGAAAACTACAAAATTGGATTTACTCGAACAATAGCGAAAGATATAACCGATAAATCCGAACAGGATGATATTATAATTGCAAATCATAAACACGCACAAAAAAATACAGCAGAAGTTGTTTTCCTAAAATGACGAGCAAAATTAAGAAATTCGATGAAATGTGTACGATCTGCAAAGAAAATAAGTATGATAGGCACACCAATAAGCCTGAGATAGCAGAAACAGCAATCCCCACTTTCGCGGGACATACCTTACATATCGATATTTTCTCAACAGAATCAAAGCTTACCATCACTGCAATTGATGAACTCACCAAGTTCCTTCAAGCGAGAATCATAAAAAGCAGATCAACTGAAGATATTCGACTGGCTCTAAGACATATATTGTACTACTATGGTGTACCTATATGTGTGATAATCGATAATGAAAATTTATTAAATTCAGCTTCGATCAAAGCAATGATGGGGGATGAGTTAAAAATCAAGGTATACACAGTACCACAATATAGGAGCGAGTTAAAAGGGCAAATTGAAAGAGCGCATTCAACACTAGCAGAAATTATGCGTTGCCTGAAAGCATAAAATACAGAACGAAATTTCGAAGAATTGTTGCAACGGGCTGTGAATGACTATAACCATACTATTCATTCAGTTACAAAGAAAAAACCGATCGAATTAGTTCTGGGAAGGATACCAAATATTTCGCGAGAGGAATTTGAAAAACAACAAAAAATTGATCTAAATTACCATAATAGGAAAAAGAAACCCGTACAATAATACAAAATAGGTGAAATCATTTATGTTAGGCATAATAAGAGATTGGGCACTAAATTAACCGTTAGGTATAAAAAGAAGATAGTAAAAGAAGATAGGAACACCACTGCAATTACCAAATCGGGAAGAATAATGCATAAATCTAATATAAGATCAGGATAATATAGCGAATCAATTTTTCTTTTCCCCATTCCACACTTTGTGTAACTCCCACAATTCAAATTTTGATTTCTTTTATTTATTTCTTCTTACCACTTTATATTTCAGATTTTTGATGACCAGGACTCTAACGCACATAAAAATTTTAGATTACACCAGATCCTATGTGCTCACTGTAGAACTCGGAGAAGCAAAAATAGAAGACGGGAAGTACAGAGAAGAAGATGTGACAGATGTAACCGAAATTGGGGATGCTATTGATAGCTGGAAACGCTTTTTTCCAACGAAGCGTTACAGAATCACACTCTGTACCCATATTTGCAGCACAAGGTTCAGCGGGAATTCTTAAACGAATTCATGCCAAGCCGGATTAAGAGGTCATTTAACTTTCTCGGAAGTACATGAAAACGGATAGCGGGGTCACCCGATCACGATGACCTCGTGATGATTAAAAGAAAACTAACGAATCTATCAGAAAATAACAATAAGCAAACTGTAATAAGTATTACTTTCAAAGATAGGCTCAAAAACCTAACACAATAAACTCTTCATACAAAAACAACAATACAAAATAAAACTAATTAAAGAAATAATTAAACTCAAATATGTCATACACTGGACAAAAAATAATATTATTAATCCTACCTTATTATCGAGAGCTGAGATTCACACTCTCACTCACATATTGACTAATCAGCAATTTCCTTATAATAATGTGGAAGAAGCGCCTGATCTAGCTAACATAAAAGCAATTACCAATGGAACTTGCTTATTCTATCTTCTAGAAATTCTCCTAACAAACCCAAATATTTATAAGAATGTATTAATAAAACCAATAAAATTAAAAAATAACAAAATTGTAAGAATCAACTATAAAGAACTATTATTAAATAAAGAACATCTGTATGTAATTGTAGGTTTTTGTAAAATAATAAATAATATAAAAATATGTAAAAAAGATCAAATTGTAAACGATAACTCTACTTGCATTAGAAATTTAATAGAAGGAAGACACGCCAGATGTGACCTCATCAACAGTCAACATGTACCAACTACAGAAATAATCAATAATGGAATAATACTTCTGAACCAGTTTAATGGTAATGTAATATCAAGTAGGGGAGCGATTGCACTTAAGGGGATTTAATCAAATTCAACAACGATACAATAAAAATCAATAATGAGATGTTTAGATGCCAGGAAATATCAGCACACAAAGTTTGGGCACCAATTTTACAACCCGAAGTAACTGAAGATAAATTACATCAACAACTTTGCTTGGAACTATTGCAAGAAATCCATATTAACAATCGAACTACTGAAAGAAGGAAGGCTTACTGAGCGGATCTTAAACTATAGTCCATCCATTGTAGGTGCAATAGTGATGCTATTCGTGATGATGCTTCTCATTAGAAAAAATCGAGAAAAACTTGTAATTAACAACACTTCTGTGGAAAAAAAAGAAGAATGGGAAAGGAAAAGAAGAAATAGAGCTTACAAATCAGAATATGAAGGAAAATGTGACACCAGTACCTCCAAGATATAGCTCAAACATCCCAAGTAAAGATACGCAGTCCAAACCAGCTACTCAACCAAGAATAATCACCATAGGTAGCCAAATGGGGATATTTGGTCCTAAGAGGGGAGGAGTTAACGTTGCACATTATTACAGACGTTAACCTATCAACTTTCACCAAAAAATTTTAATTTAAAAATTTCGAAATCGTCAACACAGCAATTTTCGATGTGAACTACCTTAAAATTTAGTTCACATAAAAATTCGTTGAACGGTCACGCTGCACCTATAACAATTATGCTGATATTGCAAGTAGAGCGATCGGTAATAAAAAGTAAAATTTTATAAAAGTATAAGTGATAACTAATAAAATTTTTGTTTGTAAAATTAAACTAAAATATTGTTTTTTTTTTATTAAAATAAAATAAAGAATTTTTTCTGATAAGATAATATTACAAATGAAGTGAAGGTAACTGGGAGAAGCTCTCACAACTGCCCAAAAGATTTTACAGTTATCAGTCTAACATCGTTCTAATAAAAATATTAGAAAATTGATAGAAGCATCAATAAGGAGAAATATTAACCCGAAGTCGGTATCCTAGTACAATATGCGTATCGGAAGGGTAGATCAACGGAAACAGCCCCACATTTCTTAATACACTAAATTAAAAATTCTTTACCTGCAGGAAATACATATTGACTGCTTTCCCAGATATTGAAGGTGCTTTCAATAATCTCAATCACTTCGGCTCTGTCGGAGGTTTCAACTTACGGCTTCCTTGATGCAAGATCCAAATTTGACGAAAGGGTAGATAGGGTTGTTTATTCCGATCAATTGGAAGTCGAGGTCTCTTCCCCTTTACCAAATTACTGCATCGTTTTTCAAGCGGAGGTGGTTGCGATTGCAGATGCTCTGCAAGTCAGCCAAGTCGCGATAAGGGCGCTAGTGTCTGGGATCTCTACGTCCAGAACGGTCTTAGATTGTAGGTCATTTCTTACCGAGATGGCAGACCAGTTCGAGCTAAGCTTGATCCCGGGGACACAGTTAGTTTTCCGGGAACTGTAAGGCAGACGAACTTGCGAAACTTGCAACCCTCGGAACTCTATCCGGAAAGGACAACCTGGGCATGCATCTAAGCACCCACAGGCTGCTGCGACGCAATGCAGCAGTGGAACGTACCAACCTCAAATGGTCGAATAGAACAATATGTAACGCGACAAAGAAGTTGTAACCGAAGCTAGACATTGGTCGGTGGACATGCCTACAAAACTTCCACGCCCTTGAAAATAAAAAACATTATAGAAATTTAAATAGAAATTTACATAGATCTTTAGTAAAAATTCAAATTTCTTTAAACACAGAGAGGTAACGGTGAATTCCATCCGAATAAAAAATATAATTATTTTTCTTACCTCACATGATTGAGACTTAAAATCGAGTATTATATCAACACCTCTTTAAATTTATTTTTGCTTTTTTTCAAAGACTGCAATCGTTCATCCTAAATGTATGCAATCCTTGAATTAGTTTGGTATATGAATGAAAGTAGTTTCAATAGTGCAGTAGATATACATAGATCGTTTTTAAAATCAGTCTTTTCACTTATTGAAGGGAAAAGTGCTACATCGCAAACCATTAGTTTGATCCAACTTTAGATATTTTCATGATTTTTTTTATATATTTTTTTAAATTATCGCTTTTCTTTCTCTTTTATTTCTATATTTGAATTATTGTTTTTTCTATTAATTATTGAATTATTGAATTATCTATTGAATTATTGTTATTTCTATATTGAAATCGGAAGGTAGAACTATAATTGAATTATAGTTCTACCTTCCGATTTTTGGCAAACCGTGTCTAATAAATAATTTACTAAACCCTCGATTTTTTTACGAAGTATTCCGATTTGTTGTCTTCGTTCCTATATTTTTGTTTAAATTCCATTGATTGTGTCCAGGGCTGTCGTTTGGCTCCAATTTGAAAATTTGTGTCCACGGCTCCTCCTCTTGCATTTTGGCTCCAACTTTGTTTTTGCTTCAGTTAGACACAAATTTTGTCCAAAAATTTTTCAGTTGAAAAATATAATTTTTAAAAAAAAAAAAAAACTTTTCTTGCAAAATTAAAAAATAATTTTTTTCAATATTTAAAAATTTTTTGAAAAAACCTTGACTAACAAAATTATATAGATACAAAACCGTTTTTCTGCTAATTCAAAAGCCATCACCTATCTTTTTATAGCCAAGTTAGTCAATTAGTCAGTTCTGGTGTCAAATAACCAAACTTAGGAAAATCCGACAAATGAAATATTGTGTAGAATTTTTGCAATAAACGATAATATAGTGATTTTGACATTTTAATTGAAGATACAGGGTGTCCGAAACTCAATGGTATTCCCGAAGCAGGGTGATAGAATACATGCAGACCAACAAAAAACACCTAGTAATATTTTTCTTTTTGAGCCTTTGTTCTCGAGTAATGAGGCCTCAAAATTGAAACATGCAAAAACCTTCTGATTTTCACATATTCATAACTCGGGAAATGTGACAGGTAAATCTAGTTTTGTAGACTCATTCTAACGGTATACCAGCGATTGTAAAGATTTGTTTTAATTTCATCTCTGTCAAGTGCAAAGTCAATTTGTTAAAAATTTTTTTTCTAAATTTTTGTTTAACCCTCATTTGCTCATAACTCCACGTTATTAACCTATTGTTAATAACGTGGAATTAGAAAATTTTAATTTTTTTATTACTTACAAGAGCTTTTTTCTTGTAAGTAAACTTTTCTTTTTCATGTTTCCTTAATATTTTAATACTTTTAATAATATTTTTAATATTCTAATTCCTATGGAAGCAGAGTTAGTAAGTATTTTAGTATTCTTTATCAGAAAGGAAATGAAATATTTTTTATTATAACAGACATCTTTATTCTCAAGAATCCGTAATACACAATTTACTAATACATACGAGTACATACGGTGTATTCAAAGTTGGTCATTATACTTTTTGTTAAGAAATATATTCTTATATTAGATTGAAATGTTCTTTCCTCTTTAAATTTTTTTTAGGAAATATTTTTTTCCTCTTTGAATAAATTTATTTTATAAATTGCAAATATTTATAGTATTTTAATAACACAATATTTTATGACCCTCAAAACTGAACATATTTTGTTAAAAAAATTCTTAAATTCAGTTTTGTTTGATTTTACTGAAGAACTGTAAACAATATTTATAACAATAAATATAAATACATATAAATTCTAATGACTCAATAACAGTACAATTTTTAACAAATTTTAATTAATATGATGGTTATTACTTACTGAAGTAGGTGATATGTTGTCATATTCTTCCTTATTCATTAATGAAGCTCAACATACTAATTCATTTTAAAACAAAATATTTTATAATATAAATATTTCACGCTAATATTTTATTTTACTTGCTGAATTTAACGCCATCGGGACATTTTCTTTTATTTTTTTGGTGACTTCAAATCTTCATTCTATAAAGGGAAATATATCTCATTTCATCATTTCTAGGAAAACTGTAACTATACAAAAAAAATAATTTAAAATATTTGTTTCTATGCTATATTTTATCAAACACAAACTCATTTTGCTTAAAAAAAAAACGCTCCTGGTAAAATTATGGTATCCGAAGTAATTTTAATTTAAAACAAAGCAAAAACATTCTTTGCAAAATTAAAAACTAAATAAAATTAGAAATTATGAATTAATCAAAGCACTATTGAATAAATATTTGTTTTAATTATTGAAATGAATAATATTTACATTTTTATATAGTGTAAAAAACTATTTGTTTTAGCAAATGGGAATAACTATTTAAAACTATACGCCTTCTTTTTCAAAAAATTTTTTCTTTTTTTCACATGTTATAATTTTTTTATAAGTTTTTATAAAATAATATTCCTTTTTTAACACTTATTAATAAATATTTTAAGATTTTTTATTTACAAGCTGAAAAATTTTATAAATAAAAAAACAAAATCTTCTTTGTTTACTTTTCTAAAAAGAGTACGCGTAGTTTTCTAAGAAACAAAACATTTGGTATTTAATGTTAATTCCACTGTGACATTTCTCGGAGCAAAGAAAGAGACTTACCTGAATTTTTTGGCTTCACTATGTCTTTTCTCAAGATACGATTTTAGGAAGTGTACAAAGATTTTGTTTCTTTTAGTATTTCTATTTCGTTAATAATAAGGGCCTAAATGTATACAAAATTTTGGTGGAAGTGTCAAGTAAATTGAAGTGAAGGGACGTGACAGTTGTTTTTATACATCACGACTGACAGAAATACAGACGATCAATCAATCAAGTGTTGTTAATTACAAGTTTTTCTCGATTTTTTCTAATGAGAAGCATCATCACGAATAGCATCACTATTGCACCTACAATGGATGGACTATAGTTTAAGATCCGCTCAGTAAGCCTTCCTTCTTTCAGTAGTTCGATTGTTAATATGGATTTCTTGCAATAGTTCCAAGCAAAGTTGTTGATGTAATTTATCTTCAGTTACTTCGGGTTGTAAAATTGGTGCCCAAACTTTGTGTGCTGATATTTCCTGGCATCTAAACATCTCATTATTGATTTTTATTGTATCGTTGTTGAATTTGATTAAATCCCCTTAAGTGCAATCGCTCCCCTACTTGATATTACATTACCATTAAACTGGTTCAGAAGTATTATTCCATTATTGATTATTTCTGTATTGATGACGTGGACCCTAAGAGAGAGTGGCATTTAACAGCTGACGAATTTACACGTATTCTTATGGGATCTATAGGGGGCCCTTTTTAACATCATAAATGCCCCACAAGATCAACTTTTTTCAAATTTTTAATTAGAAAAAGTTAAAATACAATCTTTTTCTACTTTACTAGTGTTTACATTTATAAAGTTTTGTGTTATTAAAATATTAAAAAATTGATTTAAAAGAAACCTTCCATTTTCTGTCCATTTTTTTAAGATTTCAATAAATGCTACACTACAAGAAAAAAAATTGTGCAATTTTTCTTTTTTTCAAAGTTTTAAGTTGATTTTGGTGTATTTTTTCAAGTTTGAGAAAATGCATTTGATAGTTGATAAAAAGTTTGCCAATATCTACCAAAATGCATACTTCTGATTTCATCACATATATTATTATAGTTAAAATTTTGAGTTTAAATTTGAATTTTTGATATGTTTTTCAAAAAATTCCAAATTTCATTTTAGTATAGAAATGTTTAGGTTTTAGTCAACTTTTCGTATAGAAAAGTCGAAATGAAAATAGGCAAAACCTATAATTTTTCCAAACAAAACACAAAAAAAAATGATTCTTCAGAAATGTCATTTCACCAAAAAAACATATGCAATTTTACAAAAACATTCACAAAAAAAAGTAGGATCCAGGCCTTGATTTTTTGTAATGTCAAGGTATATATTATAAGACTGCGTAAAATTAAGGTCTCTATAAAGATTGCATAAAATTTTTTTTTTTAAAGAAAATTGCTTTCAAAAAGTACTAGAACAAAACTTTTAGAGATACTAAGAACCAAAAAAGCAGATAAAGCAAAAATAAACTATAATAATATCAGTATAATAAATTAAACTTCGTTTTGGTTTTTTAATAATTTCTTCAATCTTGTTATTTTATTTGCTTTACTTTTGTATTTTTCTTACTGGAATTTTAGGATATATTAAGTCAATCCTTATTATAAATGGTATAATTATTCTTATTGTTATTTTAAAGCATACATATTACAATAACATTTGTGTTGTTTTGCTTTGTTATATTTTTATATATTTTTTAGTATCTTCTTAAAAATTTATCAAATTAACTAATTAAAACAAATATGTATTCCACTAAGTCATAACACGCATATGTATGTATATATTTTTGATAAAATGAACTATTTTATGACAAAAAATAGTATACTAGAAAAACAAAATAATAGAGAATGAAGTCGGATAAAAATAAAATTACCTTTTGTTTCGAATTTTATACAAAAGTAAAAACTTATTAGAGTAAAAGTATAAACGTATATAAGAGATAAAGGTATAAACGTATTAGATACATTATGCCATAAAGATATATTTTAATTAGCAGAATGTATGTATTAATTATTTGAATAGTTATGTCATATTATTCATTCAATTTTAATTTTTTTCAAATTGACTGACAATGATTTTAAATTCAATTACGCAATCTATTCCTTCAAACACTTCAATATTTTACATACACATATTTTTAAACAATTCATATTAAACATTAGAGATGTTTTTCGCTCGAATTAAAAAAAACAGGAGTAAATAAAAAAAGATAATTTATATAAAGTAAATAACACTCGATAGCAGTAGATAACTCTCCAAAAAGTTTAAAAATTTATGTAGAATCTTCTGTTACATATATATAACCCTGTTGCTGTAGTATGCTTAATCTTTTCTCCACGGCATCTCTATCTAAAATATAAAAGCATAAAGTTTTTCAAAATTAAAAATTTGATAAAAGAATATTTAGCGTAAAACTTTTGAATTTAGCGTCTTAATAATCAAACTAAGTTGATGATTAATAGAAAATCAAATTTTATCAATTACCTAAACCAGTACAAAAATATGTATAGTGTATGTGATATGAAAATTTTAAATTCTTAATATGAAAATTTTAAATTCTTAATATGAAAATTTTAAATTTTAACCAAATGAATTCCAAAAATTAGAACCGTCCTTGGTTCCAACTACTGTAACTGGGGTTTATTTTAACCATCGCTTAAAATATGGAAAAAACTCATTGTGGAGGAGGGTATTTAGTACTAATTTTTACATATGCGCTCAGTTTAAAAAAATTTCACAGTCAAGAAAATGAATCAGTAAAAAAATGTTACCATTATTTAATAAAAATTTCATTTCAAACATAAATAAGCAGCGGATTTTTTAATTTCACTTGTTTTACTCAAATTCATTACTGAATAGCAGCAGAAGTTAATTCCCAAAATATGATCACATTTAGGGGTTAGCCTGTACCACAAAAAAGGGGTTTTCCTTATGCTTAACAACGTATCTCAGTAAAATAATATTTTAAAGCATAAGTTGTAACATTTACACTCTCATTGGACTATCTTTCTGAGGTTACAAGAACTCAAAGCTTGTATTTCTGAAAATCTTCCAATTTTTTTAATTTTATTTGTACTTAACTTAAGAAATATAGCAAACAAAGCCAACTTGATGTACCCTTTTCGATTGTACAACATTGGCTGTACCCTTCAAGTAATATATGTATATTTGGTTTAAAAAACTTAAGTTTTACAGATAGTTCAGCAAACGAAAAGTTTCTGAGTAACAAAACTTACATTTTTGTTTCTGAAAATATTTCGTTTTATCTACTTTTTAGTGCTTTGAGCTTAGATTATCAGCTAATTGATCATGCCTCTTTATTTTAAATCCTTGACTCCAACCATACAGCGCTAGAGGCATAATATAATGAGTTTAAAAAGCATTAACCAAGGTGGCTTTGCCTTTCATATTACTCGAATTACAAAAAGTGTAAGAGTTAGAAGTTTCCAGAGAGGCCAACCTTGAGGCTTCATAACTCGAGAAGAAGAGTACAAAAAGGAAAATCTACTTTTAGCACTTTTCTTTATAAATAGATGCAAGCTACGACCCTACTTCGGAAGTACCACCGACTTGCGGACTCCCTATACAAGACTAAGAAATATATAACAGATTTTTCAATAAAAGAAATCCTCTTTTCTTGGGCAGACTCTAAAAAGAGAATACCATGAAATTTCGCTATCTGGTAAGAAAAACTTATATTTTTTAAGAACAAAGTTTTAGCTTTTTGTAAATTATTTAAATATATTTGGAACTTTTGAGTAAATCTTTTTTTTTAATCATAAAAAAAATACGCCGCGTTGTTAAAAATAGAAAATTAGAAGTTTTGATAGGTTTCTATATTATCTATTAAAAAGACTGTGTTATTATGTATACATCGTACTGTCACCTCGACGCGAACCACGTGCACCACAATGGACATGACCAGGGTAAGGTGATTAAAATGCGAGGGGGTAGAGGTTTAGTCTGTGGTCGTATCCAACGGAAACTTTGTGGCAGATGTCTGAGACCGGCTAATTGTATAACATTTATAATATTATTTTTGGCTAATAAAATAAAATATTTTAAAAAATCTACAATACTTTTTAATTTTTCGAAGAAACAATTTAAACTTCTGAACTTTTTTCTTCTGAGAAATTTCCGAACAAAGCTCATTACGAAAAATTCATAATTTGAAAAAACGGGAATTTCCTAAAAGCTTTTAGATATTTCCTTTGAATAAAAAAACTAGTGCCATATACATACATGTATCAGGCCACCAAGCTCAGAGAGTACATCAAAATAAATTTATATAGAGTTCATATGGAAGCAATGAGTGAATTATACTAAACACCTGGATATTTTTGTATTAAATGTTAGATATTTAAAGTTTTTGAAATCTGACGCGTTAATTTTTTGTCTATTTTCATTATGATAGTCTATTTTTTTCTTTCTTTTTTATTCAAAATTTTTTTATTATTTTTAATTATTTTTAATTTACTTTCCAAACTATTAAAATTTAAATCGTTTGCATTTTTTATAACCACATTCGTAAAACATTCATTTAGTATATTATTTCAGAAAAATTAATAAATTTTAAAAAATTTTTTTTTAAAACAACAAAGAAATTCGAAGAAACGCAAAGGCAAGAACAAAAAATTATTAAAATCAAATTATTAAGTCTTTAGAAAATCTTTTGGTATTTTTGTTTTTATTATAAATATTTACTTGCACGGACATTTTGCAATCTTTGAGATTATCTTTATTCTTTATTCGATTAATATTTTAACACTGAATACAAATAATTATGTATGTAGATAATTAATTAATAGATATCAGTTAATAATAGTAACTTTTTAACTAAAATTGCTAATTAATTAAAAAATATTTTATTTCAATGAGAATAAACGAACTGAGATTTGTACAGATTTCTTTTTGGAAAAAATTTACAAAACCAAATAATTTTTAATTTAATGTAAAATTTATACTAAGAAGCAAAACAAACAAAAATAAAAATTACGAAGCTCATTGTTCTTCAGGAACGGCTAACGCCCAAGCCCTTACCATTCGATTATTTACAAATCCACAGTTAGATAAGAAACGTTCGTATGAAGTTTCTCTTTGTTCAAAAACACTTTTTGCTTTTGGTTTTTTGTAAAATATTAAAATATTTATAAATAAAACTTGTCGAAGAGTACCAAGGTAAATTTAAGCACATTTTAAGGACTTCATTTTCATACACTTGTAGTTGCTGCTTGTGGCATCTAGCCATACTATGCTACACTGGGGAAGCATATAATAAGTAGGATTCGACTTAGATTTAAATAGATTTAAATGTTAAAATTTTATATGTTTTTTAAATAAGAATTTCTGTTTATTAGAGAATACAACGTTTTAAAATAGTGTAATCTTTTATATTACTTTGTAGTATTTATGTTAAATTTTAATTTGGAATCTAAAAAAATAAGAAGGTATTTGATACTTGAACCTCAATAGACTGAATTATTGTCTTACAATTAAATTTCTGTTTGGTAGATAAACCGTACTACGCCCTTACGGTTGAGTAAAACGTTGAGTTTTGTGGTATTAATTTTGATTTTCCACTTTGTGAAATAATCCTTTAAAACATTAAAACTACTTATAAATTTTGAATTATTTCAGTAGGGCTTTCAGAAGAACTCAAGAAGGTGGTATCGTCAGCGAAAAGCCCCAAAGTGCAGTTGTCTGGTGTTTTATGTCGCTAGTACATATCGTATAACAACGGACTAATACAAGAAGCATTTGGCAATCCATATAAAATATTTTTTTCTGCCAAGTATGTGTTATTTATTTTCACTTTAAATTTTTATTTTCCAAAAAACCATTAATTATTTCAATAAAATAATGTGGGAAAGTAAATAATAATAATTTTTGAAGTAACCCATCATGCCATACGATATTGAAAGCTTTTTATACATCAAGTGCCACTATACCAGTAGAAATTATTAACGAAAATTTAGAATTTATTAGATTGGTGGCAAGTTTGATGTGTTTCTCGAAACTAAATTATTCATGTGGTAAGATTAGTTTTTCCTCGATAAATAAATACAAATGGGTTTTTATACCCTTTTCGAATTTTTTTATTTTCCCTATGGAACTTAATAAGCTAATAGACTTATGACTTTAAATTTTAGTACGAGATTTTCAATATGCAAATAATTGAAGCATTTTTCAAGCTCAGGAAAATAATTATGGATTGTGTTTTAATAATGTTTTTTACTTCTTCATAAGTAAATTATATGAAATTTAATAGCTCGGTTCGGTAGCATTTTTAATATTTTTAATATTTTATAAATTCCATCTTCACCAGAACTTTTATTGTCTTTTTGCCTTTCGATAATGTTTTTTACTTTTTCAGAAATAAAATTTTTTATAGAATTTTTGTTAATATTTAAACCTGATTAAGTGTGTAAACTTAAATTTATTATTTAAATATATTTGAATGCAAGTGAATCAAATTCCCTAAAATAATCCGCCAGTGCATTCAAAACTATTTAATAATGATGACGATTTTTTATTTTTCATTTCTTGAATTTTCGCTTGTATTATTTTACTTCATTTTTTGTATGCTTTTTTTGTATTTACTTTTGTTTCTTTGCCATTGCCTACGAAGCGTATTACGAAAACTTATCATATCACGCATATTAGAAGGAAGTTTATTTTTATCTACGGTTTAAATTTTCAAAATGACTACTGAAAAATTTACAGCGTTATTTAAAAATGATATAAATCTGGATAAATCTAGGGTGTTCTATCAGACCATGGTATCTACATTTTTGACAAAAAAAATTATGAATATAACTTTTTTTTTTGCATTAGAAAACGCTTTCTAATGCAAGAAAAAAAGTTTAATTTTTCAATTGTTTTAAAAAACTCCTTGAAGAACATTATAACTTCCAGCTATTCCAAAAATTTTTCTGACACAATTAGATGTTGACATATATTCACTCCTCGAGATCATAAAATTTTCTAAGAAGGCATTGAAATATAGATATGTCTGTTGAAATGAAAATGTACATATTCTAGTTTTTTTTACCGTTTCGTTTCAACTTGAAAATGAAATATCTGCACTTATCATTCATTTCTACATTTCATATTTAAATGTTCATGTTAATTATTTTCATATAAGATAAACGTACATTTAAAAACATTTAAAAATTATATAAGTGAACTTATTGCAATCGGAAAAAGTGTATATCTTATTTGATACAGAAATTTTAATACTATATAATATTTAACAGCAACATTTTAAAATGCTAACTTTTTAAACCATCTTCACTAAATTTTCACTAGTTAATGTTTTCGTAAAACAAAAATCACACAAAAAAAGTTCAATGGTGCTTTACTCGAAATGGCAAAAATGTAGATATCATGTTCTGACAGAAAATCCTAGAAATATTTAATATAGTGTCAATTTCCTGCTTGTATTAAGATTAATATTTAGTAAATCATGTTTAATAAATCGTGAAAATGTTTTCCAGTTTGACAATCCACAAAAAAATAAACAATTGCATTCGCCTTTTTGTGATTGGCCATCTAAATCAAATAATACCGGAAGATGATCATAATATAACTTGTTAATGTTCTGCTGATTGGAAATTAAATTAGTACAATTGCTCAATGTAACATCTACCTTTTCCTCCTGAAGTTCTGAGGAAATGTGTTGGTGAAGGTGAAGATATTTTGAAATTTCTGATTGCTAGTTGGCCGTGAAGTATTTTCCTAAAATAAGCTATACTATAACACAAAATATGCCTGCAGTTCTCATCACCAATCAATAATTATTTATATGGCAACCTAGAAATAGCACTCAAATCTCTTTTAAATTTACAATTTTTACGGAATTACAATTACCTCCTTTAAAATAAGCTGCTGTTAACAGGTAATTATCAGAACTTGATAATATATTAATAGTTTCAGCAATAGTTTCCAGAATTTTAATATAAAGATTAGGAAAACTACCATGCTTTATTCCACGTTTAAAAAAATTCCCAAAGTTCTCAATTTTCTTTATCCTTTCGATATATAAAATATATCGAAAGGATAACATTTTTTCGGGCTTTAGCCAAATCTTATTTATAATTACTATATCAATGTTTTTTTTCTGTAAAATATCGAATAATTGTGCAGATTTATCAAGAATGCTTTGAGCATTCCAATTCATTATTTTGTAATTATTATGCATTGTTATAAACATCTTTTATACAAACTTCAGCAATAAAAGTAATTTGGTCCTCTTTGGGTTTATACATTTTTAATTTTGATATTTCTCTAGTAACGGCAATTATTACAGAAGCAGTAAAAAGACCTTTTACATAATTATTTGTGATTCTACCAAACTGAGAATTAATGTTGCTATTGACGTCACAAATATTTAATATTGATTGCATAACTGCTATTGTAATTGGTGTTTGAAAACTTACTAGCGATATTAATTTTGCATTGTAAAAATCGTTTGAATTGTACTTAAACTATTTTTTCCCGTATTATACATGGATATGCTTTTATTATATACCTTGCGTAATGTTAGAGCAGCTTGTAATTCAATATATTCAGCTCTTATTTTACATTTAGTTGAATTGGCTTGGTGGGTTTCTTTACAGTTGATACATTTGGTATCACGATCTTCAATATTGAATTTTTGTTTTCCTGGACAAATTTTTGCGTCATGGTTTTGAGCACATATTTTACAACGTATTTCAAGGTGGCAGTGTCCAGCCCCATGTAAAAATGTTTGGCAGTGATGGCATTGAACAATTCCATCAGATTTCCTGCTATTTTGATAATATTTCCACGAGACAATTGTATTTAAAATAGTTCTGTAGTTTAACCTCAATTCTTTCAATTCTTTTAACGGAATCTCTTTTCAGGTAAACCAAATATATAACCTGTTTTAAGTGCCTAGGAAGGCGAATCGTTAAGTTTTTTTCTGTGAGACGTTCTAAATTCATATTAATTAGAATTTATTTTAACTATTCGGCATCTATTTTTTACTATTCGGCATTTTTAACTATTCGGCATCTACTATACAAGTTTTGCTTTTACTCGCATGATTAAGAGTTTGCAGTTTTCACTTTCTAAATTTTTATGTAGTATATTATAGTTGTTTAATGTATTACAGTAAATTTTTGTACACATTTTTTAATTTTTATGCTTATGAAAAATTTTATTTTTAATGTAAACATTATCTTTTTCAAGAACCATGAGAGGTGGCAAGTGCTCATTTTTTAAACATTGATTGATTCATTAATATCATAATTTAATGATATTTGGCTGAATGGAATAAAATAACTATTATCAGTTGATTTATTGATTTTTTTTCTTTTTGTTCCTAATATTTTATTATTAGTATATTTATGTTCATCGTCTTGTTCTTTTCAAAAAATTTTTAATATAAAAATAGAAAAAACTGGATTATCGATATACTAATGCAACTGTATCCGCGCAACTGATACTAATACGATACTACGTATTAGTATCAGTTATAAATTTATATAAGCACGGGTACTTATTTCAAAAATTTTAAATACACAAAAAATATTTTTTGAAACAAAGATTTATTAGAAACAAATTCAATTTAAATTAGAAACAACGTATAATATGTCTAAGTTTAATGTTTTGTTTCGTGTTATTAAATATTATTCTGCAATGTTGCTAAAGCTTACATACAATGCAGCCGTTTAAAAAGTTTTTAGTCGTTGTAAAATTGTATTTTGACGGTATTTAAACGGTACTAAAACTTTTTATATTGCATTTTGGAAGTCACGGGTTCTACATTGCTTTTAAAAACATAATAAATAAAATCAGAGTCGTAGAGAATACTTAAAAATTAAAAAAAAGAATATCAACAAAATAAAAAAATAGTCAATCGGAATATTTTGAAAGCATAAAACATCTACATATATTACATTATGCAAGCCAAATCCGATGTCGCAACCATCGAGTATTTTTGTTTATATTCTTTATCTTCGGAAGAATAACATAGAAAAAGAAAACGCAAAAAACAAAAAAAAAATCAGAATTCTGCCAACATTTTAGGAATGTGTATCATATTATAAATTTTATACAGATTTGTAGCAGAACTTTTTTACTTTTGTGTTATGTTTATTTTCTCATAAGTTTAATAAGCCTGTTATGCAGTAGCGCAAGGTCAATAACCAGGGGATTTTTTATCATATCTATGAAGTTAATTGATTGAGTCTCTTAAAATCAAAAATTTTAGTTCTGTTTGCTACCAAAACTTTTTTTGTTTGCTACCAACATTTTTCAGGGACGAAATGATTAGCATAAAATGAGCCTCTGATAACAGCTCAATTTATATCTTTCTAGGTATGTTAATTAAAAGCGTACTAGCCTCCCTAAAATTTGTGAGCAGTATTTAAAAGGCATTTTCGTAGTCTCATGCAACATTTTATCTAAACTAGCCAATATCTTGCGGTCGTGTGTTCGTATCAAATTATTTTTTGTTGTAAATCAACATAATGCTTACAAAAAATATTATAACTTATTATGTTAGTTAATATGTTAAGTTTATGTAGAACCTAATATGTATATTACATCTGTATGTTTAGCCTCATTTCAATATAAATTTATTGTTGCAGATCATTACTAAATTATACATACTAAACATGTAATTCATGCACATTCTACAGGCAATTAACTACATAGAGAGGAGAAATTTTCTACATGTAGCTCTTTTACTTATACATATACTTAGTTTCTCCAAATTATACGATTACACTTATGATACAGGGACTTAAAGAAAGTCACCACAGGTCAGCACGGACTTTGCAAAGTCTTTCTTAAATTGTTTTAAAAATTTGTCTTCAAAAATATTTGAAATTAGTGCGATTCGTACTAGGGGCTTGTAGTTAAGAAATATTTTTGTAACGTGTTCGCAATTTTTCGTCAAATAACCTCAGCTTGGTGTCTTGATAGAAATGTACAAATGATTCTAATGAAAGTTCCATTTATCAAAAAAAACCCTTTCTATTCCTTTCTTTTTTAAGATAAGGAATTAAAATTTCATATATTGATATATATTATAAAATAATATGTATATATTGATCTTTACTATTAATTCCCTTGAAGAAAATTTTAACTTATCTTCTCTCTCTAAATTCTAAAAGTTATTTAATTCTAAAAGTACCAGCACAAGTCCTGCAAATGCCATTTTAAAAGGAAAAAAAGAATAGTAATAAAAAATATAAATTTTGATAGAATATGCGCACACAATGTTTTTTTTTCAAACAATCCTTCTATTGCTTATAATTGGCGCTAATAACTAAAGCATCAAAAATAGTTATATACTATATAGTATATATGAACGAACAAAAAATAAATTTCGTTACTTTCATAATGCAGTATAAAAAATTTTAATAGAGTTTATTAAAACTTATACCGTTTATTATACAGTTTTAAAATAACGATAAGTTTTGAAACCTCTGCATAGTAAAAATTATGAAGCTTTCGCTACATTTTGGAATATCAATGACCATAATTATAAAAAAGCTTACATCATTTAAACTTATATATTTTACGTTATGTTGCTTGTTTTTTAAATTTCTTTAGAAAAAATCTTTGTTCCAAAAAAGTAATATTTTTATATAATAAAAATTTTTGAAATAAGTACCCATGAACATAAATAATATTGTAATATTTCTCGGGTACTTATTTTAATAATAAGTACAATTTTGATATGTGTGCAAAAAGAAGTGTCATTTGAATTTTTATGCTACACGCTCTGCTTTTGTTTAAGATTTTGAATGCGTATTGGATACATTTGAGAATAGTGTACAATTTTAAGAGCTTTTAATATACATTTAAACCTTTTGTAATTGTAACATACGCTATTATGCACATTAAAATATGCATAATATGGTGGGTGCTTCCTGGCATGTGCGCAATAGTTATATTCATAGGGATATGGGTGTCCCCCAAGTAAGTGAGAAAATAATGAACTGCCATAAAACATAGGGCGCGTTTGGAATAGCATGTATTGTGTATGTTGAAGCCACCTGAAATATAGGGGGGAAGGTTTCTACAAAAAGCGTGAAGAGAACGGAACCTCTCGAGCTAGCGTAAATTACTGTGACAACACTTCCGTGTCTTCCTATAGACACAAAAGCAGGATACAGCAAAACTAATGGTTAGTCGGTTTGATTAGTTATAGGAATTTATGACCATCCAGGTGCGTTTTAGATTGGATTAAAGATTCCCTCTATTGATAGGTTTGATGACAGATTTTGTCCGCCTATCTTCGTCTTTCGGTGATTTTTAACACCTGTATTAAAAAAAACAAAATTTTTATAAGCATAGGAGGTATTGGGAGATGGAGATTTTACGCGATAGATGTTTACGTATTTTTTTTATAATGTATTTTTAAATGGGGGGCTTTCTAATTGTTTAGTATATCAAGTATAGGACAAAATATTAAGAACTTTAAAAACGGAAGTTTCCTTTCTGTAACTCATTCCAATACAAGGTGAACAAAATTGTATATCCGCATTATTAAAAAGTGAAGTGATTAGTAAAAAAAACTTGAGTGTTAAAATAAAAAAAAATAATTATAGTTTATATGCTATAATTATAAAAAATAATAAAAATAATCTATAACAAGTAAAAACGTTTCAGTAGGTATAAACCGATTGAATTATACCCTGCACCTTTCATTATTGTGTAGCAATTACACGAACCTGTGAAATCATTCTATAGAAACTTCACGGACATGTCTGACCTATAATTGGACATCCGATTGCCAAGTTTCATGAACCTGACCTTATAATTTTTCTAAATATTTAAAATTAGCTTTTGGAGTTGTATGACAAGTACCTGAACCTGTCAAGCAATTTCATCAAAACTTCACAAATATATTTGATCTATAATCGGACATACAACTGCCAAGTTTCATGAATCTGACTTTATTATTTTTCCAAATATTAAGAATAAGCTTTTAGACTTGTATGGCAAGCACCCGAACCTGTTAAGCAATTCCACTGAAACTTCACAAATATATCTGATCTATAATCGGACACACAACTGCCAAGTTTAATGAATCCGACTTTATTATTTTTCCAAATATTAAGAATAAGCTTTTAGACTTGTATGGGAGCTACTCGAACCTGTCAAGCAATCCCACCAAACCTTTAGAAATATGTCTGACCAATTGGTATTTGGTCAAACTTGACTTATTATAACCAAATAATAAGTAAATTATAACCAAATTTGACTTATTTTAAATATTTTTCCAAATATTTAAAATAAGCTTTTAGACTTGAATGGGAGCTACTCGAACCTGTCAAGAAATTCCACCAAAACTTCAGAAATATATCTGACCTATAACTCGACAAACAACTGCCAAGTTTCATGAATCTGACTTTATTATTTTTCCAAATATCTAAAATTAGCTTCTGGAGTTGTATGGCAGGTACCCGAACCTGTCAAGCAATTCCTCTAAAACTTCAGAAATATATTTTTGACCTATAATTGGACACATGACTGCCAAAATTCATGAATCTGACTTTATTATTTTACCGAATATAAAAAATTTGCTGTTGCAGTCGTATGACAGCCACCCCAACCGGTGCAGGCTATAAAAAAACAAGTAATATTAAAAAGAATTTTGAATTTGTAATTAATAATGGTATAAAAATAAATTGTAAATTTTTTATTTTTTCTTTTCAATCTTGCCTCTATAAATTTAAAACACAAATATACATACACACGTATCGGTAATAATTATATTTCATAAAGTATGAATCAATATGCAATAGGGAGGCAACAGCAGAGCTCAAAGCAGTCATGGATTACACCCATGTAAAACACTATTCGAAGTCCATGTGGCCTACTATGTAGTGTTACTTTCGCTAAACAATTCTCGCATTTTTAATTTTGACACTTTGTAAATTTTTAGCGCAAATTTCCGTATGCGTAAGTAGCAAAAATGGTACTATAGAATGCTACCTTCGCATAATTTTCATTCACTTGCCATTTTGTTTATGAATCTTATTTTTTCAAAAACTTAGACCTAAGCCTAAGTTTTTGAGAAAATAAAACTAAACAATACAAGGGTTACATTTACTTTGCTTTAGTAAATTAAAAAATCTGATGTGGTCAGCACATAACCCACCGCATTTTGTATTGTCTAGTTAAGTGAAAGTGTTACAGAATATTAAAAAAATGTCTGTTAAATACTTCTTTCTAATTTTTAGGTCATTAATAAGCTTTTAGTTAACATACCTAGAAAAATGTAAATTTGGCTCTTAGTACAGTTTCGTTTTGTGCTACCCAAATTCCCTGAAATGCCCACGAGTTAGTTTCGGTAATAACCGGAACTCAAATTTCAACTTTCAAGAAATTCTATCAATTCGTTCCGTAGATATGGTGAAAAATGTAAAATCGGCTCGCAAATCAGTTTTCGAGCCCTGATCTTTCCAAAAAATTTACATTTTCATTGTTTTAATACGAGGTATTCAAATATTAAATTTCAATGAAATCGGTTGGTTATTTCTCTTTATATACACAAAAATGTATATTTGGCCCGTAGTAAACGTCTAGTTGCCGAAAACATAGAAATTTTCGCGGACGGTCGAGCAAAGCTTATATATAAAATTTCAAGTGAATCGGTTGAATATTTTCTTCAAAATGTTCAAAAATGTAAAACAGGCCCGCTAAAAAGCGCAGTTCCCGAGGCCTGATATATACCAAAAGTTGATCAATCCGTGCCATGGTGGAAATAAACTTACATATAAAATTTCATTAAAATCGGTTCAGCCGATCTTGAGATACACGCGTGGACACACACACACAAACCGACGGACCCGCAGGTTGCTAAAAATAGTTTACTTACACTTCCCTACTATGGAGAAGTGCATTCCCATCGAAAACTCGATATGCAAAATTTGTTGCCATCACATAGCCTACCTTTTGTATACACAATACGGTCGGTAAAAACCTTGAATTTAAAATTTACTTTTCAATTTTATTTTTATGGAACTTAGCCTTTCTACAGTCTTACAAACTTCAGTTTGCTGAGAAGGAGCAATATTTAAATCTAATACAGCTAAAAAATTTTTGCTATCCATCTTTTTTTTTAAAATTCAGCAACGCTTACTTTGAGAAAACTGTCAGGAATGTCTAAAACAAAAAATTTTAGAAAATACTACCTTTTTAAATTTTTGGCGATGCGAATTTGTTAGATGGTACCAAACCATTTACGAGTCGTAAATAAATTTTCGCAAATTTGCGACTTTTGCATTTTTACATAGTAAGATGGGGAAAAGATGGGGGAAATCAAAGTAGTCATCATAGATGAAATGGATAGAATTGTGGGATCTCATCAAAACACTAGGAATCGTCTTACCAGTGTCTGCAGGAAGATGGTAACAACATAACTAGGCAACATGTCAAGTGCTTCATTGTAGGTCACCAGAGAATGAAAAGACCGTCAATCTGTCGCGGGACATATTTCTGAGTAGGATAGGGAAGCAAAATCCCAACCTCAAGATGAATACTTTAGAAAAACGATGGGGGCTGCCCCATCGCCTTCTCCGTAGAAGATTGGTGATTGTGTGATTTATTGAAATTGGAGTTCCGACTTTTCCTTAACTTCTTCCGCATTACCGAAAGGGTCAAAGGAAGAAAATCGTTTCAAAGTGCTGGCAACAGGGCAAAACAACTTAAGAAGACCACAACCAATGCGCAAATGACGAGCATCAAAGTTCATTAAGAAGTGTAAAACTACTACTATATTTGTTGCTGGACGGATGAGTGCTGTATCTGCGGCGGCAAAAGAAAGGATGGTGAAACAGGCACGCACCAAGGCGCGAAAAAAGGCGAAAAATAAAGGGCAGACCGTTGATAAGTATTTGTCTAAAGGACGTATGCACATAGACAAGAGCCACCTAGGCTATGAGGTGCACCTAAGTAAATGTATATCATGCATCTTGTAGATTATACATCGACATTGGCCCTATTCAACAGCCCTTTATAGTTAAGGATAAGGTTAAAGGTTCTTCTATGAAGTTAATTGATTGAGTCTCTTAAAATCAAAAATTTTAGTTCTGTTTGCTACCAAAACTTTTTTTGTTTGCTACCAACATTTTTCAGGGACGAAATGATTAGCATAAAATGAGCCTCTGATAACAGCTCAATTTATATCTTTCTAGGTATGTTAATTAAAAGCGTACTAGCCTCCCTAAAATTTGTGAGCAGTATTTAAAAGGCATTTTCGTAGTCTCATGCAACATTTTATCTAAACTAGCCAATATCTTGCGGTCGTGTGTTCGTATCAAATTATTTTTTGTTGTAAATCAACATAATGCTTACAAAAAATATTATAACTTATTATGTTAGTTAATATGTTAAGTTTATGTAGAACCTAATATGTATATTACATCTGTATGTTTAGCCTCATTTCAATATAAATTTATTGTTGCAGATCATTACTAAATTATACATACTAAACATGTAATTCATGCACATTCTACAGGCAATTAACTACATAGAGAGGAGAAATTTTCTACATGTAGCTCTTTTACTTATACATATACTTAGTTTCTCCAAATTATACGATTACACTTATGATACAGGGACTTAAAGAAAGTCACCACAGGTCAGCACGGACTTTGCGAAGTCTTTCTTAAATTGTTTTAAAAATTTGTCTTCAAAAATATTTGAAATTAGTGCGATTCGTACTAGGGGCTTGTAGTTAAGAAATATTTTTGTAACGTGTTCGCAATTTTTCGTCAAATAACCTCAGCTTGGTGTCTTGATAGAAATGTACAAATGATTCTAATGAAAGTTCCATTTATCAAAAAAAACCCTTTCTATTCCTTTCTTTTTTAAGATAAGGAATTAAAATTTCATATATTGATATATATTATAAAATAATATGTATATATTGATCTTTACTATTAATTCCCTTGAAGAAAATTTTAACCTATCTTCTCTCTCTAAATTCTAAAAGTTATTTAATTCTAAAAGTACCAGCACAAGTCCTGCAAATGCCATTTTAAAAGGAAAAAAAGAATAGTAATAAAAAATATAAATTTTGATAGAATATGCGCACACAATGTTTTTTTTTCAAACAATCCTTCTATTGCTTATAATTGGCGCTAATAACTAAAGCATCAAAAATAGTTATATACTATATAGTATATATGAACGAACAAAAAATAAATTTCGTTACTTTCATAATGCAGTATAAAAAATTTTAATAGAGTTTATTAAAACTTATACCGTTTATTATACAGTTTTAAAATAACGATAAGTTTTGAAACCTCTGCATAGTAAAAATTATGAAGCTTTCGCTACATTTTGGAATATCAATGACCATAATTATAAAAAAGCTTACATCATTTAAACTTATATATTTTACGTTATGTTGCTTGTTTTTTAAATTTCTTTAGAAAAAATCTTTGTTCCAAAAAAGTAATATTTTTATATAATAAAAATTTTTGAAATAAGTACCCATGAACATAAATAATATTGTAATATTTCTCGGGTACTTATTTTAATAATAAGTACAATTTTGATATGTGTGCAAAAAGAAGTGTCATTTGAATTTTTATGCTACACGCTCCGCTTTTGTTTAAGATTTTGAATGCGTATTGGATACATTTGAGAATAGTGTACAATTTTAAGAGCTTTTAATATACATTTAAACCTTTTGTAATTGTAACATACGCTATTATGCACATTAAAATATGCATAATATGGTGGGTGCTTCCTGGCATGTGCGCAATAGTTATATTCATAGGGATATGGGTGTCCCCCAAGTAAGTGAGAAAATAATGAACTGCCATAAAACATAGGGCGCGTTTGGAATAGCATGTATTGTGTATGTTGAAGCCACCTGAAATATAGGGGGGAAGGTTTCTACAAAAATCGTGAAGAGAACGGAACCTCTCGAGCTAGCGTAAATTACTGTGACAACACTTCCGTGTCTTCCTATAGACACAAAAGCAGGATACAGCAAAACTAATGGTTAGTCGGTTTGATTAGTTATAGGAATTTATGACCATCCAGGTGCGTTTTAGATTGGATTAAAGATTCCCTCTATTGATAGGTTTGATGACAGATTTTGTCCGCCTATCTTCGTCTTTCGGTGATTTTTAACACCTGTATTAAAAAAAACAAAATTTTTATAAGCATAGGAGGTATTGGGAGATGGAGATTTTACGCGATAGATGTTTACGTATTTTTTTTATAATGTATTTTTAAATGGGGGGCTTTCTAATTGTTTAGTATATCAAGTATAGGACAAAATATTAAGAACTTTAAAAACGGAAGTTTCCTTTCTGTAACTCATTCCAATACAAGGTGAACAAAATTGTATATCCGCATTATTAAAAAGTGAAGTGATTAGTAAAAAAAACTTGAGTGTTAAAATAAAAAAAAATAATTATAGTTTATATGCTATAATTATAAAAAATAATAAAAATAATCTATAACAAGTAAAAACGTTTCAGTAGGTATAAACCGATTGAATTATACCCTGCACCTTTCGTTATTGTGTAGCAATTACACGAACCTGTGAAATCATTCTATAGAAACTTCACGGACATGTCTGACCTATAATTGGACATCCGATTGCCAAGTTTCATGAACCTGACCTTATAATTTTTCTAAATATTTAAAATTAGCTTTTGGAGTTGTATGACAAGTACCTGAACCTGTCAAGCAATTTCATCAAAACTTCACAAATATATTTGATCTATAATCGGACATACAACTGCCAAGTTTCATGAATCTGACTTTATTATTTTTCCAAATATTAAGAATAAGCTTTTAGACTTGTATGGCAAGCACCCGAACCTGTTAAGCAATTCCACTGAAACTTCACAAATATATCTGATCTATAATCGGACACACAACTGCCAAGTTTAATGAATCCGACTTTATTATTTTTCCAAATATTAAGAATAAGCTTTTAGACTTGTATGGGAGCTACTCGAACCTGTCAAGCAATCCCACCAAACCTTTAGAAATATGTCTGACCAATTGGACACACGACTGGCAAGTCTCATTAATTTGACTTTATTATTTTTCCAAATATTTAAAATAAGCTTTTAGACTTGAATGGGAGCTACTCGAACCTGTCAAGAAATTCCACCAAAACTTCAGAAATATATCTGACCTATAACTCGACAAACAACTGCCAAGTTTCATGAATCTGACTTTATTATTTTTCCAAATATCTAAAATTAGCTTCTGGAGTTGTATGGCAGGTACCCGAACCTGTCAAGCAATTCCTCTAAAACTTCAGAAATATATTTTTGACCTATAATTGGACACATGACTGCCAAAATTCATGAATCTGACTTTATTATTTTACCGAATATAAAAAATTTGCTGTTGCAGTCGTATGGCAGCCACCCCAACCGGTGCAGGCTATAAAAAAACAAGTAATATTAAAAAGAATTTTGAATTTGTAATTAATAATGGTATAAAAATAAATTGTAAATTTTTTATTTTTTCTTTTCAATCTTGCCTCTATAAATTTAAAACACAAATATACATACACACGTATCGGTAATAATTATATTTCATAAAGTATGAATCAATATGCAATAGGGAGGCAACAGCAGAGCTCAAAGCAGTCATGGATTACACCCATGTAAAACACTATTCGAAGTCCATGTGGCCTACTATGTAGTGTTACTTTCGCTAAACAATTCTCGCATTTTTAATTTTGACACTTTGTAAATTTTTAGCGCAAATTTCCGTATGCGTAAGTAGCAAAAATGGTACTATAGAATGCTACCTTCGCATAATTTTCATTCACTTGCCATTTTGTTTATGAATCTTATTTTTTCAAAAACTTAGACCTAAGCCTAAGTTTTTGAGAAAATAAAACTAAACAATACAAGGGTTACATTTACTTTGCTTTAGTAAATTAAAAAATCTGATGTGGTCAGCACATAACCCACCGCATTTTGTATTGTCTAGTTAAGTGAAAGTGTTACAGAATATTAAAAAAATGTCTGTTAAATACTTCTTTCTAATTTTTAGGTCATTAATAAGCTTTTAGTTAACATACCTAGAAAAATGTAAATTTGGCTCTTAGTACAGTTTCGTTTTGTGCTACCCAAATTCCCTGAAATGCCCACGAGTTAGTTTCGGTAATAACCAGAACTCAAATTTCAACTTTCAAGAAATTCTATCAATTCGTTCCGTAGATATGGTGAAAAATGTAAAATCGGCTCGCAAATCAGTTTTCGAGCCCTGATCTTTCCAAAAAATTTACATTTTCATTGTTTTAATACGAGGTATTCAAATATTAAATTTCAATGAAATCGGTTGGTTATTTCTCTTTATATACACAAAAATGTATATTTGGCCCGTAGTAAACGTCTAGTTGCCGAAAACATAGAAATTTTCGCGGACGGTCGAGCAAAGCTTATATATAAAATTTCAAGTGAATCGGTTGAATATTTTCTTCAAAATGTTCAAAAATGTAAAACAGGCCCGCTAAAAAGCGCAGTTCCCGAGGCCTGATATATACCAAAAGTTGATCAATCCGTGCCATGGTGGAAATAAACTTACATATAAAATTTCATTAAAATCGGTTCAGCCGATCTTGAGATACACGCGTGGACACACACACACAAACCGACGGACCCGCAGGTTGCTAAAAATAGTTTACTTACACTTCCCTACTATGGAGAAGTGCATTCCCATCGAAAACTCGATATGCAAAATTTGTTGCCATCACATAGCCTACCTTTTGTATACACAATACGGTCGGTAAGAACCTTGAATTTAAAATTTACTTTTCAATTTTATTTTTATGGAACTTAGCCTTTCTACAGTCTTACAAACTTCAGTTTGCTGAGAAGGAGCAATATTTAAATCTAATACAGCTAAAAAATTTTTGCTATCCATCTTTTTTTTTAAAATTCAGCAACGCTTACTTTGAGAAAACTGTCAGGAATGTCTAAAACAAAAAATTTTAGAAAATACTACCTTTTTAAATTTTTGGCGATGCGAATTTGTTAGATGGTACCAAACCATTTACGAGTCGTAAATAAATTTTCGCAAATTTGCGACTTTTGCATTTTTACATAGTAAGATGGGGAAAAGATGGGGGAAATCAAAGTAGTCATCATAGATGAAATGGATAGAATTGTGGGATCTCATCAAAACACTAGGAATCGTCTTACCAGTGTCTGCAGGAAGATGGTAACAACATAACTAGGCAACATGTCAAGTGCTTCATTGTAGGTCACCAGAGAATGAAAAGACCGTCAATCTGTCGCGGGACATATTTCTGAGTAGGATAGGGAAGCAAAATCCCAACCTCAAGATGAATACTTTAGAAAAACGATGGGGGCTGCCCCATCGCCTTCTCCGTAGAAGATTGGTGATTGTGTGATTTATTGAAATTGGAGTTCCGACTTTTCCTTAACTTCTTCCGCATTACCGAAAGGGTCAAAGGAAGAAAATCGTTTCAAAGTGCTGGCAACAGGGCAAAACAACTTAAGAAGACCACAACCAATGCGCAAATGACGAGCATCAAAGTTCATTAAGAAGTGTAAAACTACTACTATATTTGTTGCTGGACGGATGAGTGCTGTATCTGCGGCGGCAAAAGAAAGGATGGTGAAACAGGCACGCACCAAGGCGCGAAAAAAGGCGAAAAATAAAGGGCAGACCGTTGATAAGTATTTGTCTAAAGGACGTATGCACATAGACAAGAGCCACCTAGGCTATGAGGTGCACCTAAGTAAATGTATATCATGCATCTTGTAGATTATACATCGACATTGGCCCTATTCAACAGCCCTTTATAGTTAAGGATAAGGTTAAAGGTTCTTCAGGTGAATTATTATATTGTATTGCAAATGAGGACTTGGGGTTATCATTCCAGACTTCTGTTCCAAGATTTTCATGATCCCTGGGGATCTATTGTGAATAAAATTGTGAAAACCTAATGGTTTTCACAATAGAATAAAATTCACATCGGAATCCGAAAAAAACAATAGGCTTGCATTTTTAGATGTGTTATTAATTAGAAATGATGATGGAAAGATCTCCACAGACTGGTACTTGAAACCTTCTGCTTCCATCAGAATATTAAATTTTTTGTCGCAACATCAAGTGCAACAAAAAAGAAATGTAGTAATAAATATGTTAGATAAAATTTATTCATTAAGCTCTGGAATACATAGAAAAGAATATACAAAAAATTAAAGAAATATTAAAAAACAATAATTACCCAAAATTTTTCATACATCAAATAATTAGGGAATACAAAAACAGGGACAATAAAAACAACATACAAGAAACATTCTGTCCAAATTCACACAACACCAAATTTTTAAAATTTCAACATATTCCGGAAATAGCATACAAAATTAAAAATGTCTTTAAACCATATATTCAAAATAACAAATTCATTTTCTATAACAAAAACGTAGTACGCAAACTTTACACAAAACTTAAAGATGAAGAGGACAAAATGACTCAATCACACTTAATATATAAAATAAATTGCCAAGAGTGTGAAGCGTGCTATGTAGGACAAACAAAACAATATCTTAAAAACAGACTAAATCAACATAAATATGATTGTAAACTACAAAACATTAATAAAACAGATAAAACAGCATTAGCGCAACATCATTTTAACCATGATCACACTTTTGATTTCAATGAAACACAAATAGTAGACAGGAAGAAAACTTGGTTTAAGAGGAATATAAGTGAAATGATACACATAGAATCAAACAAAAACAACATAAATTACAAAACAGATAGAAATAATTTAAATTCATTTTACAAATCTGTTATTATGAAATTTCAAAAAATTAAAACCATCGGTAACCCCAATAGAGCGAACAATAGATGAAAACAATAAACAGCTGATTTGTGATATTTTTATTTTAGTTTAAGTTTTGTAAGAGTCTAGTTTTTTGTTCCATTTACAATTTTGTGTTAATTTATTTTATTTATTTATTTATATTTATGTTATTTATTATAAAAAGATTAATTGACGATTTTTAAAAATTTTATTAAGTTAATTTATGGAAGCTATTGAGTTATTAGATTATGTTAAAATCAAATTAAAATTTGTTCAATAACTTAATGTAAGTATACATATAAGAAATGTATGTCATATTGTAAAAGCATTATTATCATATAAATATTATTTTTAGCCCTGATGAAGATTTAAAATTAAATCGAAACGTTGGTGAAAAGTTAAAAGAACATTGTTTTATTTGTCCTACACCAGACTACACAAAAAAAAAAAAAAATTTAAATATTAAGTATTAAATAATGTAATAATATTTAATATTGAGAATAACTTTTTGCACTGCATTTTTACTGTTACAGATTCTACATTGCTTTTAAAAACATACTAAATAAAATCAAAGTCGTAGAAAATACTCCAAAATTAATAAAAAAAGAATATCAATAAAATAAAAAATAGTCAATCGGAATATTTTGAAAGCATAAAACAATAAGAAATATCTTTGTAAAGTGCTCAGTTCGCAATATTTCGTCAAAAACTTCAGCTGGGTGGCTTGATAGAAATAAATGGCATTAAAAAAGCTAACCGAGGCAATATACCTCGAGAATAGTCGTAAGATGTAACATATAAGGACGTTCTCCAACCGAAAACTGATGACGGTGGCACGAGCAATAAAGCAAGGGCCAGTGACGTGAATGTTTTGTATAAAATGCAAAATATGATGTAGAATATGCTCGATATGATGAAAAAATCGAGTACCAAAAGGCTTGGTAAATGATGGCACGAGGTAATTTTAAAATAGCAACATGGAATTGCAATGGCATTGCAAATACAGGGACATGCTTGAAGTTTTTCTTCATACACAGAATATAGACGTGTGCCTCGTAACTGAAACACATATGAAATCAAGAAGCAGAATTCGGTTTCCAAGTTATAGAATTTACAACTCGGACCACCCTGGAAATACAGCGAAGGGCGGAACGGCGATGATAATAAAAGAAATTGTGGTGCATTGTGATCTGCACCAAATGCAAACCGAGGGAATGCAAATGACGGCGGTTCAGATCACTTCGACTAAGCAAAAATTTGGAGTGGCTGCATTGTATTGCCACCCCAGATTTAAAATTACGGCAGAAATATTTCAAGGCGTTCTGACAGACCTAGGCGATAGATTTATATTGGGGGGTGACTTTAACGCCAAGCACACTGATTGGGGTTCAAGGTATACCTCAACTAGAGGAAGAGAACTTAGGACAGCAATTGGCGGCACGGGGTGCCTTTTTCACTCTACTGCGAAGCCAACGTATTGACCAACCGATGTTAATAAGTGTTCAGATTTAATAGATTTCTTCATAACAAAACGGATTGCGAAAAATTTCATCGAGGTACATGATAACTATGATCTTGACTCCGATCATTCGGTGGTTATTCTTGAACTTAAGGAAAATATAGTTATGAAAAGAGCGAAACCTGCGCTGACAAATGGGACTACAGACGCTGTATTAGAAAACACAAAGAGGATTCGGTTTCTAATTATGTTCAAAATTTGACGGCGTGTGAGAAAACCAATTACTCACTGTGGAGGGCAACAAAGAAAATGAAGCAACCTATCAAACATCTCGCTCCTATCAAAAACAAAGATGGAACGTGGGCAAAAACTGAGAAGGGCAAGGCAAATGCGTTTGCGGATCATTTGGCCGATATATTCTGCCCGCATGGATGATAATGAGGAATATACTTTTGTTGGGGATAGCGTGACTATTCCAATTGTCAAGAAAAGAGAGGTCATAGAAGAAATCAGGACTCTTAAACCTAAAAAGGCCTCAGGATTTGACCTAATAACGGCCGATATTTTGAAAGAACTACCCAAAAGGATTATAACGATGTTTACGCGCCTAATAAATGCGTGTATGAGTTTCAATTACGTGCCTGAAATTTGGAAAGTTGCAGAGATAATCATGCTGCACAAACCTGGCAAACCTATAGACAGGGCGACTTCTTATAGACCAATCTCATTGTTGCCTATGATTTCAAAACTGCTAGAGAAACTTTTATTGAGAAGACTTCAGCCTATAATTGAAAGCAAAAGGTTAATCCCGAATCATCAATTTGGTTTTCGCCGGAACCACTCAACCATAGATCAGATTCATAGAATTACTGACCTAATAGAAAATTCACTGGAAGAAAAAAAAATATGTCCTATCATATTTTTGGACGTAGCCCAGGCCTTCGATAAGGTTTGGCATTGTGGATTAATAAAAAAACTTAGGCGATTACTACCAAGGCAGTATGTTGACCTGCTCGAATCTTACCTGACTAATAGGATATTTCGAGTTAAACAGGAAGAGGAGTACTCTTCGCTTAGGGATATCAGATTGGGGGTGATATTCCTGAATCGGAAGGAGTGACTACAGCTACATTTGCTGACGATACAGCAGTTATCGCAATAGGAAATGAAAATGAATCTACACAAAAATTGCAAAGGGCCAGTGATGAGATCTCAAAACGGACTAGAAAGTGGAATATAAAACTTAACGAGGTGAAATCAGTATACGTAAATTTCACTAATAGGAAAATTGACAATTCATTTTCGGTTCAAATAAATGGCGTCTTGATTCCTTCGGTAAACACAGCGAAATATTTGAGAATGACGTTGGACGCGAAGCTCAGATGGAAGGAGCACATAAAGAAAAAGAGATCTCAACTAGAGGAGGAATACAGAAAGTTTGAATGGCTTTTGGGAGGCGTTCCAAATTGACAACATACAACGAAGTTTTGATATATAATCAAATATTTAAGCCTATCTGGGCTTACGGTATTGAGTTATGAGGCTGCGCTGCGCAGACTCATATCCAATCTATACAAAGATTTCAAAATAAAGTATTACAGGACATTGTAAACGCCCCTTGGTATGTCCGTAATGCTGATATAGACAGGGATCTCACGATCCTAAGTGTCACAGATGAGATTAAAAAGCAAGCAGCCAATCATAAAATGCGTTTTTCCAATCATGTCAATATCGAGGCGGCTCGATTGGTTGACAATCAAAACTTTCTTAGAAACTTAAACGTACGAGACCACTCGAGTTAGTTTAGAGTTTTTTATCTATTGTGCCAGATCAAAAGCTTGTAAATAATCAAAGGGGTTAGAGCAAAATTAATTGTTAGTCGTTTTCGACTAGTTTTATAATTTATTTTGGGGAGGGTGTTTTTTAGTGGATTAAAGTTCCACACTACTGCTTTTCGTCTGGCAGTGTCTTTCGAGATTTTTCACCCTTCCTCTCGGTACAACAAAAAAAAAAAAAAAAAAAAAAAACTCCAAACATAGTTGCGAATACTATTCATAATATCTAAGTTCGAAAATTTCTTGGAAAACATTATGTCGAAGTATATATAATGGGGGTATTAATATTAAGAATAACAATTTTTAGCACTTTTCCAAAAAATTTTTGAAAAAAAATTGCTTATTAGTTTCACTCTGTCCGTCCGTCCGTCCGTCCGTCCGTCCGTGTGTCTGTTTACAAAACTTCTACACCCTTGAAGATAGAAAGCTGAAATTTTGTACGTACATAGATTTTTACTAGAAACTTATTTTCGTGGAACAAAATTTTTACCTATCTCCCCCCCTTTAGAAGTTATACCCCCACAAAACCCTAAAAATGCCATTCTTTAACTATTTAGTGCAATGAAACCATAAGGATTTTTCAAATTTTGCAAACGCAGAAAGGCAGTGGCTTACTTCCCCTAGCGGGGTATACTAAAGGTTAACTTTAGAAAAACAAAATGGCCGCTCAAATTTACCGTTATCTAAAGTCCGTTTTTTCCAAATTTTTGATGTCGTTTATTTTCTAGACCCCAGCCTGTAGAAGCTTGAAATTTTATGGGCTTTTAGACATTAACAAATAGTTCATTTCGTTAGAAGAAAATTTTTTTCCATCTCCTTCCCCTCTCAAGTTATGGCCTCTTGAAATTTGTAAAATTTGAATTTTTGACACCTTATATTTCCGAAACCGCAAGCTTTTTCAAATTTCTATAAACATAAAAAGCTAACGGTAAATTCCATGAAATTAAAAAATATAATTATTTTTCTTAACTCACATAATTAAACCTTAAAATCGAGCATTATGTTAACCCCTTTTTATATTAATTTTTGCTTTATTTCAAACACTGCATATATGCGTCATCCTAAATATATGCAATTCTAGAAATAGTTTTGTATATGAATGAAAATAATTTTAATAGTTTGATAGGTATACATAGACTGTATTTAAAAGCAGAATTTTCACTTGCTGAAGGGAAAAGTGCTACAATACAAACCATTGGTTTGACCCAACTTTATTTTAGTACGATCTCTTAAAGAAAAAAATTGTTGTTTTCAAACGTCGTTGTCAAAATGATTGTAATGAAAGTTTCATTTACCAAAAAAAATCTTTTCTATACCCTTACTTTCTTTTTTAAGATAAGGAATTAAAATTTTATATATGTTATAAAATTATATGTATATATTAATCTTTATTAGAAATTTATTTCCCTTGAAGAAAATTTTAACCTGTCTTCTAAAAGCTATACCAACACAAGTCCTGCAAATGGCATTTTAAAAGGAAAAAAAGAATAACAATAAAAATGTAAATTTTGATAGAACACGCGCACACAATGTTTTTTTATCAAACAATCCTTCTATTGCTAATAATTGGCGCTAATAACTAAAGCATCAAAAATAGTTATATACTATATGCCCTGTATGGCAAGACTTGTGGGAACTGCGTGCCAAATTTTTAAAAATTATATATTTTGTTATCCAAACGTGCCGAGAAGTTTTTACATGGGAATTAAACTGAAAAATAACTTTGTAAAACAATTTCAAAAAATTAGTTATATAACGTATATACATACTATATTTATGTATGTAAGTATCAAATAATTTTTATTTATTTCAATAAAAAAATGATATCAGTTCAATTTTACAAAATGTAAGTAACAATACATGAAATTTTAAACTCATCTATTACATACTTTCATACATTCGAAGGGACCCAAAACCACATTGTCACCTGCTAGTGGTGGGCCCCGGTAATGACGGAGGATAGAGGGGTGATTGAAACGATCAAAGTTACGTTCGTGTCGTGCTCAGCCCTATATCTACACGTCAGGCGTCAGCCCTATATCTGACGACAGGCGTCCCAAGTCAAGGTGAAACAGCGTATGCCGATGACTGCATGGCTAGGGGGGAGCTTAGTCGTTAGTATGCGGACTCTGGATACCAGGCGCCCTCCAGTTTAAACAAGCCTTCTCATTGTATACCGGGCTCTGCCATGGGTGACCATACTTTCCCGCGCTACTCGTGGGAACAAAATGAAGAATAGAAACTATAACAACAACAACAGCAGCAACATCAAGAACAAAAACTATGACAAATACAACAACTGCAACAGCAACAACAATAACAAAAACAACAACAACAACAACAACAATAACAACAGTGGCAATTACAACAACAACAATACTAAGGACAACATTAATACAAACACAGTTAGTGCTCAAGGGTCTGCGGAACCAGAGCTTCTCTCGACTGGCCTCCAAAAGGCGGCGCCTCCAATGGAGACGGATATTCAGGATCCTCTTGGACCTATTATGCAACAAACTGAGGAGGACCTAAAAAGGTTGGACATCAGGGGAAAAAAACAATATTTCTCTAGTGTATCCAAGCGGCGTATCGCAGCTTATATCAGGGATGGCATGTCCTCAGAGGAAGCTCGCAGATATGAGAAGGAGAGGCTAGAAAAGCTGAGGATCTGCGGATCGGGTGTTGTGGCCAACCAGAAGAGGGAAAGGTCAGAAAGGAACACCCGTGATGCAGGGTCCCCAAAATGAGGTCGATGAAAGGCAATGTTGAGGGAAAAGTCCCTGGGAACATTCCTCAACAAAACTCGAAAATGGCCATCACTCATAGACTGCATCCAGAGGAATGGCTATCCGAAGTCCAGATGGGGAAAATCACAGTAGCCATTATGGATGAAATGAATAAAGTTGTGGATTCTCATCCACAATTTACTGCAGCGTTGCAAAGGGATGGATGGATATCCGTAACATGCAATAATCAAAACACCAGGGAGTGGATAACCAGTGTCTGCAGGAAGATAAAGCCTTGGGACGGCTGCAACCTCGTGGTACTGGATGGCGACGACATGCCCAAACAGCATGTCTGCGTCACCTACGTACCAAAGAACAAGACAACCGTCAGTCTCTCCAGGGACAAATTTCTAAGCAGGATAGGGAAGCAAAATCCCAGCCTCAAGACGAGTTCCTGAAGGGTGCTGAGGATGGATAACCGCGAAAAGAGTCAAAACTCATTGGAAAGTCTGAAGTCGCTCCGAAAATGGCGGCAAGGGAAACAAAAGGACCATCGATCAGCCCGCCAAATACAATCGTCCCGGGTGAACGAAAAGGGCTTAAGCCCATTGGGAAGGCCGGAACTTCTTTGGTATTTGCTGTTCGAGGGGCTATTGTGGCACCTAGGACGACAAAAAAGGCTGTGGCAGGGCAGGCGCCCAACCAGATGCGTAAAAAGACGGCAATGAGAAGCAAGGCTCATGGAAAGCCTTTGTGTAAAAGGCTATAGCCCATAGACAAGAGCCGGAGGAAATGATATGGCTGTGAGGTGCATTTAAATAAATCTACAGCATGGTAGGGCACCTACTGATGTTCCAGCTCATAGATTTATGAAGGATCACCTTGATATCGCCCTTATGCAAGAGCCTTACATAGTGAAGGATCAGGTTAAGGGCCTAACAGGTGAGCTATTGCATGATAACACAATTGGAGGCAGGCCTAGGGCTTGAATTTTGTTAAGTAAAAGGCTAACGTATTTTCCCATTCCAGATTACTGTTCTAAGGATCAGGTAGCTGCGTTGGTGAAGGTGAAGTCTTTCGGGGCTTGGACAGAGTTTATTGTGTGCTCATCCTACCTCCCAGGAGACTGTGCCCACCCAGGCGAACAACTGAAAGATCTAGTGGACTTTTGTGGAAGGAGGAACGAACTTTCAACAGATAATAGGAAATGATGCTAATGCCCACTACACTGTCTGGGGAAGCAGTAATATAAACAAAAGAGGTGAGTGCCTACTTGTATTTATATATAGCAACAAATTAATGGTTTTGAATGAGGGCAATAGGCCGACATTCATAAATGCAATTAGGGAAGAGGTCCCTGACATCACCCTTTGCACTGAGTTTATCGGTAGTAAGGTTAGTGGGTGGCATGTCTCAAATGAGACATCCATGTCCAATCATAGCCCGATTAGGTTTGATATCATGGTCTCCTGGGGCTTGGCAGAAGAAATGTATCGGGTGTCCCAATTCACAGATTGGAGTCAATTCGAAACACTCCTCATGGATGGGATTGGATCCATTCCTGCTTCTGTCATAACGCTGATGGATATCGAACTGGCCAGCGAGGCTCTGACGGCGGCTATTACTAGTGCCTACCATGGGAGCTGCCGCGCTCCCGAGGCATGGGAGCCGAGGCGGAGCAATTAGAAGTGCCCGTGGTGGAATGAAGACCTTTCAAGGCTTAGACTAAAGACCAGAAAGCTATTCAATAAGGCCAAGGCGTCGGGCTCGTGGGAAGAGTATAAAAATTCACTCACGAAATACAATAAGGAAATTAGGAGAGCGAAGAGAATTTCGTGGAACTCTACAGCAGTGTGCGTCTTCACACGGTGCTTTCCAAAAAGTATGCTAGCGGGTTGGGCCTAATAGAACGGCCTGATGGCTCCATGACTGAGAACGGAAAGCAGATGCAGACGTTGGAGCTTATGGCGTGATGACTGGCAACGATTCCGCCTGGTCTTCACAATGTGCAGGATTAGGTGGGCTGTTTTCTCTTTCAGACTCTTCAAATCTCCAGGTGATGACGGGATATATCCTGCATTTTTGCAGAGGGGTTGCAAAGATATCGCCAGAGCACTGTTGGAAATTTTTCGTGCAAGCAATGAGTGGGGTTACATCCCTCAGGCATGGAGGGTGGCTAAAGTGACGTATATTCCGAAGGCGGGTAAGCGACCAAGCAACGACCAAGCAGTATTTCCGTCCAATCAGCCTTACTTCTTTTCTATTGAAGGCAGTGGAAAAAGTGGTTGATAGATTTATACGAGACGATGCACTGGGAATCAATCCCTTGCATGAGTCTCAGTACGCCTATCAGTCGGGAAGGTCTACTGTACTCGCTCTGCAGAGTCCGGTGGGGGTCCTTGAAACTCACTGGAAGTGCGGGAGGTGGCAGTTGGCTGCTTCCTCGATATAGAGGAAGCTTTTGACAACACCTCATATCATGTCATCTGTGAGTCGTTGCAAAAACGAGGGGTTGATGCGACGACGAGCAGATGGGCTAATCGGATGCTACAGGATAGGATTATTAAATCCACCATAGCTGACGATACACTCTTCATTTCCACTGCAAAAGGGTTCCCGCAGGGCGGGGTTCTTTCACTTCTTCTGTGGTCCATTGTAGTGGAAAATATGAGAGCACTATTTCTGATCTTCTACAGCAAAATTTACGTGTTGTGGAAAGGTGGGGCGAAGGCGTTGGGTGGTCGCCTACACCAGACGCAGAAGCAGGGATACATTAACGAGCCCAATTCTGTTGGGTGAACGTATTAGTTACTCTAGGGAGGTGAATTATCTGGGGATAGCCCTGGATGACCGTCTCTCCTGGAATACCCATATAGATAGAGTTATCGAGAGAACTACGGCGGCCTTATGGACGTGTAGGAGCTTCATCGAGGGGAGCTGGGGAATCAGTCCCAAGATAGCACTGTGCTACATAAGGCCCTTGCTAGGCCCATCGTCACCTAGACGTCGATTGTATGGTGCCTTAAGGCTCAGCAGACGGGTGTGCGGGTCAAGCTGGAAAAGCTACAGAGACTGGCCTGCCTGGGAGCGACCGGGGTAATGCGGACGGCTCCTACCGCTGCATTGGAAGTGATGATTGGGTTGCCGGACGGGTCCAAAACGTAGTCGGGTGTAGGTTCGGGTGTATACGGTGTCCGCTCGAACACGCGAATATATATCGCCGTTGACCTGTATTGCTCGGTGTTCCAAGCCGAAATACATGCAATAGAGATCTGTCTGAGAATCAACTTAGAAAGGGGGTATAGAAAAAGCACTGCTGGCGCTTCGCACATTTGGGTGCCGAGTCTTAGTGGCCATGCAGGAAACGAAATAGCCCATGGGCTGGCGCGGAGGCAATCCGGGGCTGACTTTGTGCAGCCGCTGCCTTTCTGCGGTCTACCTTCTTCCGCCGTGGGGGCCAGGCTTGCCTGCCTGCTCGCGGCGGAATGCGGCCGTCACTGGCGGGACACGAAAGGGTGCCGTCATGCGAAAGTGTTTCTTTCGGCGTGCTCCAGCGGATTCACCGCAGAGTTCCTGGGGATGAGCAGGAGCCGGGTTCGGACTATTGCGAATTTCTTCACGGGGCACTGCCCAGTGAAGTACCACCTGCATAGGCTGGGGAAGTCGAGCTCCTCCCTGTGCAGATTTTGGAGGCGATGAGACCGCCGTGCATATTCTCTGCGACTGTCCGGCACTGGCAGTTCCGCGCCGCAATTGTCTTGGACATGGGTCCCTAAGTGTTCGGGAACTATTGCCCAACTCCCTTAGAGATATCTCCGGCTTTGTGGTTTGGACGGGGATACTATAGATGTGAAAAGGGTTCCTTAAAATCTACAATCTATATTCGAATATTTATCTATTTTTAAGCTCAAGGATCTGCGAAACCAAAACTTCTCTCAACTAACGCAGAGGAGGAGCTCCTACTCACGGCAGTAGAGCAAAGGCAGCGCATTTGATGGAGACGGATAGTCAGGGCCCTTTCGGATCTATTATAAAACAAACTAAGAAGAATATGAAGAAATTGGAGATGAGAGAGAAGAAACAAGATTTTTCTGGTGCGGCATATCGCAGCATACATCAAGGCCGGCATGTCCCCAGAGGAAGCTCGCAGTCACTCCTTACCGGGATTGCATCCAGGTAAAACACTATCCGAAGTCGAGGTGGCCTACTATCTAGTGCTACTTTCGCAAAACGATTCTCGTATTTTAAATTTTGACACTTTGTAAATTCTATATCGCAAATTTCCTTATGCGTAAGCGGCGAAAGTTGTACTACAGAATGCTACTTTCGCATACTTTTCATTCACTTGCCTTTTTGTTTACGAATCTTAAAGCGAAATTCCAAGTTTTTGAAAAAATAAAACTAGACTATACAAGTGTTACATTTATTTTGCTTTATTAAATTAAAAACCCTTGAATTTGAAATTTACTTTTCAGTTTTATTTTTATGGAACTTAATTAGACCCGTACGAACGTATGTTATAAGGGTATACTAAATATGCCTTACCGTTTGTAACGCTAAGAAATAACGGTCTTAGATATAGACTCAAGTGTATGTTTTTGATCAGCGTCAAATTCTGAGTTGATTTAGCTTTGTCTGTCTGTCCGTCCGTCTCAACGATAGCTCAAAAACTAATTGAGCTAAGTTCACTAAATTTTCACAAATGATTTATTGTAGTAAGTGCCAGAACCCTATTTAAATTGGACATGATCGCGGTACCGATTCGGGTACCTGCCAAACAACTTCAAAAGTTATTTGACTATATCTCAGAAACTATTAAAGCTATCGTATTGAATTTTCACACAAACGAATATATTAGTAGGGCCAATGTGTCTCATAAAACTCGTTGAAATTATTTGGCTCCTTCTGGTACTGCCATACAATTTCAAAAGTTATTTGGATATATCTCAGAAACTATAAAACCTATGGTACTGAAATTTCACATAAGCAAATATATTCGTAGGGCCGATGTGCTTGAAAAAATTCGTTAAAATTTCTTGGCTCTTTCTGGTAGCTGCTATACAACTTCAATAGTAAGTTTTGCACACACAGTATTTTGAAAAACACAAAGTACTGAAATTTTGCATAAATTAATATGGTAATACGGCAACTTAAAGTCATATTATGTTCCATAATCAGTTATGGCATATTTATTCGCACATAGGATAACCAATTCGTACGGGTATCACAGAGTTGACAAGGTCAACTCTATGAAGATGGTTTGGGCGGAACGTTCTCAATGTTGGGGAACTCAAGTTCAACTCCAGAGGTATACCTTCGGCTATTTACTTGGAAGCGAGATATTTTAAGTGGGATTTCTAAGGGCTATAATAAAAGTTAGTTGGCTGAGGTGATCACATACGTACCTTTTATGAAATTATTATTATCATTATGAAAAATAAATTTTGTTTTTATTGAAATAAAAATAATGAAATTTTTATGTAACTTAATTTAATTTTAGTATATTACGCTATTTTTGTCTACACAACTTGTTATATTATCTATGTATTTCTTAATAAAAATGAAATATTTTGAGAGTAGTGGGAGTAGCATATGACAACTAACATCTTAGAACGAGTCGAACTACTTTTTAAATAGATATACTTTGGTATATATTTCTCTTTACTTTAGATCGTGTACAAATATCATAACGTCACACAAAATACGTCACATTTAGTTCGCAGAAATAAAAAATAAAGTTGGGTCAAACCAATGGTTTGTATTGTAGCACTTTTCCCTTCAACAAGAGAAAATTCTGCTTTTAAATACAGTCTATGTATACCTATCACACTATTAAAATTATTTTCATTCAAATACAAAACTATTTCTAGGATTGCATATATTTAGGATGACGCATATATGCAGTCTTTGAAATAAAGCAAAAATTAATATAAAAAGGGGTTAACACAATGCTCGATTTTAAGGGTTAATTGTGTGAGTTAAGAAAAATAATTATATTTTTCAATTTCATGGAATTTACCGTTAGCTTTTCGCGTTTATAAAAATTTGGAAAAGCTTGCGGTTTCGGAAATAGAAGGTGTCAAAAATTCAAATTTTACGAATTTCAAGAGGTGATAACTTGAGAGGGGGTGGAGATGGAAAAAAATTTTCTTCTAACAAAATGAACTATTTGTTAATATCTAAAAGCTCCTAAAATTTCAAGCTTCTACAGTCTGGGGTCTAGAAGAAAAACGACATCAAAAATTTGGAAAAAAAGGACTTTAGATAACGGTAAATTTGAACGGCCATTTTGTTTTTCTAAAGTTTAACTATAGCATACCACGCAAGGGGAAGCATGCCACTGCCTTTCTGCGTTTGCAAAATTTCAAAAATGCTTATGGTTTCATTGCAACAAATATTTAAAAAAGGCCATTTCTAGGGTTTTGGGGGGGTATAACTTCTAGAGGGGGGGAGATAGGTAAAAATTTTGTTCTACGGAAATAAGTTTCTAGTGAAGATCTATGTACGTATTAAATTTCAGCTTTCTATCTTCAAAGGTGTAGAAGTTTTGTAAACAAAAAAAGTGTCCACGGACGGACGGACGGACGGACAGAGTGAAACTAATAAGCACTTTTTTCAAAAAAATTTTTGGAAAAGTGCTAAAAATGGTTTTGATAATTTAGTAATTTTTTTTTCATTTCTTTTGTTCTTATTTTATTTTATTTCCTATTTAATTATTGATAATGAATCGTGTAAAACAATTTGTTGTACATATTTCAATAATCTCAATAGATGACCCTGAGAAAAGTGGAAAACTGATACATTTTTTGTTTTCTACCATTCTATTAATTTTATTTAATTTTATTTCAGCATTCAGGAGAATATGAAATTTTATATTCATAGCAAAGAAAAAATTAGTATGAAGACATCAGATGAAAAACTAGTATGAACATGAATTATCTTTTTATACATAGGATTTTATTGAAGTTACAAAAAATTAAATGTCTTCTTAATGCATTGCATTTTTTTTAAACATATTGTATTATTAGACATTTGAGAACTTGAAAACTTTACTGCATTGTGCTATTTAATTCCATTGCTCACTTTATTAAGAAAATTTTTAGTTTTAATTTACTTTAGTCTAAAAATTTCTCTTTATTAAAAAAAAATGTTTTAACATACTTAGATTTACTTATTTTGCCTTTTAAAAATATCTCATTAACCAACAACATTAACAAAAGTTTTGAAATTAGCCATGTGTCGTTCGCGAACGAACTAATTTTAAAGGACGAACCACTTCATTGAACTTAGCTAATTAGTTCACTTCTTCAGAAATGAATAGTTCATCGTTCTCCAATTCTCTTTTTAGTTATTAAAAAAAATCACTGCACATATATATGTATGTATGTATATATATTTTATTTACAATTGGTAATTGATATACATTTATATTTTTCTTTAATTCTTTCTGTAATAATATTACACAATAGAAATAAAATTGAACGACATACTAAATAACGCATAAGCAATACTTATAGAAATGAACGACATACTCCAATGTAGAATATTGATAAAAGCGAATGAGAAGTAAAATGAATGAATTACTATACACACAAAAGTGATGGAATCATTTGCCAATATAAATACAAAAATATGATGTGGCAGCACATAACCGACCGCATTGTGTATTGTCTAGTTAAGTGAAAGTGTTACGGAATATTATAAAAATTGTCTGTTAAATACTTCTTTCCAATTTTTATGACATTAGCAAGCTTATAGTTAACATACCTAGAAAAATGCTCTTAGTAGAGTTTGGATTTGTTCCACCGGAATTTCCTGAAATGCTCGCCAGCTATTTTCAGTAGCAACCAGAACTTAAATATCAAATTTCAAGAAATTCCATAAATTTGTTCCGTAGATATGGGTATATGTTACGTAGATACACCTGATTTCTTCCAAAAGGTGAAGGAAGTTTCGCGGACGATCGAGCAAAGCTTATATATAAAATTTCAAGTAAATCGGTTGAATACTTTCTTCAAAATGTTCAAAAATGTAAAACAGGTCCGCTAAAAAGTGCTGTTCCCGAGGCCTGATATATCCCAAAAGTTGATCAATCCGTGCCATGGTGGAAATAAACTTACATATAAAATTTCATTAAAATCGGTTTAGAAGAACTTGAGATACACGCGTACACACACAGACCGACAGAACGACGGACCGACAGGTTGCTAAAAATAGTTTACTTACACTTCCCTACTATGGAGAAGTGCATTCCCACCGAAAACTCGATATGCAAAATTTGTTGCCATCACATGACCTACCTATTGTTTACACAATACGGTCGGTAAAAAGGAATCATTGGGCTACGCTACAATATGTTTTATATTTATGCATAAAATATTTAAGAAAGGATAATAATTATAGTGGCTTTTTACCTAAATATTTTAAATAAAAGAAAAAACTAAGTTTTTTCTTTTATTATAATATTTTAAATAAAAAAAAATAATAATAGGATTAAAATAAAAGGTCAAAGTACATAAATTAAACAAAAGTTTAAAAAAATTAGAATAGGATTTCAGGTTTTTACGAGGATTAAAAATAATGATAATTATAATTATTTTTATTTTATAAATTTCTTATAAGAAGTAATAAATTCAAACTGTAATGATTTTTCTTCAAATTTAAATTCTTATAATTTACAGTTATAAGACAGTTTTACACACGGCTGACTGAAATACAGGCCTGGATCCTAAGATAGAGTGACAATTCATAGCTGATGAATTTGCATATGTATTCTTATGGGACCTATAGAGGGCCCTTTTTAACATCATAAATCTTCCACAAGATCAACTTTTTTCAAATTTTTAATAAGAAAAAGTTAAAATTCAATCTTTTTCTACTTTGCTAATGCTTATATTGTTAAAGTTTTGTATTATTAAAACATTAAAAAATTGATTTAAAAAAACATTCCAGGTTTTTTTCTTCAAAGTATTTAGCTCATTTTGGTGTATTTTTTCAAATTTGAGAAAATGCACATTTGAAATTAACAAGTTTGCTAATTTTGTATGATATGTCTCCCAAAATGCATACTTCTATAACTATATAATTTTAATGCGTATACTTTATTAATTAAATTTATATGCTTCATAATTCATAAAAATTATTGCATATGTGAATTCTTGTTATATTATAAGTCCATATAATTCTTTCTAGGTATATACACATGCGATTTTAGTTTTATTAGGACATATTTTCACTTCGTTAGTAAGGCTAATTCACTAATTTACACTACAGCATCAGTAACTTTAAAACTTACACAAATTTTTTTATATTTTTATTATGTTCGTTTTTATATAGGGGACAACTTGAGAAGACGCATTTTTTATAAGGATTATAAAATTTTAAAAGCCCTATCATAACTAAAAAACTTAAAATCAAATAATTACAAACTTATATTCTAAATTTAAATGTAATAAATTTATTTTTAAAATTGAATTTTTTTTAAAATTCAGTGTATTACCATTCTTTACTCAAAAAAAAGAAAATATATTTAATCAAAATTATAGTTTAAAGTTTGAGTCGAAATTGGAATTTTTTATATGTTGTTCAGAAAAGTCCAAATTTCATTTTAATATAAAAATTTTTAGGTTTTAGTTACTCTTTTGTATAGAAAACTCGAAACGAAAATCAGCAAAAATCATAATTTTACCAAAAAGAAGAACAAAAAAAAGAGTCTTCAGAAATGTCATTTCGCCAAAAATACACATGCAATTTTACAAATACATTCCCAAAAACACAGAGTCCCGGCCTTGATTTTTTGTAATGTCAAGGTTTTACAGTAAAAGTTCTAAATTTTTTTCTACGTTTTAAGTTTTTGTGGTTTAAAACTTATTACATATTCTTTTCTTTAAAATTTACCATAAATACGAATAGCCATTATAACAAAAAAACATGCAAATATATATATACAGAAGAGAAGTGAACGAAATGAACGATTGAATGAGAATTTGTAATCGGTCAGTGAAAAAAAGTAGTTCGTTCAGAACGAATCACTGAAATGAACGATATTGCCCATGACCAACTAAAACAAACTAAAATAAAACGTGCATCTAAATGTCGCAGACACAATGTCAAATGAATTCTGAACATAACATCATTAAATTTTTTTGTTGACATTTCAGAAGATGCAGTCATATTAAAACTCAGTGAGAAAATAGCTAAAACATTACTTAGGCCCAGTTTGACAAATAGCACTACAGATTGGGCGAGCTTCAAATACAAAATAATAAACAATATTGACGTAAATATTAATATACAATCAAGAGAACAATTAGATCTGGAGTTAGAAGGATTTATTAAAATCATATAAAAAGCTGTATGGAACAATACAAAAATGTCAAAGTACAAAACGACAGCAAACAGCTATCCTGGAGAAATAACTGATTTAGTAGGTGAAAAGAGAAGGGCCAGACGTAGATGGCAACGTTCGCGTCACCCTGATGATAAAATTGTTTTAAACGGACTTCCCCAGGGACTTAAAAGAAAAATCCAAGAATTTAAATGGGCATCATACGAAAATTATTTACGTATAGTGCCCATTTAAATTCCAATATTGTACCTGCTGAAGATACTGCAATATTGGCAGTAGGAGCGAACATTGACGATTCGACAAAAAAATGCAGGAGGCAAGTAACAAAATAAGACAGTGGACTAGGGATTGGAAAATGAAGTGACTTTAGATGTCAAGCTAAGGTGGAAAGAGCATATAAAGAAGAAAAACATAGAATTAGAAAATAAATATAGAGAAAATTACTGGCTCCTAGGTCGTAAGTCCACTTTGGCAATTGATAATAAGATATTAATTTATAGTCAAATCATTAAACCAATATGTCTATGTGGGGTTGTGCCAAGAAGACTCACATTAACAAAATTCAAACCTTCCAGAATAAACTTTTACGAGGCATGGTAAATGCGCAATGGTATATACGTCACAGTGATATCAACAGGTACTTAGAATTCCTTTGGTTGTGGATGAAATTAGGAGTTGTGCTACAAAGCATAGGGCTCGTCCAGAACAGCATGTAAATATGGAAGCAACTCGGCTGCTAGATAATGGCGTTATGACAGAAAGACTTAAACGAACAAGACCATTTGATTTAACACGAAATACCAATTTCCTTATGGAAGGTATTTAATTCCTGTAATGAAAAACCAAGTTAGCGCGGGGGCAATAGTTGGTCTGTAGGACCAGTTTTATCCGTTGAGAATTTAGGTGATTTTTTAGGGTAGCAGTCACGCTCCCCGACGAATGTTTTTGCATGAAAAGTGTCTGGGATAATACTTTTTTAACAAAATTTTTGGTTTTTCGTATAACCAAAAAATATTTATTTGTTTTTGATAAATACTTTGAAGTTTAACGTTTATCACATATTTATAAAGTTTTTAAAAGTTTTTCATGTTTTTCGTCTGGTTTATTTGTTTTTTAAATGAGAAGTTTTTTTTTTTTTTGCAAGAAATTGTGTCATTGTTTCTCTTTTTGTTTTTTCAATTTTAATCCCAGACCTAATATCATAATATTTCTATCATAATCTAATTTCGAAGATAAACATAGTTTCTGATACTATGTAAACTTTTTCATGATATATTCGTATAAATTGTGTTTTCGGTATTTCGTATAAATTTTAATACTTACATTTAGATAATAAGGATTTATCTTGTGAGTGACAGCATTTCTGCGCAAGGGAATGAAATAATATATGAGCTGTATTATAACGCTCAAAGCAGCTTTTGGTATTTCCGAAAAGTTCATCTACAGCAGCGGATTGACACTAAAATAGAAAAAATATTGCAAAAACATTAAGCTGGGATTATACTATAGATTTTCTTACCATATCAATAGCATAATTATACAAAATTTTATCAGCATTTAGTGCATTTGCTTTTTGAAGCAAACCAGTACCATTTAACCTTTTAGATTCGTAGAGTATAGTTCTATATTTTGAATTCATAGTTAACAATGCTAAAATTTGAAACTTCATGTTTTATTTTTATCTAACAAAAATGCAAACACTGCCCTGGTAAGTATAAGGCGAACGGCATTAAAAAAATTTTCCGAACTGCTTCAATCGGGTCAACTTCAATATACTTCGTATGTTTTTCCTTAATTTATTTTCTATTGAAATTATTTTTTTAGTTTGAAAAAAACCATTGAAGAGTTATATATTTTTATTTTTATTCGTATACTATAAGAGAAAAGAAAAATTAAAGCCATTTAATTGCTCCTCTTATAACTAAAATCTTAAAAATAATTTTTTCATAATTATGTTGGAGATTTATTGGCTAAATGATATTAGGTAGATGTGTGCATATTTCTATTGAAATGCTTTAGAAATCTAGACATACTATGATTTCGAACGTAATTTTCTTATCAAACATCCTACTTTGACAGACCTTTGTTTTGATTTGTCGAAGATATTTTGTATTGATTCTAAGTTAGCAATAATTATTTAAAATATCCAATATTTTGTTTAAAATTTATCTATTAAAATTTATTCTTACATATTTATCTTTCATAATTTAATTCAGTACCCCTTTAAATGGCAATGCGGAAGGTCTGCATCGATTAATATTAATTTCCTATAAATTTTAGGTAATACATATATTTTTAATAAAATTTATTTTGAATGAAAACTTCCTTCTTTTAGCAATTTTTTTTGCAAACATCAAAATAAAACTGCAAAATTTATTTATATATAAATATTTTTAGGTATAGATTTAAATCACTTTAAACATAAAGGGACGGTGATATTTTTTTTTCTTCATATAAATTTTATACATTTTTTTTTAAATCATAAAAGGAAAATGAAAGTTGCTTTCTCTCAATGCGATGGCCTTACACTTACCAGGGAAGTGGTGTAAAAATTACCATTTTTGACATTTGCTGAGGGTTTTAAATTTCCATTTCTAAGTTGTTGTGACGCCAAATTTAGTCCTGATGATAATAACTGTAATGCTCTAACATGGCAAAATAATAAAAAAATCTACATAGTCAACACCTATGAAAAATTTATTAGTTATACCTGACTAACAAAACTAAACGTTCAGCCCTTTTGCAGTGCTCTGGAGTATGTGGTGGAATTTGTTGAGAATCGGTTGCATTATTAACCTCTGCAGACATTAATGCTGATAATGGAGCACATCTTGAATCGGCAACCTCTTGTATACAATCAGATAATGCTAATACAAAATTTAATTTTGAAAGGGTCTCATTATGCTCTCGACCCATTAAAGTTTCTTCGCACAATTCCGGAGCATGAAATGGTATTGCTTTCGTGGCACTTCCTCCATCACTCGTTTCTAGCAAGTTATGTAGTCCACCGATAGCTCCGAGTTCAGGTAAAGTTATAGCTCTGGGTCCTAATAAATGAGGATGCTGAAGATTTGAGTTATTGTTTTCACCTAATAAGAGAGTAGGGCTTCCTAGAGTCGGAAGCTTTGTGAGTGTCGTTGGTAGAACTGGCGAACTATTATTAGAACGTCGCAGAGGAGATTGCTGAGCGTTTGGACTAGTTTGCCATATGGAAGGGGCTGTTGGAGGAGTTTCGGAAAGTGATCCACCTGAAATTGAACGTCGTCTATTACTAATGACACCCGTGCCCCCAATTGGAGGTGTGCCGATAGCGAATTGAACAGAAGGTGGTGATATTGAATTGATATCGCTTCCGTTACTGTTATGATGTTCTGAGCGCTTGTTAACACTTATTGGTTGCGACCTAGGTACATTTGCTGATGATTTTGGTGATGAATTTGAAACATCCATGGAGTTTTTGCTGTTATCTGTATATGTGGTTATTGCATTTGACAATCTTCTATGTTGCGTTGGAACAGGTTTTGGTTCTGAAATTGGCAAAGAACTGGGTCTTGGTGGACTTGATTGTGAGTCATGCGTTTTGCGTCCATAGTTTCTTTCATACTCAACATTGGGTTTATCTTCTGGTATATTATTTGGAACTAAAACAAAATCATCAGAATCTTCAGGACTACTAAGGTCGCTATTTCTTTCACTTTCGCATAAAATTCCAGTGTTCGTTAATGTGTTTGTATTAAGGTTATCGATTGGATCTAAGTTCTCTGGCATCCGTGGTATAGGACTTGTTGCATTTGGTGGGGATATGTGCTGCATTGAAGGCACCATATCAGCTACAATATATTTTCCAATTAAACATATTTACAAAATATTCATACAAAAAATATGCAGTAAAGTTTTTTAAACATACCAGGTGACTGAGGTGTTTTTGGTCTTTGCAAAAACTTATGATTAAAAAAGCATTCAAAAGAGATTCTATCCTTAGCGTTCCTTCGTAATAAACCAAGAAGCAAATCACTTAATTCTGGGGAAATTCCAAGCGGCAACCTAAATTTTTAAAAACAACTGTATTTCCAAACTTCAATGTAAAAAAAATTTTTTCTTCATTACTTTGGTGCTAAATTAGAATTTTGTTCATAATAAAACTTTAGTTCATTAGGTGTCTGAGCGTGAAAAGGTGCTTTACCAGTCAAACATTGGTAAACAATAGTGCCAAGTGACCATAAATCGGCTTTTGCATCGTATTGCAAAGACATAATAACTTCAGGAGCCTAATAAAATTCAATAATATTTTCATAAATTTTTAAAATTAGTGAATATAATATGCATTTATTTTTACCATATACATTGGCGAGCCACACAACGTTGCTGCCATAACACCATCATGAAGAAATCTGGCAAATCCAAAATCCGCAATTTTTAAAGTTATTTTTGAAGGAGGCGGTAGTATTTTCCCATGGCTGTAGGACAACAAAATGTTTTGTGGCTTTAAGTCCCTGTGAACAATTCCTTTTGTGTACAACGCCTTCATAGCACCAGCTTCAAAAAATTTCATTAAGCTTTATTTGCATATTATGGTAAATTTAAATACCTAATTGTATCAGGAATAAACGAACAGTATCTTCACTAAGCGTTCCTTGTAACCCGAGGTAATCAGCCAGATCTCCACCATTACAATACTAAAAATATAAAAATTCAGAAATTTTAATTAAATTTTAGCGTCTAAGCCTTTAAAATAATAACTACATAATATACATATGTACATATCACGGCTGACAGAAATACAGGCCTGGACCCTTAGAGAATGACAATTCACAGCTGACGAATTTACACGTATTCTTATGGGATTTATAGAGGGCCCTTTTTAACATCATAAATCTCCAACAAGATCAACTTTTTTAAAATTTTTAATTAGAAAAAGTTAAAACTCAAACTTTTTCTACTTTACTAGGGCTTACATTCTTAAAGCTTTGTGTTATTAAAACATCAAAAAATTGATTTAAAGGAAATCTTCCAGTTTCCTTCTATTTTTTTAAGATTTCAATAAGTGCTACACTACAGGAAAAAAAAAATAGTGCAATTTTTTTTTCCAAGTATTTAGTTGATTTTGGTTTATTTTTTCAAATTTGAGAAAAGGTACATTTGATATTAACGAGTTTGCTAATTTTGTATGATATATCTCCGAAAATGCATACTTCTGATATAATCACAAATATATCTATATATTTTTGATGTGTATACTTTATTAATAAAACTTATATACTTCATAACTCATAAACATTATTTCATATGCGAATTATTAACCCTTTGCACTCGTATTTTTGTCTGAGAAGAGTATCTACGAACTCGGAATTTTTTCTCATAATCGATTAGGATAAAATTATTTTTATGAGAACATATTACTTTTCAACTTTAAGGTTTGATGGTTCAAATCTCAAAATACAAAATTTTCATCCCTGTTTACAACCCCTTGAACAGGAACAATGAAAACCAAATATTTAGTATTTAAATATTTATTTTACGTTATAAAAATATAACGTAAAAAATAATAACTTATAAAGTAATAATACTATAACCATCTAAGGTGGTATTCGGTATGGTACTAAACCAAATTTTTAACGCAAAAAAGAACGACTAAAGATATATCCACTTTCTGACATATTTATATCTACAAAAGATATTTCTGCTAATGCGGTGATAAAAGATCGAGAGATACGGATGTTGTACGAGAGAGATGTTGCTTGTATGGGGACATACGAGCGTAACGGTAAAACGACATCCACTATACGGGGACATACAAGTGCAAAGGATTTATATAAAAAATAATATTAATATAAAAGTCCACATAATTCTTTTTAAGTATGTATGTGATTATAGCTTTATAAGGAAATATTTGTACATTCTTAGTAAGGCTAAATCACTAATTTACCTAAACTACCGTATCAGGAACTTTAAATCTTATACAAGTTTCTTAATAATATTTTGATTATGTTGGTTTTTATATAGGACACAGCTCGAAACGACGCATTTTTTTTAATGATTATAAAATTTTAAAAGCACTATCATAATTATAAAACTTAAAATCAAATAATTACAAACTCATATTCTTAATTTAAATCTAATAAAATTTTTATTAACTTTATTTTACGTCGTGTATTCTAGACCAAAAAAAATAGCACCAATTTTTTTTTATTCACTGTGTTATAATTTTTTACTCTCAATTCTCCCACATATGTATGTTGTCTGACATGTCGGTACAAAATAATGCGGAAAAAACTCGAAAATATATTAAATCAAAATTATAGATAAATTTTAAGTTGAAATTCGAAATTTTGATATGTTGTTCAAAAAACTTCAAATTTCATGTAAGTACAAAAATTTTTAGGTTTTAGTCAACTTTTCGTATAGAAAACTCGAAATGAAAATAGGTAAAAATCATAATTTTTCTAAAAAAAACAAAAAAAAAATATTCTTCAGAAATGTCATTTCCCCAGAAATACATACATATGCAATTTTACAAATACATTCACATAAAAAGCAGGGTCCAGGTCTTGATTTTATGTAATGTTTCTCAAAAGTAGTTTCATATAAAATTTTGTGAAACGGATTCAATATTAATACTGACACTTTTCGATTATATTCTTAGTTGTAAAATACCGAAAAACTACTTGAAAAAAATCTACGATTCATACCAAGTTTTTATTTTTTTACGTAGTTAAGCAACTACGAGGGTCACTATTTATATTTCGGGTCTAGCAATGAAAAACAAACATTTATCATTGGAAATGGTTTTATTGTTTTTCAAAATATTCCCCATGAAGATCAATACACTTTTGCATGCGCTGAAACCAATTTTCGTAGCACTTTTTCCACTCCGATTGAGACACCTCCAAAACATGGTTTTTGAACGCATCGACTGCTTCTTCAGGTGTTGAAAATCGTTGTCCACGCATTTTTTTTTTGATGTGAGGGAATAAGAAGAAGTCATTGGGTGCTAAATCAGGACTGTACGGCGGATGACCCATCAATTCGACATTTTGAGTGCTCCAATAGTCCATTGTTTCAGCTGATTTGTATATTTTTACTCGTATATTTTTGTTAGAAATGTAACAAGTTTTTTCGTATTTTTTCGGTTAAATTTATGTTGTGAGGGAAACAAAGCAGTGAGAAAAGTTTCACGATTTTTGAATTAATAACAGAACTTTTTGTGAAACTTGGAATAAAAAAGTTTAAATCAGAGCCAACAATGAAATTAGACCATAAATAAGGTTTCACTTACAAAGTGAAGCTTTTTAGTTTGGATCTTTTTACTTAAACTTGTCCTTTTTTTTTATATTTACCCATTCAACTTTCCAAGAGTGGCAACCATGAAAACATTATAGCTGTTTAAATTATAATTTTAATATAAATATTCGCCAACCAATTAGTTATCTAAATTATTTAGAATTAAAGTCGCTCATACAGCGAAACATAGATAGAAAACAACTAAATTTACTAAACCGCCACTTAACTAATTTTATTTAATAATGTTTATAGAATTTTATTGATGTTTTTCTACATTTTTATGGGAATTTTTTTAATTGGATTTTTTTTGGTGTGTAAATATACATATGTTGTGTAGACAGAAGGTTATTTAAACAAAAGTAGATAAATGTTTAACCGTTTAGTATTAACGAATTCTTGTATGAAATAATCGTGTACACTAAACAGCTCAAAATTTAAGATATAACACACAGAAAAAAAAACAAAAAATTTTGTGTATGCGTTTTTGTGTAGTGACCTGTTCTAAGCCTCCTGCAAGTTCCAATATGTCCGCGCAGCTCAGACTACCTGTTCAAATGCCAAAACTAGCACAAATTACATCACACCTTAGACCAACCAGCCGCTAGATCTTCCTTCAACTTTGCAGCTCGATGTTCCAACCTATTCTTTTCAAAATTTCCGGGGACCACAACAGTAAGTATCCATAGATTGTTATTAAAAAGTACTCCAAGTAGCTTAAAATACCAACCCAAATATTTGTCCTTCTTCCTTAGCTGATGTCATAATTGGTCATAAGTTTTTTCATTTAGGTGCAGTTATTCAGTATTTTAGGGATTCCGATTCAATCAGGAATCATGTTAGCTTTGCGAATGCTAACGTTTCAAAGCATTTTAAACTTAAGTCAATATTTACTAACCAACTTAGTAATAAGAGGCACAAGAAACAGTTCATATTAAAAATACTAACAATATGGACAACTCAGCACACATTGATTCGTCTCGCATAGACAAGCATAGTAGGCAGATACTTTCCCGTTACAAAAAGTATAACAATTCTACTATTAAATTGAACAATAACAATAATAAAAAGAATAAACTATTTTAATAACAATAATGGAAATAGTAAAAACATATATAACAATTATAAAATAATTATAATAATAATAAAAATAGTAATAATAATAATAATAAAAATAATAATAAGAATAAGAATAATAATAATAATAATAATAATAATAATAATAATAATAATAATAATAATAATAATAATAATAATAATAATAATAATAATAATAATAATAATAATAATAAAAATAAAGATTTATTGCTATCATCTTTATTTTTATTATTATCATTTTTATTACAATGACAAAACCAACATTAGTGGTAACAATAAGAATAACTTTAATTATTATAACTATAATTATTATAATTATAACAACAGTAATAATAATAACAATAAAAATAATAATAATAATAGAAATAGTAATAATAATAATAATAATAACATTAATAATAACAATAATAATAATAATAATAATAAATTTTATATTAAAATTGGAATATATGTAGAGCATATGTTAGTTATGATTTAAGAAGATGTTTTAAATGTTTAGGCTTCAATCACAAAACTATGGATTGTTCTGAGAATGAAAAGAGTTGCATAAAATGTGCCGATAAACAGTTGGCAGAAAAATGCACTGCAGAAAATATCAGTGGTATGTTTAAGAGCAAATAATTCGTTAAATTTAAAATTGAATGTTGAACATAGTGTTTTTGACAAGGAATGTCCTTCCTTGCTATTGAATAGCGTAAAAATTTTCAGTGGAGTTGTGTTGTAACAACGCAGATATAAGAATGATTTATTTGAATATACAAGGGTTAACCGATAATTTGTCTGTTTTGGAGTACTTAAATAGTCTTCATTATTTTGATGTATTTTTACTCAGTGAAACTCACGTAACGGAAGATATTCAGATGAATAAGATTTCATTGAATGGATATGAGTAGGTATCGGGTATCTTTGTGCTGGGAAAAAATCAGCCCATATCGCACGCCCTACTTTCACTTTCTTATTTCCTGGTATAGGTAGATGACCTGTTAAAGTGTGTCATGACCTGTATAACGGGTCGTTTATTTCCTGGTATAGGTAGATGACTTGTTTAAGTGTGTCATGACCCATGTACATATGAATGTACAAAGCTGAGGTGGCCGCCAGGTCAATGAACTATAAAGTAGGTCAAAGGTTGCAAAGCAAGTTGTTTACTTGTCCGAGTTCAGCGTACTTGAGACTTTGCATGATTTGTTTACATGTGAGTTTCCTTTGCCGGAGTTGTCCAGCAGATAAGGAAATTTAAATTAAATATTTTAAAAATAGTATTAGGTAATCACAAATATCAGAAAGTACGTATTTTTAATTTTACCTTGATAGTAAAAAAGGAAAAAACTTGTTATATTTACATTGAGGTACCTATAATTTTTATTTTCCTTCTACCTTAGTTCTTGTTATTGTATCTAGTTGCTTGCGCACCGCATTGTTTTTGTTTTTACTAGTTGTTTACTTGTCCGAGTTCAGCGTACTTGAGACCTTGCATGATTGATGTGTAAGTATGTCATGACCCTTTGATTGTTGTTGGTTTGAGGAGTTGTATGGCGTTGGTATCGTCGAGCAAGTGTTAGTTAATGGCGGAAGTTGTTTTTAAGGTCGTAGACCTAGCTTTGAAGTAAAGAGTTCATTAAGTTGGGAATAAAGAGAATGTTTTTATAAATAATGTGAACGGATTATCATGAAAAAAGTAGTATTATTTTTATATAGGTACCATGTGTAAGAATACTACTACTACAACTTTTTTATTATTTTGAAGAAGAGTGTAGAAAAATGCAATAAGATAACATTTATTTATATCTTATGATTAATTACATCTTGTATTGCTTTTCTTGTTTTGTTTTGCTTCTGTTTTTTAATTTTTCGCATTAAAAGGTAAAAAGAAATATGAAAATATTTCAATGCATTTTATGATGCATAACATACATATGTATTCATATATACATATGTAGTTATTTAAGGTTAAGTTTAGGAAATAGAAGGAATGAAATTCTTGTTCGATTCTTCGTAAAACAAGAAAAAAATGTTGAAGGCTTAAAAGTGATATGTAAAGAATGATCTGGCTTTGATTGTTGTTTTTATTAAAGCAGAATGAAGAAAAAAATAAAGCATCTTTTTAACTCATATATTAAAAATGTCGTATTTTTTAAATTTTCTGAGAGCCTTATGTTTGTTAAGTTCCTTAAATTATGAAGTTACTTTAAGTTTGTTATGTTCCTTAAATTATGAAACATTTAAAAACACATAATTATTTTTATTGTAATTGAAATTTATTTCGACCATAACTCATATCTGAAAAAATTAAAAAAAAACCTAGGAAAATAAAAAAAAATACCTGAAAGTTGAAATAAAATACAAATCTTTCATTTTACTTATTTTTATTTTCATTTTTAAACAAAAAAAATTAAGTTCCTTAAATACTTAAATAATTAAAATTATTTATATTTTTGACAATTTTAAATTTTTATTATTTGTTGTTTTATGATGAATTTCCCTGAATTCACCAAATGAAGGTAATTTTTATTTAATTTAAAAATCTTGACGTAATTGTCAGGCATGAAAATGTAATTATTTTGGGTTACAAACACCCAATATGGTTTTTTTGTATTTCTACTGAATTTTTCTTCTATGCCTTCTAAGGCGTAGTTTTCATTTCGGTCCATTTGTTGAACCGTTAAGTATTTTTTAACAACCGTTTGACTGTTAAAAATACGTATGAGATCCATATCTGGATCCTCCTTTTCTTTTTGGGCCTGAGATACATCAAACCCAATTGAAAAACAATCCAAAATTTGGATGCTGTCTTGTTGTTGTTGTTGATGATATTTTTGCTGTTGCTGTTGTTGCGGTTGTTGTTGTTGTTGTTGATGATATTGTTGCTGTTGTTGTTGCGGTTGTTGTTGCGGTTGTTGTTGCGGTTGTTGTTACGGTTGTTGTTGTTGTTGATGACATTGTTGCTGTTGTTGTTGTTGTTGTTGATTCAGCTCTGCCTTTTGATGACTCACCCTTTTCCGTTTTGGGGTAGTCATCAAAATTTGGCTTTCTTCATAGGTCAAGTCAAGCGATTCCATTTCTATTAGGTATTGATATATATTTTTTCTTGATAATAGAAATGCGACTGTTGAATATTTAGAAAATTCTAAGAGTATTTATACAAAAACTGAGCATATAAAATCTTTCATAATCAAATACAATTATATGCATTACAGTTTTTTCAGTTAGAAATCATAATTAATTTTATTACAAAATGACAGGATAATTTTTTTAAGATGATTAAAACCGCAATGTTGCAAGTTTTCCTATTTTTAAAATAGTTTCAATTTTAAAGGATTTTCAATGTTAAAGGATTTTTTCTTTAAATAGGATCTAAAGCCGAAAAAAAAATTCTTAAACCATAATTTATGTATCACGATTAAGCTATAATTTTGAAGTGTACAATGCAATTGATTGCACCGCATTTGGTGTTTATCTTTTCAATTAGAAATCATCATTTATTTTTATACATTTAAGATGATTAAACCTGAATCCTCGAGCTTTAATTGAAGCGATTCATCAAGTCGAAAAATCTGTAGATTATAAACAAATAATAAAAACTAACTCAAAATTGCAAACGAAAAAAGCCACAGAACTTATTGAAAATGCAGGTCTTACAATTCCTAGCAAAGGCTGCGGGGTCATCGAACTAAGCAAATTTCAAAAACATCTATCTAATTATAAAATAATAGTATATAAATATGGTACAAAAGGAAAAGATGTAATATTTGAAGGATTAGGAACAGGGAAAAAATTAAATCTTTTATTTCACAAAAACCATTACAACGTGATTACGTCACTTACAGCAGCATTCAGTTGTATATATTATTGTGAAGATTGCCATGTAGCGTATAATAACAAAAATGAACATACATAGATGTACTGGATCATGTCCGTGTTGTCAAAAATCACCACCATGTGATAAAAATTTGAAAAATATTATGTGTAATGATTGTAACAGAAAATTTAATGGTCAAGAATGTTTTGATAACCACAAAAGTTCTAGTTCAACTGCAATAAGTATTTGCGAACTAATACATAAATGTTTCAAATGTTTAAAGGTCTACAAAAAAGATAGACAACACATTTGTGGTGAATATTTTTGTAAAATATGCAATAAGTACGTGGAAAGTAACCATTTATGTTGTATCCAACCAAATAAAAATCAACCCAATTTAAAAAATTTCTTGTTCATTTTTTATGATTTAGAAACAAAACAAGAAAAGATTTTTGAAGAAAAACTTGTAAAAAATAATAAAACAGTCATTAAACAACATGAAATAACTTCATGTGTTTTTGAGCAAAGGTGCGATCAGTGTATTGATATTGTATCTTTATATTTATGCGCAAATTGCAAAATTAGAAGAAAAATAATTGAAAAAGGAAATATTATAGAAACTTTTCTTAACTACATATTGGAAATGAGAAAAAAATTTAAAAATATTATAGTAATTGCACACAATGGACAAGCTTTCGATCATCAGTTTATTTTGAATTTTATTTTAGAAAAAACATCCTTACAACCTAAACTGATAATGAGGGGTACAAAAGTAATAATGATGCTATTGGGAAATATAAAATTTATAGATTTGTTAAATTATTTTCCAATGGCTTTGTCGAAATTACCAAAAGCTTTTGATCTACAATTTAATATGAAGAAAGGGTATTTTCCGCATCTTTTTAACACAGCGAAAAATGAAAATTATATTGGGCAATTACCCTCTGTAGAATATTACAATCCAAACGACATGAAAGTAGATGAGCGTGAAACCTTCTTAAAATGGTATGTGAAGAAAATAAAGATAAAATGCTTAACATTAAAAAAGAAATTATTGAATACTGTGCCAATGACGTTACCATTTTAACACAATCTTGTTTAAAATTCAGAGAAATGTTCTTGAAGCAGTGTAATGTTGAACCATTTCTAGAAGCAACAACAATTGCATCTGCATGCAATCTTGCATTTAGAAGAAATTTTTTAAAAGAGGACACAATTAGTTTAATTCCTAAACATGGATACAGAAACTCAGACAATCAATCAAAAGTGGCTATTCAATGGTTAGTATGGGAAGAAGAAAAAAGAAATATTAACATCAGACATACAGCAAAACAGAAAGAATCATTTGTTAACGGTATAAAAGTGGACGGTTTTTGTTCAGAAACTAATCAAGTTTTTGAATTTTACAGTTGTTATTATCATGGACACCCTACTTGTATACCACATAACCGAAATAACAGTTTGCAAGACGATTCAAATGATACAATGAACACGAGGTATGAAAGAACTATTAAAAAAGCTGAAAGATTACGAAAATTAGGTTACGATGTTATTGAAATGTGGCAATGTGAATTTAATTCATAAATTAGTAAAGAAGAAGCAAGTTGAATCCTCGAGATGCTTTTTATGGAGGACGAACAGGAAATGTCTACAGTTATTATAAATGTAAAGAGGAAGAAAAAATAAAATATATAGACATTTGCTCGTTATACCCTTGGGTTTGCAAGTACGGAAAATTTCCTATTGGTCACCCGCAAATTTATGTCGGGGAAAGTATTTGTTCTACTCTAAAACTAAGTAACATTGACGGAATTCTTAAATGTAAAATTTTACCACCAACGAACTTACTACATCCCGTTCTCCCACTAAAACAAAACAACAAGTTAATGTTTTCATTATGTCGAAGTTGTAGTGAAGAAAAAGGGCTTGAAGAATGTTGTCCACATTCAGATGAGGAAAGAGCTTTAATAGGAACATGGGTAATTGACGAAGTTGTAAAAGCTATTCAAAAAGGTTATAAAATGTTAGAAATTTATGAAGTTTGGGAATACCAAACTACAAAATATGATAAAAACATGGATACACAGTTCTTATTTACAAAGATGATGAACAAATTTATTAAAATTAAACAAGAAGCTTTAGGCCTGCCATCTAAATGTGTCACTAATAACGAAAAAGAAAACTATGTTAAAGATTTTTTTGATACAGAAGATATTCAATTGGAGCATGAAAAGGTTTCCAACAATCCTGGCTTAAGATCATTTGCCAAATCAATGTTAAATTCATTTTGGGGCAAATTTGGTCAAAGAGAAAATTTACAAAAAACATCAATCATTAACCAGCCTAGAGAATTGTACAACCTGCTAACAAACCCATCTATAGAAGTTTGTTATATTTTTCCGGTAAATGAAGAAAACATTATAGTTAATTGGCAGTACAAGAAAGAAGTAATGGATTCCTTACCAACAGTTAATGTGTGTATTGCTGCTTACACAACAACTCAGGCGCGATTAAAACTGTACAGTTACTTAGAAAAACTTCAAGAAAGAGTCTTATATTACGATACTGATTCCGTAGTGTATATCAGTCGTAAAGGGGACTATGAACCTTCAGTAGGAAATTTTATTGGTGACATGACAGATGAGTTAGAATGTTATGGTAAAGATAGCTGCATAACAGAATTTGTAAGCGGTGGCCCCAAAAATTACTCATTTAAAGTATATAGTACAAAAGATAAAAAAGAAAATATTATATGTAAAGTTAAGCGTTTTTATTTAAATTATGAAGCTTCCCAAAAAATTAAACATTACACTGAACATTACACTGTTTTATTATTGAGTGTAGAAGATTATTCACTACACTTGGTTGAGGCAATGTTTTTCCGTCGGCACCTTTGTCGTTATTCTAATGGTTTCCATCTTTTTTAACAATTTGTACCTTTAATCTAAGATATGTAGAAGATAAATCTCTGTATGTATCACCATGATCTAATGAGACAAATTCAATAGTTGATGGATTTTCTGAAGAAGCAATAGGATTGTATGAAACTTCTTCAGATCTTAAAATACTAGATTGAATTGGCTTTGTTCTAAAAATATCCAATTCTGATTTCATACATTCAATCATAATTAATCAAAAATATCAACTTTTTTTCTTTTGCTGTTAACTTTTCGTCGCTTTGAAGCAAAATAGTCGATTTTTTTAATGAGGCGCCTTTTTATAGTTTTTCTTTTTCTTTTTCCAGATCCATACATTTCGTTTAATTTACGAACTGCTCCACGTCTCACATTTTTTAAAATTTCTTTCCCCCGATCCTAAACTACTTCTCTTATATTTGCTCCAGTTGCAATATTAGATAGAGCATTCATACTGGAATTAATTGCTTCATTTTTCAGTATATTAGCTCCGGAGACAAACAAAGGTTTCAAATATTTAAAAAGGACCCCAAAAAAACTTCCCAATCCTCGACCTCTTTGATAGGCAAGGGCAGAACGAAGTAAGGGGCCGATATCATCAAGCCCTTTACCAGATTGAACTAAATAATACTTATAATACAATCGTTCCATAATATAATAGAAAAGTAATATAATTTTTGCTTAATACCTTTTATTTATACTTTTTTGAAATGTTATACAATTTTTGTAGGAATATTACTATTGGAAAAATTTATTTGTTTACCATATTTATCCCATAACATAATAGAAATATTAAAAAAAAATTTATTTTCAACTGGAAAATAATGAATATTTTTAAATTCAAAAAAATTATTTTCGTATGTATTCTTTATTATTATTGTTCGTAAACACCTCAAAGTATTGTCACCGGCAATTTGTGGTTCTATAATGTCACTGTATACAAACATAATATCTGATTTATTTACTGGTATAAAATATAAGGTTTTTAAATAAGACTTGTACAATTGCACAATTCTGTCTTTATATTTTTTAAAATCGGGGTATTTTATTAAAATTTGATTAAAACATTCTTTGATAAAAACATCAATTGACCAATTGGTTTTTACACCTATTTTTATGTCAACTTCTGGATCGCTGACACATATTTTAGCCACTTCACCAGTGTATTTAGTTGGTTCTCCAGATTTTATGTAACTTGAGTTCCTTGAAATATAATCAAAAATTTGCCATATAAGTTGACGCTCACATTCCTTTTTTGTATATCCTGCATCCGGTTCTATATTTTGTATGAGTGTGGGTAAAACAAAAGTTTTCCAATCACAATTGATTTGTTCTTTCCTATATGGAATATAAGTTGTACCTATGTTTTCATATTTTTTTTCTGTACTTCCAATCGTAATTGCAATTCTTTTTTCGTCGTTTTCTCCGTAAATGGATGATACATAATCATTTACATACACTTGTGAAATTCCAACTTTCCATTTTTCATCAAGGGCAAATTGTTTATTTAATTTATTAGTAAAAGCTGACAATGTGTTTTCAGGATAGTAGTTAATGGACGAGTCACTTAGTAACGTTACATAAAATTCATCATTTACCTGTAAGTTGTCCATGTGCTTGTCGATTTACTTTTACGTATGGGAAAATCAAGCTGTGTTTGTGTGTCACCTGTTTTAGCAGATCGTAAAACACGTCTTTGAGAATTCCTTAAGTTTTCGGTATTTATAGTTTTTTCTTTTTTTAGAGGGGGACTAGGACTGTCTAAAGGAACTGTTATAATATCTCCATTTTCTGTTTCATACATCTGAAAATTTTGATTTCTGATAGACTTACGTTTTCTAAGACGTTCACCAGCTGATGCAGCAGAAAGCGCTGTCGTAAAAACATTTTCATGCAATTCATTATCAAATACATCGTCTGTTTCTTTTTCGAATATTTCCTCCTCGGGGAACTGTATTTTAGCATCCTTAAATTCCACAAAATTTGTTTGGGTGTCTGTGTTTTTAAAAGCAGTTTTTGAACGAGTTTGAGTACTCTTTGTTTCTGTAAGTTTGGGCTCGTACGACTGTGCTGTAATGTTTTGGGGAACAGTTCTACTTTTGTTCCTTATTTTAAACAGGTTTTGACGATATAAATACCACTTTTGGATATCAGTCAAATTTTTATTCAGTAGAATATTTTTCATCTTTTTATTTAACTCATTTAGCTCGACATCAGAATTTTGTTTTAGTTTTTCATAAATTTCAGGTTTTATTATTACCACTTTATTAAACATTGCGCTATTCATTTTAAGAAACGTCCTATTATTCCAGACAATATGGCTCCGAGAAGGCTTGGTAAAAATCCCCCTTTTTGAATAATTTTTTTTCGTTTATTATTTATAGATCTTTTATTATAGGTTAACGCCCGTAACTCTTTTTTATACTTCCTTAGTTGATTCGTTATTTTTTTATTAAGATTGCAATTTCCTTTTAATATATTCAAAGCTATTTCACAAAATGTTTTTATTACTTCTGGTTCACAATGTTTAATTATTATTTTTTGAAACCTTGGTTTAGAATTTTTTAATAGGTGCAATATATGTCGGTTGGTTTTCAAACGTCTCATATTCTTGTGCTAATTGCTCTAACTGATCTTTTGTACAAAAACATGAATTTAGACCAAACAAATCACTTCTTAATCTAGAAAGATTGTTGACTTCTTGAGTGAGATCTAATAATATATATCCATATGGTTATGATGTTACCTCATTATATACTTTTTCGAATTCTTTAACCTGATTCGGATATATTTGTCTGGCCAAAGGTAATATTTGTGATTTATCTCTAGGGTTTTTGAAAAGTACTAAATATTTACAATTTAATGAAATATCTCCTGAAAATTTTCCTTGATGAAATAGATTTTGTGTTACAAAAATTACAGACAAATTTCTGTGATGTGAACCTCTAGTAAATAACTCACATATTCGTTTGTCCTGTGTACTTAACATCATATCGTCTAATACTGTTAATATAGGTTCATGATTATCATTTATGTCTGGAACAGTAACATAATGCTCAAGCCGTTTTATATTTTTGGGAACAGCATTTTTATCAGGATTACACCAAATTATTTTTTCAACACAAGGTTTTATATTGTCTTTATTATTTTTTAAGAGATTATGTACAAAAGTTGTTTTCCCACAGCACGATGGACCGGCCACCATCATTGTAAATGGGTGAAAAAACATAATGAAAATAAAAATTGATCTTGTAACCTACATATATTTATAACATAAAACATGTCAATTGGTCAAAATATTATATAAACCTAGTAACCTCTTCAGTACTTTTATTTTCATTTAAACTTTCATTGAGGACAAGCACTTGTTTTCAATATGAGCGGATAGATTTTTATTGTCGACCTTCAATTTGTACAAGGAAATGAAAAACACTATTTTGTAAAAGAATTAGCTTTACTTGAAAAAGGAAGCATGATCCCCATGGTGTATTATTTTAAATCTCCATACTCTGAACACGAACTTACCCAAAAATCAAAATATAATGTTCAATATTGTGAAGATAATATAAATGGATTAAAGTGGAATAGCGGAAATATAGAATATTCACAAGTACCACATATTATTGAGCAAATTTTACAATCAGCTGAAAAGATTTATGTAAAGGGCATTCGAAAAAATGTATTCTTACAACAGTTCATTGACAACTCCAAAATAGAGGATTTAACTGAAAGTATGCCATCATTATTACAAATTGAAAACTATAAGTCTTTATGTCCTATTGCTGCACATAATGGAATTAAAAAATTAAGATGTGCTGTAAAAAACGCAATAAATATTTACATACATTTGATAAAGAAAAAAATACTGAATTAACTACATAATAAAAATATGAAAACAAAAGTTCACTTTAACTTGAAATTAAAAATTCATTATATGTATGCATGGGATTTTGCTTACAAAATTGCTCGAAAAGGAATATACGAAAAACTTGCACGAGATAGGAACCGGTTTCAAAATTGTATGCAAATATTTGAACCAGTGATATCTGCAATTCTAACCTGTAGTCATCGAAAAAAAATATTTAAAGAAAGATTCCAAGAACAAATATGTACTATATATAATTATATTAAAGAAAAAGTGAAAAAAAATGTGTTTTGTAATTTATAGGTATATGTATACGTTCTATAGAACATTCTACTTTAAGAAAAATACAAATGCGTAATGTATTAACAACTAGACTTTTTTTGAATAACCAATTCTTTTTTTTTTGTATTTAAGTACAATCAAAGAAAATGAAAACAAGAATTTGTTTTTATTTTCAAAGCAACTATTTGCATCAACAACAACAAATTTCATGCATCTTGTTTTTCTTATGCAAAAGTAAGCATTTAGACATTCCTGCTATTTCTTAATTATGCATAGTAAAAACAAAAACAATGCGGTGCGCAAGCAACTAGCTACAATAACAAGAACTAAGGTAGAAGGAAAATAAAAGTGATAAGTACCTCATTGTAAATATAACAAGTTTTTCCTTTTTTACTATCAAGGTAAAATTAAAAATACGTACTTTCTGATATTTCTGATTACCTAATACTATTTTTAAGATATTTAATTTAAATTTCCTTATCTGCTGGACAACTCCGGCAAAGGAAACTCACATGTAAACAAATCATGCAAAGTCTCAAGTACGCTGAACTCGGACAAGTAAACAACTTGCTTTGCAACCTTTGACCTACTTTATAGTTCATTGACTTGGCGGCCACCTCAGCTTCGTACGTTCATATGTACATGGGTCATGACACACTTAAACAAGTCATCTACCTATACCAGGAAATAAACGACCCGTTATACAGGTCATGACACACTTTAACAGGTCATCTACCTACACCAGGAAATAAGAAAGTGAAAGTGGGGCGTGCGATATGGGCTGATTTTTTTCCAGCACAAAGACACCCAATACCTACTGATATGACATGTACAAGTGCACCTCAAAATCAAGGCATACAGGTGGAGCATCAATATATACTAAAAACTCTATCAAAATTTTAGATGAAAATAAGTTTCTATATAATGACTATGTAGTTTGTATATAATAATTATGGGTGTTACAAATCAAATTAGGAATGAATAAAGAAGTGTGGTATCCTTCAGTTTTGTATAAAACTCCTACGAACTTCGGTTTTAAAGACTTCAGTGAGGTTTTTGCCAATTGAATCCTCTAACAAGAATATAATTTGCGGAGATTTTAATATAAACTGATTTGTTGAAAATAATAACATGGTTACAATTACAAGTATTATTGTATTGCATGGTTTACATCAAATTGTCACATTTCCAACAAGAATAACACAATCCACTTTAACGCAAATAGACTTTGTATTAATAGGTTGTTCTGATTTCAATAGAGTCAAAATAAATAATAGATTAGATTACAAGATTGGGGATCATAAAACAATAGAAATCAGGATACCTACCAGATTTGAAAATAATTTTAAAATATCTGAAGTTAAATCAACCAAAATAAACAGTAATACCTTTGAAAATTTTTTAAGAAGCTCTATATCCGAATTAGAAGAAACTAATTTATGCGCAAATATATTTACACTTAAAATCGAAAAAGCCAGTAATTTGTTTTAAAAAAAGTTTTATGTTCAATTTTATGAACAAGAATGGTTTAATGATGAACTAAGAATGTTAAACAATAAAAAAATTTTGGGGTATCGAAGGGCTACACTAATAAATGACTCATTAAAATGGAAAACTTATAAAGCAACCAGAAATTATTACAACACAAAAGTCAAGAGAACTAAAAATGAGTTCATTGAGAACAAGTTGAAAAATTGTGCAGGTAATAGTAAAGCAATGTGGAAAAAAACTCAGAAATATATAACCAAACCAAACAAAAATACAGTCATTAAAAGAATCCTATTAAATAATGTAGAAATAAACGAACCGATCAACAATGCAAATGAATTAAATAAATATTTCATCGAGAGCGTTAACGAAATAACAAGAAGCATACCATACACTGGATATGAAAATTTGATTCAGCCTCATGACATTAGATTTAAATTTAAAGAAATAAATAAAAATAAGTTATTAGAAATATTAAAGGCTATGAATAACAAATTGGACTATCAAGGAATGACCAAAAAACTAGGGATAGATTGTTTTCGTTATTTGGGGGACATTTTGGTGCACATTATTAATTTATCAATGACGCAAGGAGTTTTTCCTTTAACATGGAAGGAAACTATAGTGAAGCCTATACCAAAACTACCAAATGAGTTTAGACCAATTAACATGACACCCCTTTATGAAAAAATTCTAGAAAAGGTTATAAACTTACAACTACTTGAGTACTTGAATGAAAATAACATATTATGAAACGAACAGAGTGGACTCAGGGGGAACGATTCTTGCGAAACGGCACTCAATTTCTTTCTGTATGATTGGAAGCTGGCAAAAGGGAACAATTTAGTTATAGCGGCACTATTCCTCGATTTCAAAAGGGCATTTAAAACTGTTGTCCGTAATATTTTGCTGGCGAAATTCAAAGAATATGGTATATGTGACACCGAATTGGATTGGCTCGAAAGTTATTTAAGAGGCAGAACGCAAAGAACTAATGTAGATGGTTTTTTATCACCCTCTGAATTAATTGGTAATGGAGTTCCACAAGGAATAATACTAGGAGTATTGTGTTTCTTACTTTACATAAAGGACATCAAATCATGCATTACGTTGGGTAAAATAGTATTGTTTGCAGATGATGCACTCATTTACACAATTGGCCGTAATACACAAGAATGTTGTAATAGAATGAATGCAGATTTGCAAAATTTGTTTAAATGGTTGTGTATGAATATATTAAAATTAAACTTAGATAAAACGAAATGTATGATACTTAATGATAGAAGAAATTGAAAGTGTAGCAATAATTAAATATTGGGGGGTACAGATTGACAATAAATTGAGTCTAGATAATCATGCGGAATATATTAGCAGTAAAATCAGTCAAAAAATTGGTTATCTTGGAAGAATTAGAAGCAGTCTAACATCGAACTGTGCTCTAACAATATATAACAGTATGATTTTACCACATCTTGATTACTGTTCTTCATTATTATTTTTGTGTAGCGAAACAAAAAAAAAGTAGACTCCAAATTTTGCAAAATAAAGCTATACGTATCATTTTCAGCAGAAGAACAAATATAAACTACATGTTGGGTCAAATAAAGTGGATGTCAACAAGGCAAAGGCTTAATTTTAACACTTTGGTTTTTGTATTTAAAATGAAATTAATTTATTACCGAGTTATCTAAGCAGTCTGCTGAGTTATGTGTGTGATATAATTTGAGGTCAGCAAACTTATTTCGGCTTCCACTGTTTAGAAGAAATAAAACTCAACATAATATCTTTAAGGGTCCTCAATTGTTCAATGAACTACCTTCAGAAATCCGTAACAAAAATGATGTTGATAGCTTTAAAAGAATTTTGATTACGTATTTAATACACAATGAAATTTAAATTATTTATTGTTAATGAGCTTTTTAAACCTTAATGAATTTTTTACTCAAATTTTAAAACAGATTATGTATATACATATTAAATTTGGATTTTAAATATTATTGTTCTTAAGTAATTTTATATTGACTCTAAATATTTATTATATTTTTAATATGCATAGATTTCTTAACAAAATTTTGAAATTAATTATTGAACTGAATTTTTAAATAGTATTTTACACTAATAAAGAGAAATAAAAATTAAAAAAATAATAATTATTATTATTTAAATAAAGAAAAAACAATAATAATAATAATAACAATAAATAATAATAAAAAAAAAATAATAAATAATAAATAATAAATAATAAATAATACATAATAAATAATAAATAGTAAATAATAAATAACAAAAAAATAATAAATACTAAATAATAAATAATAAATAAAAAATAAGAAATAACAAACAATAATAAAAATTAATAAATAATAAATAATAAATACTAAATAATAAATAAAAAATAAGTTATAAATAATAAATAAATAACAAATAACAAAAATTAATGTATAATAAACAATAATTAATAAATAATAAATAATAAAAAATAAATAATAAATAATAAATAAATAATAAATAATAAACAATAAATAATAAATAAAAAATAATAAATAAAAAATAAAAAATAATAAATACTAATAATAATTATAATAATAATAATAGTACCAATAATAATATTAGAAATAATAATAATAATAATATTGATAATAATAATGATAACAACAATAATGGTGATAACAATATTAATGATAGGAATATCTATAACATTAACAATAATAAAGATAATGATAATGAAATTAATGTCGATAGCAATGGTAATAATAATACTGAAAATAATGGCAAGGACAATAACGACAATATAAATAATAATAGCAAAAAAATACTGACAATGTATCCAAATATTCTAACTTCATTCCGGGTAAAAGTTTCACAACTAGCACCCAATTTTCTATATATATAATCAACACTAGCAACCTACACAATGCTTGCTTATTATAAAATTTTCTATATCTATACCCAACACTAGCAACCTGCACAATGCTCCCTTATTGCAAAGATATCCACCGACTAACCTTATAGATGCGCTAACTTCTCCGATCGTTCGTATGACCAAAAAGTCCGTTGAAGATGGCGATAGTTCAAAGATCGTACTGTATATGAGAATGTTAAATTGTATTTTGCATATCTTGTACTTAAAAATGTTCCCCCTCCTCCTAAAAATGGTAAAACTAGATTAAATCTTAAAGTTTTCATTGAAAGTGGAGCCTTTCACCCTGAATATACTATTCAAAAGATTTCATGACACTTTAAATATACCTACCAATCTTGATAAAGATTTACAAATTTTTAAGAACCATATGAAAAGTATATGCATCGATTATTTTCAGAGAATGAGGGAAGTAAACAACAAGGTTTTTTTACCGTCGACCTCAGCTCAATTGTCCAAATGGTTCAAGTAGCTTTCGTAACAACAATAACTTGGTCCAATTAACTTGTTTTGTATGACAAGAACTGGGAAACAACTTTCTCTGTATTATCAAAATGTGAACTAAGGACTAAAACTAACACTGTTCTGCTCAACACTTCTTTTCTTGACTGTGATATTTATGCTCTAACGGAAACTTGGTTGTCTCCCTCCATTAATAATCTTAAATTATTTAACTCTTCATTTTCTGTTTTTATAAAGGATCGACATGAACTTCTCTTGCAGGAAAGGGAGGAGAAAATACTCTAAAAGTGGAGCATTAATCGTCGTCAAAAATTTGTTATCAGCTAGTATTATTGACATTCAGGACTTCGATGATCTTGAAATTATTGCTGTTAAAATTGAGCTAAATTTTAGAACATTTTACTTAGTCAACTGCTACCCAAGTAATGAATTATACTCAAAATTTTCTTTGGCAATTGTTTATGTGATTTTCTTAACCCAGAGGATGTTGTTTTTATTTTCGGAGATTAATTTTTCTAAAATTAAGTAGATGACTCATGATGAGAAACCGTTTTTAATTCCAATTTATATATATCTTTTATATATATTTATCTTTTGTAGATGCCTTTCATTTAAATAATCAATCGAAGCAATTGAATCTAGTCTTCACAATGCTTTACAATTGGTCTGCAGTTCAGCAGATTAGAGATCAACTAGCAATCCGTGGTTCAATCGACTGAGGTGGTTCCGCTTCGTTTGTTAGCTACTTTCTCACTCAAGGTTAATATAAGAGCAGAGTGAACGGAAATCAAATTAAAATTGCAAAATTTGGAAGATATTCTGTTAGAAATAAAACAGTCAATAAAATTTTGGAGTTTGTTGGCATCAACACGGAAATAAGTCGGAGTGCCAATAGAATAATAGGAATATGTTAACTCTCGAATAGTTTATTCAATTCTCTACTACTACTTGAGGTCAATCTAGAATCAAAATCCACATTTTAACATTTTAGTTACCTCCCAGTAAGGTTCTATATCCCTCAGCCCATGGGAGATCCTTAAAATAAAAATTACCTATTTATGTTACATCTTGATGCACAACATATTTAACCAACATTAAAGTTTTGTTTATTAGACTCAATTTTCACACTCATTCTTAAGGTGAATCTTCACCATCTCTATTTTGGATTCTTCATTATTTTATATAACATATATAACCAGCTCATCCAAATTCTTCCCCAAGTGACAGCAGACATACGTCGATATTTTTAGTTCTAGAAAAACCTCCAATTCGTGCTTTCTCTTTTTAGAACGCAATTAGCGTTCTAATTAGAACGCAATTAGCGTTCTAATTAGAACGCCATGGCTTGAAGATTATCTTTTTTATTACATTCTGCTGTCATATGAAATGTCAACAGACATTTAATCCATTTAGCACCTCTTTAGCAAAATATTTTTGTACGTTCGAACCCCTGGCAACTCTTGCATTGTGAAATAGACCCATTACCTCCAAGTAGCTCAACTTTTAATTTCATGTGCTAAATATATTCTGTTTTGTTTATGTCTATTTTGTGTGTGATTATGTGTGTTTGTGTTTATGCGTCGAAAAACAACCTGTTGAAAAAACCATACAATCATTAGGAGCTTGTTTTGAAGACGATTGAATATTCTTTATTTGTTGTTTTACAATTAATTTGATTTGAGTCATATTTGTCGGAGTACAGCTCGTCAAAGCATATAACCTTATAAATTATACTTAACACTATTGAGTGAATATTTCTTTTAATCGTAAAATATATCACATGCATATGGAGGAAAACAACCATTTTGTTTTTTCAAATGGAAATAACAATTTGGAACTATGCATTTCTTTTTTTTTCTAAAAAAAAAGTCCTTTATACTTATAATCCTTAATACTTATAATTAATATTTGCAATTTATTAAAATAAAATTATTTTTTATAAACTTAATAAATTTATTTTAATAATTTGAAATAAGTTTATTTAATCTTTCATTAAATTTATTTATTAAAATAAATTTATTGAAAGAGAAAAAAAATGAGTTTTGTTTAAATTTGTTTTTTTTTTCACAAATATCTAAAATGAAAAATTATTTTTAAAATATTTTTATTTTTAAATAGTTTTTATTTTATAAAAAAAAAATAACTTATCCTTTTTATAAATAATACATATTTTATAGTAGAGGCCAGACAAGAAAATAAAAGAAATACGCTCCTGTTATGACTTTGACAATTATCGGACCAAAGAACGAGACAACTAGAAAAAATTTGTTTCATTATTTTTTCAAGATGCTCCTTCCCCTAGTCTTTATAATTTGATCATTTCAAACAAAATCGTACAATTTTGCTTCATTTGTAAACCAGCATAGATTAACAGAGCATAGATTTTGTTTGACAATCGTCGACCGAAATACATGAACAATGTTTAATGTGTAAACCATCCCTACAAGACATGTTGGTATAATTCCTCAATTAGTTATTTTATTTGACGTTTGTTTAGTTCAAAGTTTGTATGTTATACATAATTAAGAAAAAATAAACCATTTACCTAGTTTCCATTTTTTAAAGCTCACTATTTTGAATGTAATAGAATTACTTTAGTTTAAAAAGTGTATACATATAATAATATTAAGTTTGCTGATGAATTTTTTAAGTTTGTGTCATGTAAAATAAAAAAAAATCAATAGAAATAAATACGTATGTGAAATTAAATATTGAAACTGATTCACTGAAAATAAAAAAAAATTTTAATGGAAAATGAACAATGAACTTTAGATTCAAATGGGTAGAACAAAATTTCGACAAGCTAATTAAGAAAGCAAAAACCTGTCGAAATAAAAATACGCACCTATGTACGAATGTTAAAGCTCATCACAAAGGCTAAATCATGTTAAATTGTATACCGATATAATACTTATATACATATGTATATACAAATTTAAAAAAACTCAGTTCAAGGCACGATAATACTCCATATTTGTATAAATTTGCAAGTTTTTAATATATTTAAAATTTTACATGACGTACTTATGAATAACAAAAGAGTAAAAGAAGGTAGGTACATATACCTTCTCGTGTTTTGAATCTATTCAATGTTTTTACACAATTAGTATAACTAAATAGGTAGGTACCTACTTCTAATTCAATTTTCTATTACTTTCTAGTAATATTGTTGTTTGACACAATTAAACTTCTTCACTCTAAACAATAATAAAATAGCATGGTAGGTACATATGAGTATAAAAATATTTAACATTATTTTGTATATTGAATAATTTTCTGATTTTTAAGTAAGAAAATCCTGCTTACAAATTTAAATAGAGATTTATTATCACAATAGAGTTTTAAATAGAGATTTTTATTTTTAGTTTGAATAAATGACATGCTTCAAAAATTGTCAAAAGTTGTACCTATGCACATATGCTCATTTTTACGTTTAATTAGGTATCAAATAGGTACCAATATTAGTAAAACTAATTTCATTTTCGTATGGAAATCATAACTTAAATCAATTTTTTTAAATTTAATAAATAGGTGGGTACTAACTTTAGATTTATGTGCAAAACATAATTTGTGTGACACTATAAAATGTTCAAATTAGAAAGAAAGAGTTATACATTTTAATTGAACTTATTTACCGAAGCACTTTTTTAGATAATATTTTTTTATCTTTATTGGCCTTAAAAAATATGGAAAACAACTATCAACAGTTTTCATTTTATGAATTGGTTGGAAAACCAATTTAATAAATTAAAAAGCTAATATTTATATGTTCTTATACATATTTAATATACCTATAAGTAGGTATATATTATATAAATAGTTGATAATAGAATTTCTTTGAATGAATCACGTAGCACTAAAAAATTTATGTTAGTTAAGGATAGATTAGTATTTTAAATGATCTTTGTACTTTTAACTCATTGTTTCAATGTTTCAAACTATCCAATAATAAAAAAATTTTAATTATTCGTATCAGAAATTATTGATAACTTAGTGTTACAAATATTGGTAGATTGCACGACATTTTCATTAAATCTTTTTTTTTATTTTTTAGTAAAGTTGAGAGAAATGCACAAAACTACTAATATTTTAATCAAATAGATGAAGAAAAAATTATGTGCCGATATAAAATAAATGTTGATGAAATATGATAAAATAATATTCAATCATTAATTTAAATAAAAATTAATGTTTTCAATATATTCAAAAAATATTATTTGATTTTGATGAGTGCAAGGAAAATTATTAAAAGTTGAAATAACTGACAATGAAGTATTACAATCTATTTAGTTTACTGTTAATATTTTTGCTGCCATTAAGGTAATTATTTTAATGCGTTTAATTCCAACAAATACATGTATGTTCCAAAAATATTTATGTAGGTCTTCGAAATATACTAAAAAATTAAAGAAAACTGAATATATCACATTTTGATAAAAAAAACATTATTTTATTCAACAATTATTTATTAAATATTTTAATGATTTCGAAGTAATTTCTTGGTTTGTAAAAATTAAAAAATAAATATTTTTGAAATTTTAGAAGCAGCTGTGACATCTTAACTACAGAAGATAATTATTGGAAAAAATTTGATGATGGAGAAGATGATTATGATGATTATTCTAGTGAAGAAGTTAATTTACTTCAACCAAATGTTAATAATAGTAGCAATGTAACTGAAAACTACAGTAATACGATAAATTTTACAATAGAGTCAACAGCAAATAACATTTTTGTTAAAAATAATACTACTGAGTACTCAGAAAATGGTTTTAAAAGTTAGAATTGTTTTTAGTGATTAATATAAATGTAATTAATCTTTGGATCTTTGTAGAAGTAGGAACAACATTACAGAATTGCCCAGATGTTTGTGATTGCGATGAATATTTGTTATTTGCAAATTGTTCAAATAGGAAATTAAAGCAAATACCAAAAAATTTACCGATTAAATTAATGGAGTTGGATTTAAGTCATAATTTAATCAAAAAAATTTATAAAAATGATTTAGATTATTTAGTAAATTTAAAAAAAATTTTGTTAGCTAACAACGAAATTTACACAATTGATGAAGGCGTAAGTTCATTTGAATTACACAGATTTTCTTTAAAAACTAATCAAAATTTTGTTCAACGATTTAATTTAGTCTTTTAAAAATAATAATAATCTAGAAATGGTTGACCTAGCTGTAAATCAAATCAAAACAATTAGTCAAAATACATTTGACAATAATCCAAATCTATCGATTTTGAACTTAAGTAATAACGCTATTACAATACCGCAATCCGGAAGTTTTATAAACGCTCCTATATTGGAGATTTTAGTTTTAACAAATTGTAGTATAAACAAAGTTTACGATGATACTTTTAAAAATACGAGTGGGCTGATCAAATTAATGCTGGATGAAAATGACTTTAATAAGGTATTGTAAAGGTTGTTTTATAATTTTATTTGTAACTTTATAAGAAAATTAAAATAATAAAAAAAAAATTGACAAACGAAATTAAAATTTGATTTAGTTTAACGAAAATAATTTAAATAAAAATTTGGTTCACATTTTTGTATTTAATCTTTGTGATAATAAAGCCATGTTTTTCGACAAAAACTACTTTTTCTGTACAAATTTCTTTAACATGAAATCGTACTGTATTAAATCATAATATGGTTAAAGATATAGAAAGGTCAGAACATAAATTTTTAAGTCATGAAATACTAAAACTTTCGTTGATAATTTTATCACATGTTATTATTTTCCATTACAATAAATAAAGCTTTTTGGTTAAGATTGAATTGTAATAAAATCGAGGTGAGATTTTAAGCTTATTTTAACTTTTTTAAAATTCAGAACTTTTGTAATTTATTGTTGGTGTACAAACAATAAATTGTAATTTTTGTTTGTACACAAAACATGTATGTAAAGAATAAGATAATATATACATACATATGAATGAACATCCGTATAACATTTTTTTATTTTTTCAGAAAATCAATACTCAAGCTTTTAATGCATCATTACCAAAATTGGTTAAGTTGACATTACCTGAATTAGAACAGTCATATATTTTAGAACTGTGTCAAAGTCTTCAATCAATTGATAAAATTAGTTTTAAAAATTTCGATTTAAGTTGTTTTGAAATGGTTGCAGGATTATCATTTAATGAAAGCTTAATTTCGTCAGGAACACAAATACCTGTACTTCAAAAAAAAGATATAAATAAAAATCAAAGTAAGTAAACTCAACATTTTCTTTGTAATTAATGCTATAGAGCTTTGTTGTCTTTATGGATTTATTATCCTTAGTTATACACATGAAAGTGATATTTAAGTATCATAACCAGAATTTTTATTTTTAGACGAGATCAATTTTCAAAAAGTTGCGATAAAAGATATTAAAAAAATTACAAAACTGCCTGAAATGGCAACGGCTTCAAAAAAAAATATGAACACAACAAATGATGATGTAACACAAAATTATACCCAAAATGATGAAAATACTATCCAAATTTCTTCGGAAGTCATAAATTATTGTTTGTTCGGTAAGAAATCGAATTTTTCCAACATAAGGTGACATTATATACATACATACATATAAATATTTTTAGAATATTCTACAAATGTATTTATGTATGTACGTATATTATGCTTTCAAATACTGTATGTGCATATTATGTAAAATTAAAATTCAGCTTCGTAATTAAACGATTTTAGTTTGTAGCCAATAATAATTAATTAAATATTGAACTTATTTTTTTTGTAGCCATAATGGGAGTTGCTGTAGTAAGTTTGCTAATTGGAATACTTTGCCGTAAAGATGTTTATGGAGTAAAAACTAAATTATGTCGTTCAAAAAAAACACGTGGACCTGCAAAATCTGATCAAAGTAAACATGTAGAAGAAATACCTTTGAATAAAGTTTAAAATTCTTATATGAAATTTGTCTAAAAAAAATTAGTTTCATAAACTGATATCAGTTTAGAATTTTATATGTTAAGCTAAAGTGATTAATTTGATATTTTGGAATTTTGTATGTCATTTTAGTATATTTTTAAGATTTATAAATTTTCTTGGAAAGTATTGTGATGACTTATTACAAAATATTGTAAAAAGTCAACTTTGATTGCATAAGTTCTAAGTAACAATAATTTGTATAATTTCACAGTTTAGAATAAATCATATTTTATAAAAGTAAACAAAATCTTACTTAGTATTGCTAATTATTTCTTTTGAAATTAAATCATTTATCGTTTTTCTAGAATTTTTATGTGAAGTTTTTTTTCTGTTACTAATGAAGAAATTAAAAGACTTCCATAAAAAAAATTTAAAATAATAATAGCATATTTCGTATAAATTGATAATATTAAATTTATAAATTTAAAATTTTAAATTTTTAATCACAGAAATATCGGAGGAAAAGTTAGATAACAAAAAAAACTTTTAAGGAAAAAAAATATTTATTAACTACAATGCTGGAAAACATTACTTTGCGTATTGTCATTAAAAGTAAATTATTTAATAAAAAGGCATAAGAATTACGATTTTTACAAAAGTTTTTCCAGCAATTATTTAATTTGTTATTTTTAACTTGTAATATTATAAACATAATTGTAAAGCTTTAATTTTTGCAAAAAACCGATAAGAAAGGTTAATTTTTATCTATAAAATAAAAAAAATTTTAAATAAAATTGGGTTAAACTAATGGTTTGTATTGTAGCACTTTTCCCTTCAACAAGTGAAAATACTGCTTTGAAAAACCTACCACACTATTAAAATTATTTTCATTCATAAACGAAACTATTAGGATTGCATATATTTAGCATAAACGATTTATGCAGTCTTTGAAATAAAGCAAAAATTAATTTAAAGATGGGTTAACGTAATGCTCGATTTTAAGGGTAATTGTGTGAGTTAAGGAAAATAATTATATTTTTTAATGTCATGGAATTTACCGTTACCTTTCTGCATTTATAGAAATTTGAAAAAGCTTGCGGTTTCAGAAATATAGGGTACTAAAAATTCTAATTTTGCAAATTTCGAGAGGCGATAACTTGAAAGAGGGGATGGAGATGGAAAAAAATCTTCTCATGAAATAAATAATTTGTTTATAACTTCTATAGGGGAAAAAATAAGTGAAAATTTTGTTCTACGGAAATGAGATTTTAGTAAAGATCTATGTACATATAATTTCCGCTTTCTATCTTCAAGGGTGTAGAAGTTTTGTAAGTAAACACACGGACAGACGGACGGACGAAATGACGGTCGGACGGACAGACGGACGGTCGGTCGGTCGGACGGACAGACACAAAGCACTAAAAAGTTTTACATCCACGATAGGTACTAAAACCGAAAAACAAGAACTTACAATATGTACATGCTTTTTACTAAAAGACTTTAATGGTTTGGGAAAATACAAAAAATTTATTTATATATAAACTACATTTTATATATAAAAAAAATTCTTTAGACTTGACTTTCAACGTTTTCCTTTTTAAATTTAACGTAATGACATACATACGTATTATGTATTTTGCATTTCCGAAAATTAAGTTTGATTAATAACTAAATTAAAACATTTAAAACTTTAGGGCAGATTTTTGCATGAAAAATTGTTTGTAATTTGTGATATTTCAATGTTGAAACATTTTCCTGCTTCGTATTAAATTGAGTTTTTTTGCATTAACTTTCCTTTTTTTTCCTTAAAAAATTTATAGAAATAAACTAATTTACGCAAATAAACTTTGAAATTTTATTTTGAATAGAAAAAATAGTAAACAAGTCGTAAGTTTCAATTCAAAATAAAATTCGTTAAAAATGCTCACAAAACCTGTCAAAATTAAATTGATACTAACATTTCCCCTAATTAAGGATCACAATTGGCAGTTTAATACTCCAAATAGTGAGTCGTATAGGGCACTTACTGCGAGACTGAACCAACTCAAAATACAATACCATACCTACGAAGATAAATTTGTTATTGTCCAATGTACCAGATGCCAAGCGTTCAATCATACCCCGAGGTACTGTAACAGAAACAAAAAAAGAAACTTAAGTTGTTATCTGAAAGAAGATCCTCCGTCGCACCAAAAAATAAGCCCAGCAATGGTATTGATAGCAAATGGAGTAATGCCAACACTATGAAGTGTAATAATGTATACTTTAAAAGTATTACACTATAATGTGTAATACTAATACTTTAAAAGATACTATAAAAAATATCCCTAGTTGTAACAATAATGTCGAAAAGACGTACGCGCATATTGTAAAAAACCATAGAAAAAATGAAAACTCAATCAAGGTGTTGTTGAACTACATTGTTAATAAACTGGATGAACATGAAAAGCTATACGAAAATATATTAAGTGAACCAAATGAACCCAAACAGTTCAACTTAAGAAATAAACACAAATGATTCGTCCCTTATACAAAGGCACATGGAATGCAAACGGGCTATTATCTCTTTGGAAAGAACTTGAATTATTTCTTAGTAGTTGCGATATTGTTATATGCCTAATTTCTGAAGCGCACCTTACCAGTCAATCATATGTTAATATTCGTAACTATAACTTATTATACCCTGCACTTCGTGAATACCATACAACTGTTATACCATTGCCATACAACTCCGAAAGTTATTTTTAAATATTTTTAAAAATTTTAAAGCTAGATTCATGAAACTCAGCAGTCGTGTATCCAATTTCAAATCAGATATATTTCTGAAGTTTTGGTGGAATGACGTGACAGGTTCGTGTAGCTGCCATACAACTCCGAAAGTTAATTTTAAATATTTGGAAAAATATGAAAGTTAGATTTATGAAACTCGGCCGTCACTTATTGGTCAGATATCATATTCATGAAGTTTCTATAGAGTGGTTTGGCAGGTTCAAGTAATTGCCATTTAGCACACAGTTATTTCTAAATATTTCAAAAACAAATATTTAAACTCAGATTTCCAAAGTGCAGGGTATTATTCAGTCGTTTTATACCGACTGAAACGTTTTTATTTGTTTTATATAGAAAATTTGTTTTATATAGAAATGTTTAAAATATAGAAAATCGCTGAAATCATTGTTATACAAAAACCAGGCAAATCACCTATTAAGTTCTTCTCGTACAGTCCTATATCGTTGCTGCCAATCACGTCAAAAGTCTTTAAAAAACTGTTGTATAAAAGATAAGTTCACATTATTCAACATCGAAATCTAATACCATCATATCAATTTGGCTTCCGAAATGGTCATATGACTATTCAGCAAATACACAAAGTCACCAATCAAATTGAATGAGCTCGAATTGCTTCGAGAACAAGTTTTTACTGGTGTTTTTCTAGATGTATTGCAAGCCTTCGATAAGGTATGATTGGAAGGTCTTAAATTTAAAATCCATCGTGATCTTCCAATCTAATATTACCTAATCTTAAAATCATGTTTGACGAGTAGAAAATATCGTGTAAGATATAGCGGAGGGTACTCATACTTAGAAAACAATATACTTCTTATACACAAGCGATTTACTTATGGAGAACTAAATCACTACAGCCACATTTGTGGATGACACCGCGCTGCTAGCTACAGCTGATAATGTCCATGCATCAACTGGAAAGGGACAAGCAGCAGTGAATGACATTGTTAGTCGGGCAAAGAAATGTCGTATAAAACTGAACGAGACAAAATCTCAGATGTAAACTTTACAAACAAAAACATTACAACACTTCCGATCACTATCGACTCTAAAACTATTCCACATTCAAATATTTCTTGACGGTATTTAAAAAATATCTGGGTATGACCCTAGACGCGAAATTAAGATGGAAAGAACATATAAAAATGAAAATGGAACAATTGAATATAAAGTCAAGAAAGTTAAATTGGTTGTTGGGCAGAAATTTTGAGCTGTCTATCCATAACAAAATTTACAAGCAAGTGCTAAAACCAATGTGGACTTACGGTATCCAACTCTGGGCTTGTGCGAAAAAAACCAATGTAGAAATCATTCACAGATTCTAAAACAAAATCCTTAGGCAGATTGTTGACCCACCATCGTATGTTCGCAACGAAGACATAGGGACCTCAAAATTAGTAAGGTTGAAATCAAAAAATTTGCCATCATCAAACCAATTATCAGAAAGAGGAAATGAAGAAGCTTTTACCTACTGGCAATGAAGTACACCGCTTAAAAAGGACAAAGCCACATGAACTGGCGCATCAATAATTTATAAGTCAATATTATTTTATTAGAGATAAAGATGTCATAGGCAAAATTTATACTTTTGTCGGATTAATAAAAAAAAAAAAATAAAGAAAATTTTGCTTTTGCAGATTTTTTGGTTAAATTATATTAGTTAAATGTACATGTACATATATATAAATAAATGTAACCAATAACAACAAATTATTATTTCTATGCTATGATTTTTTAAAGACTTTTTTAATAGAACTGTTTTAATTTTTTTAAAACACAATTTTAACAATGGTTCAAAACTTTAGACATGCTAAGATTTTCGAACGTACATTTTTTACCAAACATCCTATTTTTGCAGGTTTCACAATTTTAATTTGTCTGGGATATTTTGTATTAATTTTAAGTTAGCACTGATTATTTAAAATATCCAATATTTTCTTCGAAATAAAGATGCTTTCTGAAGAGTTTTCTAATAAAACGGAAATATGCTTAGAATCAGGTGAATTTATCTTATGAAAATTTTTCAATTTAATATTTATTTTGATTTTGTTTATGTAATCGGTATCCTTTTATATGCAAATGAAGAAGATCTGTATCAAATGAATTTCTGTAAATTTTGGAAAAAATATTTTTAATAAAATTAATTTTAAATGAAAATTTTCCTCTTTAGGTTATTTTTTCTTGCAAATACCAAAATAAACCTCCAAAATTTATTTATATAAAAATCTTTTTAAATATTTTCAGAAGAAAATTACTTGAAACATAAACGAACGGTGACCATTTTATTTCCCTTCATATAAATTCCATACATTTTTTTAAAAACCGTAAAATGAAAAGACTATAATGTCAAACATGTGGATTGGGGCTCTAGATTGACCTCAACTGAAGGTAGGGAACGAGGGAAGCCATTCGGGAGTTGGAATTTTCGTATCATTCTACTGGCAGTCCGACTTATTGGCCTACTGATACTAACAAAGTCCCGGATCTTATCGAATTTTTTATACCTAAAAGAATTTTTGAGTTTGGAAGATAATTTTAATTTGAATTCCGATCACTCTGCTGTAATATTAATCCTTAGTGAGAAACTTGTTGAGAACTAACAAACGAAGTGTACCCACTGTAGTTAGGAAAACTACGGATTGGGTAGGCTTCAAAATTGATGCTTTTAGACATATAAACCTTAATGCTAAACTGCAGACTAGAGATAAACTAGATTTTGAGGTAAAGAATTTTATAAAATTGATACAGAAAGCCGCCTGGAAAAATACAAGATTCTCTGAATTGAAAGCTTTATCAAGTAATTATCCTAAGGACATAACTGATTTAATAGCACAAAAAAGAAGGGGTGAACGTAAATGGCAAGATTCGCGTCAACCAGACAATAAAATAACTTTCTCCAACAGATAAAAGAAAAATAGAAAATTTTAAATCAGTATCATACGGGAATTATATAAAGCAGACTTATCGACAATTAAGTAAACGAAATAATCGTTGTGGAAAGCAACGAAGAGTAGCAAAAAAACCGATAAAGTGAATCCCTCACTGAAAAGAGCAGGTGGATTGTGAACTCGCTTAAACCGCCCCAGATTTTGATCTCATTACTGCTGAGATATTAAGAGAGTTGCCCAGAAAGGCTATGATATTTTTGAAATCAAATTTATAAATGCAGCAGTTAACCTGAGGTATGCTCCTAGTACTTAGAAAGTAGCCGGAGTTATTATGATAGGAAAACCTCCACTATCAATGATATCAAAACTTTTTGAAAAATGGTAACAAGGCTGACGCCTACAATAGAAAATAAGAAATTGATTCCAAACCATCAGTTTGGTTTTAGAACAAAGCACACAACAATTGACCAAGTACACAGAATAACAAATATTGTGGAAAAGGCGTTAGAGGAAAGGCAAATATGTTCGAAAATATTTGTGGACGCGTCCCAGGTGTTGATAAACGTCGTTTAGCATGACGGTTATTATTCAAACTTAAGAAATTGGTAAGTTCGTAGAGTTACTTGAATCACATTTATCTGACAGGCTTTTCCGAATAAAATAGGAAAACGAGTACTCTACGCCTAGGGAAATTAGGGCTGGTGTGCCTTTAGGCAGTATTCTGTGTCCTATATTATACGTGCTTTATACAAGCGGTTTGCCAAATTTAGAAGGTGTAACTTTAGCTACCTTCCGACGATACAAGAATATTCGCAATGGGATATAGAAGTGTTGAAGAATCGACAAAATTATTACAGGAAGCAAGTAACAATATAAATAAATGGACAAATACATGGAAAATAAGGCTAAATGAAAGTAAATCTGTATATCTGAATTTCACAAACAAAAATTTAGTGAACCCGCCACAATTGAGAAGCAAGTAACAATATAAATAAATGGACAAATACATGGAAAATAAGGCTAAATGAAAATAAATCTGTATATCTGAATTTCACAAACAAAAATTTAGTGAACCCGCCACAATTGAGATTGAATGATGCTAAAGTATCAATCCAAAATACGTTAAATACCTAGGTATGACCTAGGATGTCAAGATCAGACGGAAATAACATTTAAAGAAAAAAAGAATAGAATTAGAAAACATATATAGAGAAAATTATTAACACATATCAGACAAATACAAACTTTCCAGAACAAGGTCCCTCGTAATATGGCTCCCTGGTGTGTGCGCATTATACATAGTGATATTCGTGAATCTGGGTGCCCCACAAGTAAATGAGATAAGGAACTGTACCATAAAATAGGGTGCGTTCAGAACAGCGAAAAAAATGTCGAGGTTTCACGACTTATAGGGGAGAGGGTTTGGACAAAAAGGCTGAAGCGAACGAGATCTCTCGAATTGGCCTAAAGTGCTCTACGGTACGTTCGTGCCTTTTTTCGTGGAATATAGACTCAGAAAAACGATAAAACAAAACTAATGGTTAGTTATCTTCACTAGTTTTAGGAGTTTATAACCATCCAGACGCATTTGGATTGATTTGGATAGATTGGGTTAAAGCCCCCCACTATTGACAGGTCTGATGACAGGTTGGGTCCGTCTATCTTTGTCTTTCGACGATTTTTAACACCTGCATGAAGAAACACAAAGAACAAAATAAACGAGAAAAAATAGTTGATCGTGTCAACTCTGTGAACAAACCATCACTTTAAGTTGCCATATTACCATATAAATATATGCAAAATTTCAATACTTTGTTTTCAATATTTTCCTAGATATGGCCAAACTACTGTTGTAGACATATCGACCCTACTAATATATTCGATTGTGTGAAATTTCAATATCACAACGTTAATAGTTTCCAGGATATAGTCAAATAACTTTTGAAGTTGTATGGCACTATCAGAAGGACCCAAGCAATTTCAACGACTTTTATCAAACATGTCGGCTTTACTAATATATTCATGTGTTAAATTTCAATATCAAAGCTTTTATTCCTTCTTAGATGTAGACAAATAAATTTTAAAGTTGTATGGCAGCTACCCGAACCAGTACCCCGATCATGTCCAATTTAAAAAAGGTTGTAGCACTTACTACAATAAATCATTTGTAAAAACTTGATGAACTTAGCTCAATTAGTTCTTGAGTTATCGCTGAGACAGGCGGACTGGCTCTTTGAGTGCTCTGATAGAAAACATGATGTTAGGCAGAAAAATCAGGGCTTGATAACAGGGTAGGTGGGGGGAGTCTATTCAGAGCAATTAAACGTTGAGCTCTCCTTCTGTTTACCGAATAGCTGTAGTGCCTTTCAGTCCGAAGTGGTCGCGATCGGGGAGTCTCTGCCTCCAAGCACACACAGGCTGCTGCTGCGCAACGCATCAACCTTAAATGGACGAATGGAACAACGCGACAAGGAATAAGCCAAAGCTTATTTTGCTTCACACAAGGGATCTGACTTTTTTTAGACCGTCTGACGAGGATATCAGTGCAATCATAGGGGCTCTGACAAAGGGTAGGAGGAAACGGTGACCACCTTCTATGCCCGTGTCCAACACTGGGGAACTCCAGGCGAAGATTTCTTGGGTTTTACTACTTCGGGTGCGCTACGGATTTAGAAAATGTAAGCATTAGGAATCTAAGCCGGTTTTTGAGGAGTTCGGTCTGGTTTGAATGAGGCGCGGAAAAGAAGAGATTCTGAAAAGTTATATATTCCTATATAACTTTTACTTTTATCAAAATTCCCATTGTGTGGTTTTCTAGAGCCTGATTGATATTATTTTAGTTTAGGTACCTATACTTTATTTTAGTAGATAATTCAACTATTTTAATTAAAATATTTTTTTACAATTTAAAGTTTATTTGTCAACTTATGAAATTTTTTCAAAAATTATTTTCCGTTTAAATATATTTGAATTATTTTAAAATTCGTTTATATTTTTAATAATATAATAGTATAATATTTATAATAAAATTTTTTGTTCTTTCATTTCTAAAAAAGTTAAAAATTTTACTTCTCACGTTATTATTATGGATGTCAAAAGAAAACACTAATTTGCTACATAAAAGTTTAGATATATACATATATGCTTTAATGTAAAGACGATGATCACTTCATTGACTGTAGTATGTTAATGTACTGACATATTGATAGGCACAAAGTCAACCGTTATGTATCTTTAGTTAAATTATCAATGATTTTCTTTAATTTATTCTGTAACATTCAATTATTGCACAAAAAATAAATTGACGAACAATGCTCAAAATAAAGTTTTATCACAGTGTTTTGCGAACTACACGAACGAATTTTTGAAAAAAAATATGTTTTTTTGCAATTCTTTTTATCTATAATTACCTATATGTTATATTTAATTTCTTTTACAAAGTCGATGAAAGTCTGTTAAAAAAAGCTACCAGATTGTTCCTGAATGCAAATAAATGCTTATAACTTGTGACAAGGAATAACCATCGGGGGCTGGTTTTACGGGCAATTTTTAATCTAAAAACTATTTAGTGTTTAGAATTTTTTTGAAGATTCAAAATTTTTCGAATATTTGTGTTTTTTTGTTTTTGTTTATGCTTTTTTCGATGCACTACAATGCTACATTTAGCGTCCGTCCTTGGCACAAAAGAAGCAACTTGTGAAAGTTTGGTAATATTTGCTTTATTCGTTTTTGAGTTATCGTTAAAAGATAAACCACATTTTTCTCTATCTCTCATAATTTTGTCAGTAAGATGTGATAAATTTGTTTAAAAAAACATGTGAAAAATGTAAATTACAATATAATTACATTACAAATTATAATTACAAAATACAATAATTACAATATAATTATAATTACAAAATACAAATTGCAATATATTGCAATATGAAGTTTCGTGGTCAGTTATTTTAGAATCATCATTTATGTCAACCTAGATTTGTTCGCAACCAGTTACAGGAACCTGCCAGACCATTCTACAAAAACTTCACGGACATGTCCGATCTACAATTGGACCCTCCTATACAACCTTAAAAGATAATTAACATTGTCTTTTAAGATTGTATGGGAGCCACCCGAACCTAACAAGTTTTTCCATAAGAACATTGGGGACATATCTGGACTATAATTGCACACGCGACAGTCAAACAACATACAGCTAGCTTTATTGTTTTCTCCAATACTTAATATTGGCTTTTAAGGTTGTATGGCAGCTACCTGAACGTTCCAAGCCATTCGCAGTAATAACAAATGTAGGAGCAAATGTTATAAGGGAAAAATTTTTTACGTTCTCTCAACTCAATGAACAATTTATTTGTTATTTCAACAGAATATTATTATATTCAGCACGTTCCTTTAGTTGTGAACTAACAATATTTCCTTGTATTTTTGCCTCAGTTATTGTGTTTATCGCTCTAAATTCGAAACAACTCTTGGTATTTTAAGCCTTTTCAACCGGTGTAAATAACGTTTCTCTGTATACCTCTGAAGATATTCTTTTTAGCATTGAATGACTTATTATTGAAACAAAATTTTCGCGTACACTATCAAATATATCCTCAAGGATTTGTATTTAAAAAATTTTTATCGTCTTTCTTCTTCATATAATTTATCACATTTTTCAGTTGAGTAACAATTTAAATTTAAAAATCTTGCGCTTACTGGATCTAGATTGCAATTTTTATTATTATTATTAAAAACAATAAATATTGCAATATAATAATTCTTCTTCAATCTAAATATATTAATTTAATATTTTTCTTCACTATACTTTTTTAAGAACTGTTAAGAATCCATCTCAGAACTAAATTAATATTTTTGATTGATTCTTTATTCTTGTATATATTTATTCAAAATTTGCTTAAATCCGTTATCTATTACGTTTCATTAATCTAAATTAATGATTTTCTTGGGCATGTCGTTGTTTAACCAGTAATAAATTATATCATTTCCCGTATATCCTGAAACTGAGTCACATCCTTCCATGTTATAATTATTTGTCGTATTATATTATCTTTATACTTGTTTTATAAGCGTGTTTCCGCGATACAAATCAAGATATAAGCACTTTGGCTTTGATTCCTAGTATAAAATTTTAGTTCAGCTTCCTCTGATACATGGGACATTTTAATTAGTTCAAACATTTTAATATTTCCACTTGGCATACCCTTGCATTGTATTCTTTTCCCCATATTTATAACAGTTTATCCACTGCCAATTTTGACTGTTCTGATTTATGTTCAAATCCCAAACAAATTTGCATTTATTCGACTTTACGTTTAGACATTCACTGGTTAAAATTTCCTTAAATGCTACACCATGAACTTTAATTATAATAAATTAATAACATAAACTTCAATCACCAGTTCAGTTGAATACGATCCATCACTTTTTAATTCGACAATACTGTTTATTTTCGTTGATATTTCTGTACAATTAATGTTATTTTTAACACTTTTCCAAAAAATTTTTGAAAAAAAGTCCTTATTAGTTCCATTCTGTCCGTTCGTCCGTCCGTCCGCCTGTCCGTGTGTTTGTTTACAAAACTTCTACACCCTTGAAGATAGAAAGCTGAAATTTTGTGTGTACATAGATCTTTACTAGAAACTTATTTCCGTAGAACAAAATTTTTAGCTATCTCCCCCCTCTAGAAGCTACATCCCCCCCCAAAATCCTAAAAATAGCCTTTTTTTAATATTTGTTGCAATGAAACCATAAGCATTTTTGAAATTTTCCAAACGCAGAAAGGCAGCGACTTGCTTTCCCTAGCGCGGTATACTATAGTTAAACTTTAGAAAAACAAAAAGGCCGTTCAAATTTACCGTTATCTAAAGTCTTTTTTTTTATTTAAATTTTAGGGGCTTTTAGACATTAACAAATAGTTAATTTCGTTAGAAGAAAATTTTTTTCCATCACCACCCGCTCTCAAGTTATCGTCTCTTGAAATTTGAAAAATTTGAATTTTTGACACCTTATATTTCCGAAACCGCAAGCTTTTTCAAAATTTTTATAAACACAAAAAGCTAAGGGCAAATTCCATGACATTAAAAAATAGAATTATTTTTCTTAACTCACACAATTAACCCTTAAAATCGAGCATTATGTTAACCTATCTTTATATTAACTTTTGCTTTATTTCAAAGAGTGCATGTATGTATCATCCTAAATATGTGCAATCCTAGAAATAGCTTTGTATATGAACGAAAATAATTTTAATAGTTAACTTAACTTGTTAACTACAATACAAACCAGTGGTTTGACCCAACTTTATTTAACTCTTCTTTTGGTTTTAAACTATATTTTTATATCATTTTATATATTCATTTTATGTTTTGTTCTCGAACTATACTGGCAATCTAATGTGTCTGGCATCGTTGATTTATTATTGCTCATTGCTAGCATTAAATATTTGACATTCGCTTGACAGCATTGGCATTGACATTTCAGTATTTCTACTCATTTGTTTACAATTTGTTTTCATAAATTTTTTTACTTCGCCAATGAGTTTCTTATTTTCATTATTACTAATTTTTATTTCGTCATAAATTTTTTCAATGTTTTTTAGAACATTCAGAGTGTTCACTAAATTCTTTAAATAACTTAGGCTTTTTTCAAAAGTGATTTGTATTAGATATGATTTCATTGTACCGTTCCATATACCTAGATTGAACAGCTTTAAGAAAATCTTTCAATTCTTCGAATGCAAAATTAAAGCAGTCATCACACACTATTCGTATCAATATTGAATTCACTTGTACGCTCACATCGCAACGATCAATTCTAGAGTATCTTTGACTACTATGGTATCTTACAGTATACGGTTTCACATGTTATTCCTATCTCTTTTCTTACAGTCTCCTTACAATGATTTCATTTTATCAAAGACATTAAAAATACAAATATAATGTAATTATGATTTCTTTACCTGATAGCAGTTTACCAAAAAAGCAAAAGTAACAGTTTACCAAAAAAGCAAGAGTATGTTGCACCCTAGCGGCATTAAAGAATATACCGCTTTTCAATTTATTTTGAATTGAAATTAATTTAAAATATTTTTTAATAACTTAATCTACGAGTATAATTCATTAAACTTTTAATATTTTCCTAAAGAACCGCTTAATATTTATTTAAGCGGTTCTTTAGTGAAATTAATAAAATTTTTTAAATTATTTTTAGATATAAAAAACTTAAAATATACCAGGACTTTTTTTTTAATAAATGTTTTATTTTTATCTTTATTATCGACTGCATTGTTTACAACAATGTAGGTCATGCGATGGCACGAAAATTTTAATGCCGAGTTTTCGGTGGGAAGGCACTTCTCCACAGTAGGGAAGAGTAAAAAAACTACTTTTAGAGAAATGTCGGTCTGTCGGTCTGTGTGTGCAATCGTGTATCTCAAGTTCGGCTGAACCAATTTTGATGAAATTTTTGGAAATTAATAAAATTTTTTAAATTATTTTTAGATATAAATAACTTAAAATATACCAGGACTTTTTTTTTAATAAATGTTTTATTTTGATCTTTATTATCGACTGCATTGTTTACAACAACGTAGGTCATGCGATGGCACGAAAATTTTAATGCCGAGTTTTCGGTGGGGAAGGCACTTCTCCATAGTAGGGAAGAGTAAAAAAAACTACTTTTAGAGAAATGACGGTCTGTAGGTCTGTGTGTGCAATCGTGTATCTCAAGTTCGACTGAACCAATTCTGATGAAATTTTTGGGCTATTTTACATTTTCCGTTCATCTACGGAACGGATTGGTGGAATTTCATGATATTTGATACTTGAGTTTTGGTCGTTTCCGAAACTAACTGGTGAACTTTTCAGTGAATTCAAGTGGCACAAAGCGAAATTCTACTAAGAGCCAAATTTACGCTTAGTATGTTAACTAAAAGCTTGTTAGCTTCCTTAAAATTGAAATGAACTGTTAAAATTACATTTTCATAATCATCTGTACTTATTATCTCTGTAATCTGTGTATTTATTATTTCCGTAATAATACTTTCACTAAACTAGGCAATACACATTGCTACACACATCTTTTTAGCACTTTTCCAAAAAAATTTTGAAAAAAAGTGCTTATTAGTTTCACTCTGTCCGTCCGTCCGTCCGTCCGTCCGTCCGACCGTCCGTCCGTCCGTCCGTCCGTCCGTCCGTCCGTCCGTCCGTCCGTCCGTGTGTCTGTTTACAAAACTTCTACACCCTTGAAGATAGAAAGCTGAAATTTTGTACGTACATAGATTTTTACTAGAAACTTATTTTTGTAGAACAAAATTTTTACCTATCTCCCCCCCTTTAGAAGTTATACCCCCCCAAAACCACAAAAATGGCCTATTTCAACTATTTGTTGCAATGAAACCATAAGCATTTTTGAAATTTTGCAAACGCAGAAAGGCAGTGGCTTACTTCCCCTAGCGCGGTATGCTATAGTCAAAATTTAGAAAAACAAAATGGCCGTTCAAATTTACCGTTATCTAAAGTCCTTTTTTTCCAAATTTTTGGTGTCATTTTTCTTCTAGACCCCAGCCTGTAGAAGCTTGAAATTTTAGTGGCTTATAGACATTAACAAATAGTTTATTTCGTTAGAAGAAAATTCTTTTCCATCTCCACCCCCTCTCAAGTTATCGCCTCTTGAAATTTGTAAAATTTGAATTTTTGGCGCCTTATATTTCCGAAACCGCAAACGTTTTCAAATTTCTATAAACACGAAAAGCTAACGGTAAATTCCATGAAATTAAAAAATATAATTATTTTTCTTAACTCACACAATTAATCCTTAAAATCGAGCATTATGTTAACCCCACTTTATATTAATTTTTGCTTTATTTCAAAGACTGTATGTATGCATCATCCTAAATATATGCAATCCTAGAAATAGTTTTGTATATGAATGAAAATAATTTTAATAGTGTGATAGGTATACATACTCGTAGACTGTTACAGAATTTTCACTTGTTGAAGGGAAAAGTGCTACAATACAAACCATTGGTTTGACCCAACTTTATTTGTTACATTATCATTACCATATAAAACCATGAAAATACGCAGGGGCCCAAAACCGCACTGTCACCTCCTAGTGGTTAGCCGCGGTAATGGTGGAGGATAAAGGTGTGATTGAAACGATCAAAGTTACGTTCGTGTCGTGGTCATATCTCGCGGCGAACCTCTTGCTTTGTGAGTCTCAGCTGACGACAGGCGTCCCAAGTCAAGTTGAAACAGCTAGGCCGATGACTGCATGGCTAAGGGGGAGCTTGGTCGTTAATATGCTCTGGATACCAGGCGCCCTCCAGTTTAAACAAGCCTTTCCATAGTATGCCGGGCTTTGCAGAACCAGAGCTTCTCTCGACTGACGCAGAGCAGGAACTCCTTCTCACGCCAGTAGAAGACAAGGCGGCGCCTCCGATGAAGACGGATAATCAGGATCCTCTTGGACCTATTATCCAACAAACTGAAGAGGATCTGAAAAGATTGGACATCAGGGGAAAAAAAACAATATTTCTCTGGTGCATCCAAGCGGCGTATATATCAGGGATGGCATGTCCTCAGAGGAAGCTCGCAAATATGAGAAGGAAAGGCTAGAAAAGCTGAGGGCCTGCTGATCGGATGTTGTGGCCAACTATCCCCAGAAGAGGAAGAGGTCAGAAAGCAACACCCCTGATGCAGGGCCCTCAAAAAAGAAGTCGATTTAGGGCAATGTTGAGGGAAAGGTCCCTGGGAACATTTCTCAAGAAAACCCGAAAATGACTTCTTATCGGGATGCAGTAGCACAGGTCAAGGTGGCCATCACTCATGGGCTGCATCCAGAGGAATGGCTATCCGAAGTCCAGATGGGGAAAATCAAAGAAGCCATTATGGATGAAAATAATAAAGTTGTGGATTTTCATCCACAATTCACTGCAGCGTTGCAAACGGATGGATGGATATCCGTAACGTGCAATAATCAAAACACCAGGGAGTGGATAACCAGTGTCTGCAGGAAGATAAAGCCTTGGGACGGCTGCAACCTCGTGGTACTGGATGGCGACGACATGCCCATACGGCATGTCTGCGTCACCTACGTACCAAAGGACGAGACAACCGTCAGTCTCTCTAGGGACAAATTTCTAAACAGGATAGGGAAGCAAAATCCCAGCCTCAAGATGAGTTCCTGGAGCGTGCTGAGGATGAATAAGGAACAGGGCGGAGACTGCTCCATCACCTTTTCCGTGGATGATTCCGGATTGGAAGATCTACGGACAGCGGAGTTCCGCCTTTTCCTTAACTTCTTCCGTGTTACCGTTCGGGTTAAAGGAAGGAAATCCTCTCAAGGTGCTGGTGGCAGGGCAGGACAAAATTAAAAACCAACGCCCACCGCGACAATGACGAGCACTTCGGGCAAACCAAAAGAGTCAAAACTCATTGGAAAGTCTGAAGTCGCTCCGCTGTCAGAACGGAGATGGATATCGAACTGGCCAGCGAGGCTCTGATGGCGGCTAGTACTAGTGCCTACCATGGGAGCTGCCGCGCTAAGCCGAATGAAGAGCTTTCAAGGCTTAGACTAAAGACCAGAAAGCTATTGAATAAGGCCAAGGCGTCGGGCTCGTGGGAAGAGTGTAAAAACTCACTCACGAAATACAATAGGGAAATTAGGAGAGCGAAGATAATTTCGTGGACGGCGTTCTGCAAGGGTGCTTTCTAAAAAGTATGCTAGCAGGTTAGGCCTAATGGAATGGCCTGATGGCTCGATGACTGAGAACGGAAAGCAGACCCAGACGTTGGAGCTTATGGCGTCAACGCACCTTCCTGATTCGGAGATTCTTCGGAATCACTCAAATGCGGTCATTGAACCTAGGGCATCCTGGCCCAGGAGGGATGACTGGCAACGATCCCGTTTGGTTTTCACTATAGAGAGGATTAGATGAGCTGTTTTCTCTTTCAGGCCCTTCAAATCTCCAGGTGATGACTTGGCATATACTGTGTTTTTGCAGAGGGTTTTCCAACATATCGCTAGAGCACTGTTTGAAACTTTTCGTGCCAGCTGTGCGTGGGGTTACATCCCTCAGGCATGGAGGGTGGCTAAAGTGACGTATATTCCGAAGACGGGTAAGCGACCAAGCAATCACCCAAGGTCTTTCTGTTCAATCAGCCTTACTTCTTTTTCATTGAAAACAATGGAAAAAGTGATTGATAGATTTATACGGGACGATGCACTGGGAATCAATTCCTTGCATGAGTCTCAATACGCCTGTCAGTCGGGAAGATTTACTGTACTCGCTTTGCAGGGTCTGGTGGCGGTCCTTGAAAACTCGCTGGAAGTGCGGGAGGTGACAGTTGGCTACTTCCTTGATATAGAGGGAGCTTTTGACAACACCCCATATCATGTCATATCACGAGGGGTTGATGCAACGACGAGCAGTTGGGTTAATCGGATGCTACAGGATAGGATTATTAAGTCCACCATATCTGACGATACACTCTTCATTTCCGCTGCAAAAGGGTGTTCGCAGGGCGGGGTTCTTTCGGCCCTCCTGTGGTCCATGGTAGTGATGATCTAATCGCTGCTCTCAGGGGCTCCGGGGCACGTATCTGGGGATACGCCGACGATGTGGCCTTCGTCGTACGGGAAAATTTGAAAGCACTATTTCTGATCTTCTACAGCAAAATTTACGTATTATGGAAAGGTGGTGCGAAGGCGTTGGTTTAAATATAAATCCAAGCAAGAGCACTTTGGTCGCCTTCAACAGACGCAGAAGCAGGGATAGATTAACGAGCCCAATTCTGTTTGGTGAACGTATTAGTTACTCTAGGGAGGTGAAGTATCTAGTGGTTACCCTGGATGATCGTCTCTCCTGGAATACCCATATACATAGAGTTATCGAGAGGGCTACGACGGCCTTGTGGACGTGTAGGAGCTTCATCAGTGGGACCCGAAGGATCCCACTGTGGCTATATACGGCCCATCGTCACCTACGCGTCGATTGAATGGTGCCGTAAGGCTCAGCAAGCAGATGTGCGGGCCAAGCTGGAAAAGCTACAGAGGCTGGCCTGCCTGGAAGTTACCGGAGCAATGCGGACAGCTGTCGGATATCTGTCTGTCGCGGTACAACTTCGCCGCAAGTACAGGGTTCTGTTTCCTTATCGATGGACGTGGGATCGGGGTGGCCCGGTACTTGAGTCGGGTTCGAGCGTGTGGTATGCGGACGGATCCAAGACGGAGTCGGGTGTGAGTTTAGGTGTACACGGTGTCCGCCAGGACACACGTATATATGCAACTCTTGACCCGTATTGCACGGTGTTCCAAGCCGAAATACATGCAATAGAGATCTGTCTCAGAATCAATTTAGAAAAGGGGTATAGAAACCGCACCATCTATGTGTTCTCGGACCGCAGGGCTGCACTGCTGGCGCTTCGTCCAGCTCAGGTTACATCCAAGCTGGTTTGGGGCTGCCTTGCTGCACTTGTGGAATTGGCATCGGAGAATAGAGCACGCCATTTGGGTGCCGGGCCACAGTGGCCATGCGGGCAACGAAATTGCCGACCGCAGAAGTGCAGCCGCTGTATTTCTGCGGTCTGCCTTCTTCCGCCGTCGGGGCCAGACTTGCCTGCCTGCTCGCAGCAGAATGCGGCCGTCACTGGAGGGACACGAAAGAGTGCCGTAGTGCGAAGGTATTTCTTTCGGCGTACTCCAGCGGATTCACCGCACGGTGAATGGCTGCGGTGGCTTGGGGGGTTGCTCCTGTCCCACTCGATTCCCTAGAAATCTACATAAAAATACAGATTTTTGTTTCATTTCTGATTACTGCCTCAATAAAGCGAGGTCTTAACACATTTTTATTCTAATATGATTTTTTATCTAAATTTTGTTTTTTATTTTTTTTTATTCATATTAATTTAATATATTATTATTAATATATAATATTATAATATTAATTTAATAGTTAATATTAATATATTTTTCTTTTTATTATTATTGAATCAAAAATCGTAAAAAAAACCATTAACTTACTTCTAATTTTTATAAAACACCTATCCTAATATAACTAACTAAATCTAATGTATAACAGGGCGGTGAAAATTTAAATTTACAAGGGCAATGGAGATGTATGCCTCCATGTAGAGACTGTAACTTTCGTGTTCCTTTTATATTTCAAAAAAAGACCTATAGAATCTATATGGCAAAAATAAAATTTTCACCTTTCTTTTATGTTTTCAGTCTTTTGCACCTACAGTACGTAAAAAGTTTTTTATTCATTTTGATATTTCATTGGAATTCATTTTGACATTTTCAAAACAAAAAATTTTCTTAAAAATAGTTTATGACTTATAAAACTATATACAGTATAATAAACTATATATTAGTTTATAACTTATAAAAATTCAACCGATACAAGAAAGTTTGTAACTTTTCTTATTACAATTTAAAAGAATCCTGTGTTAAATTATAAAGAAAATATTTGATATTTTCAATAATTCAGTACTAATTTAAAGCTCTTATAAAATATGTTCAGCTGAACTGCAAAAATAAGATGTATGATAAAAAAAAAGTACGTTTGAAAATCATGCTGTTGATTCTGCGGCCTGCCACTATTTTTGAAAATTGTGAAATTTAATTTTTATAATTTTGTTGCAAACATTGATTTAGATCAGTAAAAAAGTGTTGAAACCAGACTCCAGCGTGAAAGTTCTGCGGACGTTTACCACATATCCAAAAACCAAACTTATGCATATGCGAAAAATACAAAGTTTCGAAAAGTACTTTATAAATCAAATACTTGTATATATTTCAACTAGTTTAATTTTCTTATATTTGTAAACAGTAAACCAGTTCTAATTAGAATAAATTATTAAAAACCGAATTTGGAAGAAGATTTTTAGATTTTAATAAATGTCAAAATGAATTTAACCTATTTCCTTTTCACTTTTCTGTTGATAAGAAAGTGGAGATTACCAAATCTTGAAAATGTACTCTTGAAATTGTACGGATGGAGGGGGTTGGCATATACTTGTTTTCGAGCTATAGCCTGTTGAAGAAAAAGGTACCAGACTTTTCCTGCACCTAAATAAATTATTATAACTTCGGAACCATACAACATAGAGTTATCATTAGGAGCTTGTCTTACAGATGATTGCTTGTTCTTTGTTTTTTGTCTCACAATTAATTTGATTTGAACCATAGTTTTCGAGATACAGCTTATCAAAATCAGAATTTTTGTTTTTTTTTTTCATTAATATAAACAATGTAAACGTGAAAATATACGTTATAAGTTTCACGTGAAGATCCATAATATAATTTTTGCTTTGAAATTTTTTACGCATGAATGAGTTTAAGTTAAATAAAATTTTCTTAGGTGCATCATATTTTTCCTCAATAACGTTAAAGAATGAGAATAAAAAAAGATAAAAACAACATTATTTTGCGTTATATTTGATAATTTTAATTTTTTATATTCTCTTTGGAAATTCTTAGTAGATAGACCTTTTATTTCAGCTGGTAACTTGTTATATATTTTGATACCTGAATTGTTTAATTAATTTAGTTGATTTAAATTAATTTAAATTGAAGCTTGCCGATGAAGAAGCCATAATGTGACGATATTTTGTTACATGGTGGTTCCAGAGCTCAATTCAATTATTGAAGAATTTATGAGACATTTGCAATTTGAATCATTTATAGCTTCCGAAAACTCATCCATCTATTTATTTCTTTTTAATCTTCCCTAATTGAAAGTTTCAAATTATCCTTGGTGTCTTTGAACTCTATCATCAAGTCGTCTGCATACATGTACGGTTTGCTAAAAAAGCATATATCTATGCGTCAGCAGTAACATGCGAACTCTCATCGAATCAAGAAAGTATAACAACAACAAAAGGAAAGGAAAAGGTCAGAGAGCAACAATCTGGATGTAGAACGCTCAAAGAAGACATCGATGAAGGAACGTTGAGTAAAAAGTCCTGAGGAACATTCTTCAAAAACATCCTAAATTGATTTCTTACCGCATGTCAAGGTGGTCATTGTTCATGCATGGATTGTATCCAATTAACAGACTATCCGAAGTCACGACAGGGAAAATCAAATGCAGCTATCATTGATGAAATAGAAAGAGTAATGAGTTCCCATCTAAAATGCACTGCAGCGTAGCAAAGGTACGTCAGGGATTGGATAACCAGTGTCTGCAGGAGGACACTTTGGGACGGTTGCAATAACGTTGCATTGGTTGACGACAACATACCTAGACAACATGTCTGCGTCACCTACGTGTCAAATGAAGAAATAATCGTCAATCTTTTCAGAGGTAAATTTTTTAGTTCCTGGAGACTGCGGAGGAGTAAAAGACTAAAATATTTTCCCATTTCAGACTTCGGCTTCTAGTATCAGCTGGCTGCAATAGTGAAGATGAAATGCTCATCCTATCTCCTGGCAAACTCTAACCATCTAAACAAGCAGTTAAAGGACCCATTATACATGTGTTGAAGGAGGAACTTTCAACAAATAATAAGAACCTATCATGGGAGCTGTACTGTTAATAGAACCAAGGTGCCAGGTTTATTTAAGAGTATAAACATTCACTCACAGCTTAAATAAAGAGTAAAACTGAGAGGAGTTCATGGAGGGCGTTTTGCAAGGGAATAGATGAGCTTCCCAACAGCGTCAGGCTTTATAGGATACTTTCTAAAAAGTATGCCAACGGGCTGGGCCTAATGGAACGGCCATGAAGACCGGAAGCGCGATCAACCAAGGTTCTTTCGTTCCATTAGTCTTACCTCTTTTCTATTAAGGCGACTGAAAATATGGCTGATAGATACTTTCGGGAGGATGCTGAGGGTTACTCCATTGCATGACTCTCAGTATATGTAAGAGCCAGGAAAGACCATTACATTCGCTCTACGGGTTCTCGAGTCATTGAGAATTCGCTAACTTGACAACAATCCAAATAGAGTCATCTGCGACTCACTGCGCCGAAGTGGAATCGACATACTACAGGATAAGATAATTAAGTTCGTAGGTGGCTGGAGCTGTTGACACTTTATATCACCGCTGTAAAAGGGCACTCACAAGGCGGAGTTCTTTCTTCCCTTCTGTAAGTCACGTATTATAACACGTTAATTTTTGCTTTAAAATTTTTCCGAACAGCTTCAATTTGGTCATCTTTGATATAATTCGTTTATCCTTTCCCCAATTTATTTTCTGTTGAAATTATTTTTTAGTTCACAAAAAAAAGGCCGCCGGGGGATTGCGTAAGAGAGCCAAAGCTTTCTAGGGATAGCGATTCTAGCTTACGTAGTCCCAAGTGTTAGTTATAACCTCCTCGAGGTGGCGGCTGGTCAATACATCCTAGAATGTAGCCAATATAACTAATGCGAAAACAGGAAAAATAAAAATGGATCAAATCAAGAATAACAATAAACTTACGGAACAGGGTTTCGGATGCCCAGAACCGGTACGTGGTGAGAGTGGGATCGTCAGAATGCGACCGCTCTGCACCCATGGTGAAGTCACAGGCTATGGTGCTGGATAATGCTACTGTGGACATAAACGACAAAGGTCATCAAATCAACTCTAATCCTTTTCAGAGAAGCAAAAAGATTGTCAGATCACCTGACTAAACTACTGAGCATAGCAACCAGATTATGGCAGAAAATGAGCTCCTGAAGAAAAAACTAATAGAAATTGAGTCAGTCACTCGTAAAATGCAGGATGAAATTAATATATTAAAAACAGAAAATATGTCTTTAAAATCTCAACTGGATGAAAACAGTAAAAATATAGGACATACAGTTGGTAATATTAAAGCGGCTGTAGCAGATAAATATAATTTAACTGATTCTGATAGCAGCGTGCTTACAGGTTTCGAAACTGATTCGGGAAAAATTACAATGAAAACTAAAAGGCAAGTTAAGAAAAGAAAAGCGAAATTTTCCCCTGAAATCACTTCTGTTGAAAATAAATCTATTGAAGTAGCGACAGATATCCCTAATACTGCTAAAAATACTGCAGTTGAACAAAAACCAAAACAAAATGATGCGCAAGAGGTTAGCGTAAGAAGACCTCCACCAATAAATGTAGTTGGTATAGAAAATTATAAAAAAATTCAAGTTCTGATTGGTGAAATTACGAAAAATTATAAAATTACTTCTTTAAATAATAACGTATGGAAACTCAATACAGAAAACAGCGATGACTATCGTGCCATAGCTAAGAAATTGAACAGCGAAAAAATTGAATGGTTTACATATGAGAATAAACAAGATAGACCAATCAAAGTAATGGCAAGAGGTCTACATTGGTCTTGTGAGAAAGTGGATATTATAACCGACATTAAAAATCGGGGCTATAATATCTTAGACGCTGTAAATATACTTAAAACAGAGAGATCTATCGATGATAAGGGTCAGCAAGTAGTCCACAAACGAAAACTTCCGCTATTTATGCTTACTTTTGATAAGTGCGAAAAAATAGAAGATATATACAAAATTAGAGGTATCCTAAATTTAGTAGTGAAGATCGAGCCAATCAAAAGAACTGGAAAAGAAATACCTCAGTGTAAAAGGTGTCAAGGATTTAACCACACCAAAAGTTTTTGCAGAAAGACGCCAAGATGTGTTAAATGTGGAGGAACTCATCTTACCGCGAATTGTACAACCTCGAGAGATGTTCCTGCTGTGTGTGTCAATTGCAAGGGTAATCATCCAGCTAGCTACAGAGGCTGTGTAATAGCTAAAGAGCTGCAAAAGAAAAGAAACGTTGCTATAAAATCACAAAGAATGGTAATTCAAACTCCTTCCCTCAACCAAAGAAACATTGGTAAATATGAAGTCACTGGGCGACCTCCAAATAGTGGCACTGTTAGTAGTCTAAAACCTACTAATAACGTTGAAACACCAAAGAATAGTGCAATAAGAAACAAATTGACATATGCGCAAGCAGCCAAATTTAGTAATAATGATTGTGATAGTAATAAATTTAATATAAGTTCCATAGACAATACACTAAAGCTAATCCTCACTAGACTTGACGAATTAAAATCGAATGAAAAATTAATCTGTGATAGAATCGAAGTGATAGAAAATAAACTTAACCAAAGAGTAAACAAAAAATGTAATTGACGTAGGATTGATATCCGAAACTCATTTCACCAAAGAAAGCTATATTCACATTAGGGGATATACTCCATACAATGCGGTACATCCTGAAAACAGGGCTAAAGGGGGAGCAAGTATACTTATAAAAAATAGTATTAAACATGATCCTTCACCTAACATTGAGAAGGAATCTATGCAAATTGCATCAGTAATAACCAATATAAACAACAAAAGAGTTAAAGTGTCGGCCATCTACTGTCCACCCAAACATAGCCTGAAAGTTCTGGATTATGAAGATATGCTAAAGTGTCTTCGGAGCTATTTCATAATTGAAGATGATTTTAATGCCAAAAATACCTTCTGGGGCTCCAGAATCATCACCCCCAAAGGCAGAGCATTATACGAGGCTGCAACTCAATTAAAGTGCAACTTCCTATCAAGTAGTAAACCTACTTATTGGCCAGCAGATCCGAATCGTCTTCCAGATCTTATTGACTTTTTTATTACTAAAGGACTATCGGATAATTATGCTCATGTCAGTGAAAGTTTTGATCTCAGCTCGGATCACTCACCAGTTATATTAACAGTAAGTGACACAGTTATTACCAAGATTCAAAGACCTTACCTTTATAATAAATCGACGAACTGGAGCAATGTCCGTGAAAATTTAAGTAATGTTATAAATCTCCAAACATCTTTAAAATCAATTCAAGAGATTGAAAATGAAGCTTACAAATTCATAACACATGTGCAAAATGCGGTCTGGAAAAACACACCTAGCAAGGATAATAATGATGACTCTTTTTTATATCCCATTGAAATTAGAAATTTGATCAGGCAGAAACGAAAGGCTCGAAGAATATGGCAACACTCTCGGGCACCTTCGGATAAACTGAATTTAAACCAGCTGACTAATAAAGTTAAAAAATTATTAAGAGACAGAAAAAACGAAACAATGAAAAATAAACTTAGAAATCTATCGGCTAACAAAGATTCAGACTACTCGCTATGGAAATTGACAAAAAAAATAAAGAATCCAAAGCTTCAAATTCCCCCTCTAAGGAAAGAGGACTCTAGTTGGGTTATTTCAGATAAAGACAAAGCTATTTATTTTGCAGACTACCTAGAAAATATATTTAAACCGCTTCCCCGACAAACAGCAGATGAAAATGCTCGTATCCTGGTAAATTATTATAACCTGGACATCAGGAAAATAACGATGGCAGAACTAATGGAAGAAATAAAAAACTTAAACAATAACAAGTAAAAACGTTTGAGTCGGTATGAACCGATTGAATTATACCCTGCACCTTTCATTGTTGTATAGCAATTACTCAAACCTGTGAAACCATTCTATAGAAACTTCGCGGATATGTCTGATCTATAACTGAACACACAACTACCAAGTTTCGTGAATTTGACTTTATTATTTTTCCAAATATTTAAAATTAGCTTTTGGAGTTGTATGGCAGGTACCTGAACCTGCCAAGCAATTTCACTAAAACTTCGCTAATATATCTGATCTATAATTGGACACACAATTGCCAAGTTTCATGGATCTAACTTTATTACTTTTCCAAATATTTAAAATAAGCTTTTGGACTTGTATGGGAGCCACTCGAACCTGTCAAGCAATTCCACAAAAACTTCAGAAATATCTTTGACCTATAATTGGACACACAACTGCCAAGTTTAATGAATCTGTCTTTATTATTTTTCCAAATATTTAAAATTAGCTTTTGGAGTTGTATGGCAGCTACCCGAACCTGCCAAGCAATTCCGCTAAAACTTCGCAAATATATCTGATCTATAATTGGACAAACAACTGCCAAGTTTCATGAATTTGACTTTATTATTTTTCCAAATATTTAAAATTAGCTTTTGGAGTTGTATGGCAGGTACCCGAACCTGTCAAGCAATTCCACTAAAACTTCGCAGGTATATTTGATCTATAATTGGACACACAACTGCCAAGTTTCATGAATCTAACTTTATTACTTTTCCAAATACTTAAAATAAGCTTTTGGAGTTGTATGGGAGCCACTTGAACCTGTCAAGCAATTCCACCAAAACTTCAGAAATATCTTTGTCCTATAATTGGACACACGACTGCCAAGTTTCATGAATCTGACTTTATTATTTTGCCGAATATAAAAAATTTGCTTTTGGAGTTGTATGGCAGCCACCCGAACCGGTGCAGCTATCTCATTAAAATTTTTAGAGCATATGTAGAATATAATTGGACACATGTATACAAAATTTTATATTTGTACCTTTATTAGTTTTTGAAATAATTAAAATAAACTCTTTGAGTTGTATGGCAGCTACCCGAACCCGTTGTCCGAATTGGTCCAATAACAATAGGGTTCGTCCTTGGCACAAAAGAAGCAACTTGTGAAAGTTTGGTGTCGATTGCATTATTCGTTTTTGAGTTATCGTGCGATCGTACGGACGGACGGACGGACATGTCTAAATCAACGCAGAATTTTACGCTGAGCAAGAATATATATATATGTCCATACCGCAGATGACTCCTTCAAGTAGTTACAAACTCCATACCAAAGTTAATATACCCTTCACGAAGTGCAGGGTATAAAAAGGCGCCTAGGTTTGACCTTATTTCGGCCGTTATTTTGAAAGAGCTACCTATTATTGCGATAAAGAAAATGTTATACTTATTTAATGCGGCGCTAAGATTGAGATATTTTCCTGATATCTTAAAAGTAGCTGAAGTTATAATGGTGCTTAAACCTGGTAAAACTGCTCATGATATCAAATCATACAGACCGATCTCGCTTCTGCCCATAATCTCCAAAGTTCTTGAAAGGCTACTATTGGCTCGCATTTTACCAATTATAAATGAAGCCCATATTATTCCAGACCACCAATTTGGATTCAGAAGCAATCATTCAACAATTGATCAGGTGCATAGGATCACCAATGTTATTGAAAATGCCTTAGAAAGAAAGGAAATTTGTTCTGCTGTGTTTCTAGATGTCGCCCAGGCCTTTGATAAGGTTTGGCACAGGGGTTTACTCTTCAAACTAAATAAAGTGCTACCAAAATCGATATGCACCTTACTAGAGTCATATCTCCATCGAAGAACTTTTAGGATTAAACAAAACGAAGAATATTCTGAGCTGAAAGAAATACATGCAGGTGTACCTCAAGGAAGTGTCCTCGGCCCAGTCCTGTACCTGTTATTCACAATGGACATCCCACAATTTGCTGATACCACCACAGCAACATTTGCAGACGATACAGCCATCTTGGCAGTAGGTAAAACCGTCCATGAAAGTTCGGCAAAAGTTCAATTTACTCTTGACAGGGTAGTAATTTGGATGAAAAAGTGGAGAATCAAGATTAACGAAGATAAATCTATTCATGTAAACTTCACAAACAGGCAAATAAACAATATTAATTTGTTAATAAATCACCAACCAGTTAAAGTTGCAAACGAGGCGAAATACTTGGGCATGACTCTGGACGCGAAGTTACACTGGAAAGCCCATATCAAAAAGAAAAAGGAAGAATTAAATATTAAAATAAGAAAGCTCCATTGGATACTTGGAAGAAGTTCGGAAGTTAATTTATACAACAAATTGTTAATCTACAAACAGATGATTAAACCAATTTGGACGTACGGCATTCAGCTTTGGGGCTGCACCAAAAAAAGCAACTACCAAATTATTCAAACTGTTCAAAATAAAATCCTTCGAACAATAACGAATGCACCTTGGTATGTGAAAAACAGCACATTACACAGAGATTTAAATATAACCACAGTTGAAGAAGAAATAAAAAATTACTCGATCAAACATGATATAAGAATCCACCAACATGAGAATATACAAATCCGCAACATCCTAGAAAATAATGTAGAACGACGTCTCAAAAGAAGAAGGCCTACGGATATATCTTTATTGATATAAGATGAAAATTTAACATAATTGAACCCCTGTCATTGGACACCCCGGTTCACACCCTCAAAACGTGAAATGAAAATTGCTGGATAGGTTTTTAAAAAACTTAGTTGCAATAAAAACAGAGAAATAAAAAAAAAAAAGTTTACAAAAAACTGTTGAAGAACTAGGCCCTTTTTACCTGCTTTATATTTTTTTATTTTTCTTTTCTTTTAAAATATTGATATATGTTTAGTAATAGAGACACATTTAAAACTGCAAACAGATATAAAAAAAATCTGATGTGGTCAGCACATAACCGACCGCATTGTGTATTGTCTAGTTAAATGAAAGTGTTACAGAATATTATAAAAATGTCTGTTAAATACTTCTTTCCAATTTTTAGGACATTAGTAAGCTTATAGTTAACATACTTAGAAAAATGTAAATTTGGCTCTTAGTAGAGTTTCGCTTTGTGCTACCCGAATTCCCTGAAATGCTCGCCAGTTAGTTTCGGTAACAACCAGAACTCAAATATCAAATTTCAAGAAATTCCATCAATTTGTTCTGTGGATATGGTTAAAAATGTAAAATCGGCCCGCAAATCAGTTCTCGAGCCCTGATCTTTCCAAAAAATTTATATGTTCATTGTTTTAACACGAGGAGTTCATATATTAATTTCAATGAAATCGGTTGATTATTTCTCTTTATATACACAAAAATGTATATTTGGCCCGTAGTAAACGTCTAGTTGCCGATGCCTGATTTTTCCAAAAAAATTTACATGTTCATTGTTTTAATACGGGGAATTCATATATTAAATTTTAATGAAATCGGTTGATTATTTCTCTTTATATACACAAAAATGTATATTTGGCCCGTAGTAAACGCCCAGTTGCTGATGCCTGATTTCTTTCAAAAGTTAGGAATTTTTGCGTATGATCGAGCAAAGCTTATATATGAAATTTCAAGTAAATCGGTTGAATATTTTCTTCAAAATGGTGAAAAATGTAAAATCGGCCCGCAAATCCGTTTTCGAGCCCTGATCTTTCCAAAAAATTTATATGTTCATTGTTTTAACACGAGGAGTTCATATATTAAATTTCAATGAAATCGGTTGATTATTTCTCTTTATATACACAAAAATGTATATTTGGCCCGTAGTAAACGTCTAGTTGCCGATGCCTGATTTCTTCCAAAACATACGAATTTTTGCGGACGGTCGAGCTGAGCTTATATATAAAATTTCATGTAAATCGGTTGAATATTTTGTTCAAAATGTTCAAAAATGTAAAACAGGCCCGCTAAAAAGTGCAGTTCCCGAGGCCTGATATATACCAAAAGTTGATCGATCCGTGCCATGGTGGAAACAAACTTACATATAAAATTTCATCAAAATCGGTTCAGTAGAACTTGAGATACACGCGTGCACACACAGACCGACAGACCGACAGACCGACAGACCGACAGACCGACAGGTTGCTAAAAATAGTTTATTTACACTTCCCTACTATGGAAAAGTACGTTCCCACCGAAAACTCGATATGCAAAATTTGTTGCCATCACATAACCTACCTATTGTTTACACAATACGGTCGGTAATAAATGGTTACATAGAATATAAAGCGGCGCATTCTTATAATGAATCAAAAGCTGGTTGCGCTATTTTGATAAGGAATAATATAAAACATAATGAAATAAGTAAAGTAGAAAGAGACGATAGCCAATTTGTTGCTGTGCGAATAGAGTCTTATAAACAAAATTTCGATGTTGGTGTGCTTTACTGTCCTCCGGGACGTGATTTAAAGAGTGGTTCATTCAAAAATCCCATGAATCTTCTTAAAAAAAGGTTTATTCTGGGAGGTGAATATAATGTGAAACATATTAATTGGGGTTTTAGATTAACCTCAACAAGAGGTAGAGAGCGAAGAAAAGCTATTAAAGACATTGGTTGTGACCACCAATTCGCAAGTGATAGAAATAAGATAAGAGATCTGCTAGACTTCTTTACTATCAAGAAAATTTTGAGACAGTTACCAAGAAACAAAACAAACCCTCATGTTGATTAATAAATCCACTGACTGAACTAGTTTAAAAGAAGAGATAGAGAATAAAATAAACTTAAGAATTAAAGTATGAATCCAAGATGATTTGGAGTCTGAGATAAAAAATTTTTAATAAAATCATACAAAGCGTTGCCTGGAATAATACAAAACAATGTGAGTATAAATCCGTGGGTATGACTTACCCAAGAGAAATACTGAAAATGATAAGCGAAAAGAGAAGAGCTAGACGTAGATGGCAAAACTCACGAGATCCGGCAAATAATACTGCACTCAATCGACTCACTCAGAATCTTAAAAAAAAAATAAGAAAAATCAAACAAGATTCATTTGATAATAACATTAAAAATTTGTCAGTCGAACAAGAAAGTAATTATTCCTTATGGATGGCTGCAAAAAATATTAAAAAGCCAATATTACATGTCCCCCCTATTAAGGGAACGGATGGCAAATCGGCAATAGAAAATGAGGATAAGGCTGAAATATTTGCAGATCATCTTAAATAAATTTTTAGGCCAAAAGACATACACTCAAACATAAATATTGCAATGGAAAATGTGAGAACAGAAGACGTTATCGCTCCATTTGCACAAAGAGAAATAGTGGAAGAAATAAAAAGTTTAAAGTCAACCAAAGCACCGGATTATGATTTAATTACCTCTGAGACACTGAAGCAATTACCAAAAAAGGGTATAGTAATTTTGAGTTTTTTAATGAATTCTGCATTTAGGTTAAAATATGTGCCTAATGCTTGAAAGATGACCAAGTCTTATAGACCAATTTCTCCGCTACCAATTTTGTCGAAACTTTTGAAAAGTTATTACTAAAAAGAATAGGACTTTAATTGAGCAGAGCTCATTAATTTCGAACCACCAATTTGAGTTTAGAGCAGAACATTCAACTACTGATACAAATATTATTGAACAAGTCCTAGAGGAAAAGCAAAGTTGTGCAACAATTTTTGCACAAGTAAATTTTACAAATAAAGTTCTTGTAAATCCCCCCACATGTTAATTTAAATTGGGTAAATGTTGCGCAGGAAAATGCGCCAAAATATCTAGGAATGAAACTGGATGTTAAGCTAAAATGGAAAGAACATGTTAAGAAGAAAAAGGCAGAATTAGAACTTAAATAAAAAGAAATGTGTTGGATCCTAGGTCGCAAGTCAAGGTTGCCAATACACAAAAAGATCCTGCTCTATAACCAAATTATTAAACCGGTTTGGTTGTATGGTATCCAGTTGTGGTGATGTGCCAAACAAATACATATCCAGCGAATACAAACGTTCCAGAATAGGGTTTTGCGGAATATAGTGGATGCCCCTTGGTATATGCGAAATGGAAACATACAGCTCGTCTGGAGCAACATATCAGCGTAGAGGCCTCTCGGCTCTTTGTTATATGGGATTCTCCCAGAAGGCTAAAAAGGACTTTGTCTTCTGATTTAGTGCAAAACGCGCTTCACCAAATTGTGGACCGTTGAATCTCTTTCAATCTATGTATATTAAAGAAAATTTGATGGTTGGTCTAAGGAGACTAGAATCAGGTTAAGGTTTTTGTGGTAAAACACATAACTAACTATGGGTTGTCAGGGAATGGCATGTTAGTAGCGTTCATGCTTTCCTTTTTCATTCGATGAAAAAAAAATAAGTAATTATAGCTGACCTTTAATAATTAAAACTTTTACTTTGCATATTTATTGGTTAAAATATATTAGTTACATATGTATACAAAAATGTAACCAATAACAACAAATTATTATCTCTATGCTATAATTTTTGTCAAATTTAAAATATAAGTAAAATTTTTTAAAGTTCTTTAGAAATTTAGACATGGTATGACTTTCGAACATACTTATTTTACCAAACATTCTATTTTTGCAGATTTAAAGTTGCAATTTGCCGGAGATATCTATTAACTTTAAGTTAGCACTAATTATATAAAATACCCTATATTTTCTTTAATAAAATTTAATTTAATAAAAAAATTTTTAGTAAAATTTTCTAATAAAAGGGAATATGCTTAGAGTTAGGTGAATTTACCTTACAAAAATGTTTCATTTTAATATTTGATTTATTTTGATTTTTTTTCCGTAGTTTAACTCAGTATCCTTTTATAGTCAATAAGGAAGGTCTGTATCAATTGAATTTCTATAAATTTTAGGAAATATATTTTTAATAAAATTTCTTTTAAATAAAAATTTTGCCCTTTTGGCTATTTTTGCTTGTAAATGCAGTTTTATCTAATGCTGGAAAATTTACAAAAGTGAAGACAGGAAGTAGTAATTAAGTTAATGGACAAATAAATTAAAAATAAAAATAATCTTTAAACATTATAAGAAAAGAAAAATAAGAAAATCTTTCAAGAAACTTTCACAAATAAATTTAGACGGTGCTATAATATTAAACAGTAAAGTACCTGCTAGCTAAGATAGAAACATTAAAAAAAAACAGAATTAGAAAACAAATATAGAAATAAAAGTGTACAAATAATAAATCCCATATGGACGTAAGGTATTCACTTATGGAGCTGTGGCAAGCAAATGCATGTCGAATACATCCAAAACTAGGTCCTTCGTAATATGATGGGTTCCCGCTAATATGTAAATAATAGTGACATTAAGAGGGATTTACGTGTCTCTGGAGTATGTGATAAAATAAGAAACTTTGACATAACATAGGACGAACATTGAGCAGCGTGCAGGTTATAAAATACTGAGACGAACACGTCATGTCGATTTACCCCAAATTGCTGAAACAACACCACCCTGCCTCTCTTCACAGGAATGCCTACATTACAAAACCGCGATGATCAAAACTAAATTAATTTTAAAACCATATTTGTCTAGTTTCAGGAAGTTATGATAAGTAAGGTATATTTTAGGTCGGGTTAGGGTCCGCCAATATTGATAGATTTGACGAATATTCGGTTCTGCCTATACTTTTAATTCGATGATTATTAACACACGTATGAAAAAAAAATGTTTCTTTCGTGAACACACGGGCATAAAATGGACTTTAACGAGCCGCCTGGAGGATTTGGAATATGCAGATGACACCGCTCTACTGCTCCACACGCTTTCAGACATACAAGCCATGAAAATAAATACAAGAATTCCGAATCAATGCGGCAAACACTATCTCTTTCGTCATAAATACTACAGCTATACAAGATGTCGAACAATTCAATTATCTCGGCAGTATAATATCGTGAACCAAAGGGGTCAAAGAAGACATTGAAAATAAATTAAAACTTGCTAAGGCGCATTTAGCACATTATGGACCATATGAAAGTCTTTACACTTATCCAGAAGCTGAGAATATTCAACACATGTGTGAAGTCGGTCCTGTTATATGGCTCCGAAACATGGCTAGTGAAAAATGAATACACAAATAAAATACAGGTATTCATAAATAGAAGTCTAGGAGTCATCTGCTGTGTTTTCTGGCCGAGGCGAATCAGTGACACAGACCTGTGGGCTTTAATCTACCAAGAACCAATCACAAGGGTTATAAAGAAGAAAAAATGGGGATGGATAGGCCATACATTTGGACGCTCACCTGAAACCATCACAAGAAAGGTATTGGCTAACGTGGCATTGACAGAAGTAAAAAGAATGGCACCTAAAAGACTTTGTTGGAGAAGCTTCGTGGAAGCCCTATGCTCCCAAGGTGAGTAAAGCAGGAACTAAAAAAAAATTTTGAAACTCGACTATATGAATTGCTCCCAAGGTGAGTAAAGCAGGAACTAAAAAAAAATTTTGAAACTCGACTATATGAATTTATTTTTTATTTTTCTAAAATGTCACGAAGAAAATACTATACTATTTATTATAAGTAAACTAAAAAATAAAAAACTAAAACGAAAATACAATGATAATTTTGTATTTTGTAGGAGAAATTGTGATCTGCGGAGCTTAGTGTCTCGTAATTAAATCAAAAATCATATTTAATTTTGCAATTTTTCTTTTACAAAACTTACCTCCATTACTAGATTAACACAGTCTTGAGATTCTTTGCAATCCAACAATGCAACAACATTTTCATGGTGCAGTTCTGTCAATTCTTTCAAAATTTTTATTTCCTTGCCAAGTAAATTTTGCGACTTAATTAGCCCTTTCTTCGTTATACACTTTATTGCAACCGGAAAATTAGATTTCTGAAAAATATAATTATGAAAAAAGTAAATTAAAAGGTGTATCAAAGAAAAGCAACCGCGTAAGTTAAATCACATGGTTGACTGAAATTTTTCTAGTTTTACAATCTTTAAATATTACATTTTTTACCGAATTTACAAAGAATTATACGGTTTTGCAGAAACTGTGCAAAAGCAATTAGTTTTATGGCTTATACTTAATGTATAAATGTATATACGTAAATATATCCCTAAAATTAAAAATTTTAAGAACAATTCATAGACAAACAGTAACATGTCTACAAACTGTTACCCAAAAAAAATTAAAATATCTATATTATATTTTACAAGATTTTTTCAGTTCATGAACAGGTATACATATAATCTAATAAATAACAAAAACAAAAAAATGAAAATAGCAAAAGAGAATACTGGGTAGATACATTACTCAATTGATTATACATACTGTAAAACAAAAACAAAAAATGAAAAGCGAAAAGCGAAAGAGAATAAAAAAAGAGTAATAATATTTTTACCGACCGTATTGTGTAAACAATAGGTAGGTTATGTGATGGCAACAAATTTTGCATATCGAGTTTTCGGTGGGAACGTACTTCTCCATAGTAGGGAAGTGTAATCTATATTATATTTTACAAGATTTTTCCAGTTCATGAACAGGTATACATATAATCTAATAAATAACAAAAACAAAAAAATGAAAATAGCAAAAGAGAATACTGGGGAGATACATTACTCAATTGATTATACATACTGTAAAACAAAAACAAAAAATGAAAAGCGAAAAGCGAAAAGCGAAAGAGAATAAAAAAAGAGTAATAATATTTTTACCGACCGTATTGTGTAAACAATAGGTAGGTTATGTGATGGCAACAAATTTTGCATATCGAGTTTTCGGTGGGAACGTACTTCTCCGTAGTAGGGAAGTGTAAATAAACTATTTTTAGCAACCTGTCGGTCTGCCGGTCTGTCGGTCTGTCCGTCTGTCGGTCTGTCGGTCTGTCGGTCTGTCGGTCTGTGTGTGCACGCGTGTATCTCAAGTTCGGCTGAACCGATTTTGATGAATTTTTATATGTAAGTTTGTTTCCACCATGGCACGGATCGATCAACTTTTGGTATATATCAGGCCTCGGGAACTGCACTTTTTAGCGGGCCTGTTTTACATTTTTGAACATTTTGAAGAAAATATTCAACCGATTTACTTGAAATTTTATATATAAGCTCAGCTCGAACGTCCGCAAAAATTCGTATGTTTTGGAAGAAATCAGGCATCGGCAACTAGACGTTTACCACGGGCCAAATATACATTTTTGTGTATATAAAGAGAAATAATGAACCGATTTCATTGAAATTTAATATATGAACTCCTCGTATTAATACAATGAACATATAAATTTTTTGGAAAGATCAGGGCTCGAAAACGGATTTGCGGGTCGATTTTACATTTTTCACCATTTTGAAGAAAGTATTCAACCGATTTACTTGAAATTTCATATATAAGCTTTGCTCGATCATACGCAAAAATTCCTAACTTTTGGAAGAAATCAGGCATCAGCAACTGGGCGTTTACTACGGGCCAAATATACATTTTTGTGTATATAAAAAGAAAATAATCAACCGATTTCATTGAAATTTAATATATGAATTCCCCGTATTAAAACAATGAACATGTAAATTTTTTGGAAAGATCAGGGCTCGAGAACTGATTTGCGGGCCGATTTTACATTTTTCACCATATCCACAGAACAAATTGATGGAATTTCTTGAAATTTGATATTTGAGTTCTGGTTGTTACCGAAACTAACTGGCGAGCATTTCAGAGAATTCGGGTAGCACAAAGCGAAACTCTCCTAAGAGCCAAATTTACATTTTTCTAAGTATGTTAACTATAAGCTTACTAATGTCCTAAAAATTGGAAAGAAGTATTTAACAGACATTTTTATAAAATTCTGTAACGCTTTCATTTAACTAGACAATACACAATGCGGTCGGTTATGTGCTGACCACATCAGATTTTTTTTGTTTTTTTTGCTTTACTACCATAAACAAAAATAAAAAGCAAAAGGAAGCGAAATATTTTAAATGAGTTAAGTAAGAGTAAAATAATTTTTTGTTGTTGTATTTAACATGGAATGGAATTAAAAAAAATAAAACTAAAAATTGTGAGAGATATAAGAACACGAATAACGTTACGTTACGTACTAAGGCAATTATTCTTCGTGTGCTTGCGAAATTTCAATTGGGTAAGTAGCCAAGCCAGGTCTGTATAAAGAAAAGAAGCATTGATTTTTTATTAATTCACATTCACTTTGGTTTTAAAGTTTAACGTGAAAGGTACTATTTCCAATTGCGGATTCTTTTCTTTTTAAAATATGGATAACAAACAAAACAAACGTAAAGAATATATGAAAGCATATCGTGCAGAAAATTCTAAAAAAATTAAAATTCAAATGCAATCTTATTATGCAGCAAATCGTGAAGCAATTCTTGAACGAAAAAGTCAAAATACAGAAGCGACTTCAACTCGGAAACTAACAGTGACACATATTACATCTTAAAATTTATTAAATTAAAAATATTTCCATTACTTTTATTTATCATTAGTATTCAAACCAATATGATATTTATGCATATACAAGTATATACCTGCATATGTATGCCATAATATGTACAAATTTTTCTAAACTTATTTTAAAATTGATTGCCACAATCCTGTTTTTACAACAGATAATACTGCTTATAAGCAAACCACAGGGGCCCCTAGTTTATAATTTATTTAAGTAACTTAATGTCGATCAAGTTAACCTAGATTAATTTTCAATTTTGGAAATTGTTACTGTAAAAATTGAGCTAACTTACAAAAATATCTTCATAATAAATTGCTACATCCCTCCAAATTCTGCTTTTAATCTATGCCTAGCTATTGATTATATTACTTCTCTTATGAATTCAGCTGATGAAGTATTATTATTTGGAGATTTTAATTTTCCAAATATTTTCTAGATCCCTGATGATGAGGAATGTTACTTAATTCCTAATCAAATAGTAAATGATTTTGAAGCAGTTCTAATTGACAGCTGTAACGCTAATGGCCTTCAACAAATTTCTAATAAACTAAATTATCACAATAAGCAATTGGATTCAGTTCTGACTGGTATAATCTAATCTCTTATGATTGTAGTTTACCTTTAGTCAAAATTGATAACTATCACTCACCAATTTGTTGTTCTTACTTTTATGAAAATAAAACTGAAATTTTGTTGGAAGCAAATTACAAATTTAACTTTTCTAAAACTAACTTTATGGTTTTAAACAATTATTTCCGTTCAATCGACTTTAACTCACTTTTTTCAAACTTAGATCTTGAGCAAATGCTTAGTATTTTTTATCAAACTCTTAATCACGCTGTTAATGAATTTACGCCTACTATACGTGATCGGTGCGTAAATTCTTCCCCACCGTGGTTTGACAAAGATTTGAAAAAATTGAGGAATAAAAAAATAGAGCATGGAATTTGAGAAGAAAATCAGCTTTGATAAAGTGCGTATGTAGCGCACGAAATATATTAGCGAAAAATAAAAGTATTTTATTCCGAATAAAAGGAAGTTTTCTTTTCACACCAATAAAAAAAAAAAAAAAAAAAAAAAAAAAATTATATTTCGGAAAAATTATCAACCATTGAAAAAAAAAATTTTTGAAAGAGCATGGAATTTGTATTTAAAACATAAAAATGGATACAATTATAATAAATTTGCTTATCTCTTTAATATTTACAAGGTTAATCTTCGATCAAAATATGACAATTACCTTACTAATATGGGATATCAAATCAAAAATAATCAAATCTATTTGGAATTTCGTTAATTCAAAAAAAAAAAATGCGATCAATATCCATCTTTTATGAATTATATGGGCGTCTCGTCTAATAACTCATTTGATATAACAAACTTCTTTCGTGAATTTTTTTCCAGCTCTTATGGTAGTAATATTTTTGAAGTTGATTGCAATAATTTTAGTCGTTTACATAACTTTCCAATATTACCGATTTCATCAATAGATTTTTGAATTTCTCGAGTAAAAAAATATTTGGAAATGCTTGAGTTAGATTGTTCTCCAGGGCCTGATAATGTGCCTAAAGTGATAGTTAAAAATTGTTCTCTCTATTTAGCAGGTCCACCATCTATTTTATTTACTCATTCACTTTCTTGTGGTCATTTCCCACAGTCTTGGAAGAAGTCCTTTATTAGACCTGTCCATAAAAAAGGACTTAAAAATGATGTGACCAAATCTTAATGATTTTTAATTTTATTTATGACCAATGTTCACGTCGATTAGTGTCAAATCAGCACGGTTTCGTTAAGAAACGGTCTACTACAAGTAATTTAGTGGATGCGACTTCCTTTTATTTAAATGCCATTGGATCTGGTTTCCAAACAGATGTCATCTACACTTGATTTCCCTTCAAATTTGTTGGATTAAATCCTATTTGTTAGATCGCAAGCACTATATTTTATTCAGATCCTGCACCTCAAATCCGATTGTTGCTAATTCTGGGGTTCCTCAAGTTAGTCATTTAGGTCCTTTATTGTTTATTATAGCGATAAATGATGTTATTTCTATCATTAATCATAGTGAAATTATGATTTACGCTGATGATATGAAAATCTTCAAAATCATTTGCTGCCTTGATGATTGCGTCAAATCGCAAGATGACATCTCCTCTTTTTCGGCTTGGTGCAGCCAAAATAACCTTCCCCTTAATGTTAGTAAATGTGCGATAGTTAGTTATACACGTAAATCTGTTCTGATTTTGGCTGATTCTTGTATAAGTGAGAAGTCAATAAATACAGTCAATTCTTTTCGGGATTTGGGTGTTATATTCGATGACAAATTGACTTTAAGACCTCATTATAATACCGTAATTAATAAAACCAATTCAATGCTGGCTTTTGTAAAGAGATGGGGTAAAGAATTCAATGATCCATACATATTAAAATCTTTGTATATGGCATTGGTTCGCTCCAAACTTGAATATGCCTGTCAAGTTTGGTCACCCCACTACCTATTACATATAAAAAGAATTGAAGCGGTCCAGAAAAAATTCATTAGATTTGCGTCACGCGGTATAAACTGGCAAGATCTCTTAAATTTACCACCTTACAATAATGGGCTTAAATTTTTAAACTTGAGTTCTTTGGAATCTAGGAGAATTGTTGCGGACATTTTGTTCATTCTTCAAATTAAGAACGGCCAAATTGATTCCCCAAGAATTAAATGTATCATAGATTCTAGTTTAAATACCAGTACCCGTTTTAGGTCAGTAAATGTATTTAGCACGGCCTTTCATCGAACGAATTATGGGAAATACGAACCAATAAACAGAATGTTCATCTATATAAATGAATATAAAAGAATTATTGATTTGTCTACAAGTAAGAAAAAACTAAAAAAGGTTTTGTTTTCTAACTTGCCATAATTTTCGTTTAATTATAAATTTCTGGTGGTCTAGCTATTAAAGTTTAAGTATTATTGTATTATTGTATTTTAAATATGTAATAATTAAACTGCTTTTCAATTTTAATTATTTTTTATGTATACACGCATATGTACCTATTTATAAGTTTTAGTTTTAAGCTATTTTATATTATATTATGTTTGAGTTAAACATTAAATAAATAAATAAATAATTCATATCTGAACATAGCATTTGCCTATCACAGAAAGATAAAAAAATGTTTGACTGCGTCATATCTAAACAAAACGATCAGTTTGCCAATTTCATTTCAAATCATTACTCATATAAGACCTCAGCGTCAAAATTAGAAAACAAGATGAGAACCATAAGATCCAAATCGGTCTCAGATAGCTAAAGATTGAAAACTCACTTTCATAAACCCCAAAGAAAGGAACGACCTACAAATGGGCCGCCAACATGATAAGTGAATAGCGGATCGGCTACGATTTTATTAAGAATAAGGAAAAACATATACGAATGTTAATGAGGTTTCATATATTCACCTGAAAAAGTTGTTCAGATTCATTAGAAGCGTGGATTTCGATAAAGTTGTGTAGGTAAAACTACATTAGCATTTAACCTATACATTCAAGAATAAAATTGGGTCAAACCAATGGTTTGTATTGTAGCACTTTTCCCTTCAACAAGTGAATATTCTGCTTTTAAATACAGTCTATGTATACCTATCACACTATTAAAACTATTTTCATTCATATACGAAACTATTTCTAGCATTGCATATATTATTCTAGCTTTGAAATAAAGCAAAAATTAATATGAAGTGGGGGTAACATAATGCTCGATTTTAAGGTTTAATTGTGTGAGTTAAGAAAAAAAATTATATTTTTTAATGTCATGGAATCTATATTATATTTTACAAGATTTTTCCAGTTCATGAACAGGTATACATATAATCTAATAAATAACAAAAACAAAAAAATGAAAATAGCAAAAGAGAATACTGGGTAGATACATTACTCAATTGATTATACATACTGTAAAACAAAAACAAAAAATGAAAAGCGAAAAGCGAAAGAGAAAAAAAGAGTAGTAATATTTTTTTTATTTTTTTGCTTTACTACCATAAACAAAAATAAAAAGCAAAAGGAAGCGAAATATTTTAAATGAGTTAAGTAAGAGTAAAATAATTTTTTGTTGTTGTATTTAACATGGAATGGAATTAAAAAAAATAAAACTAAAAATTGTGAGAGATATAAGAACACGAATAACGTTACGTTACGTACTAAGGCAATTATTCTTCGTGTGCTTGCGAAATTTCAATTGAGTAAGTAGCCAAGCCAGGTCTGTATAAAGAAAAGAGGCATTGATTTTTTATTAATTCACATTGACTTTGGTTTTAAAGTTTAACGTGAAAGGTACTACTCCCAATTGCGGATTCTTTTCTTTTTAAAAAATGGATAACAAACAAAACAAACGTAAAGAATATATGAAAGCATATCGTACAGAAAATTCTAAAAAAATTCAAATTCAAATGCAATCTTATTATGCAGCAAATCGTGAAGCAATTCTCGAACGAAAAAGTCAAAATACAGAAGCGACTTCAACTCTAAAAATATTTCCATTACTTTTATTTATCATTAGTATTCAAACCAATATGATATTTATACATATACAAGTATATACCTGCATATGTATGCCATAATATGTACAAATTTTTCTAAACTTATTTTAAAATTGATTGCCACAATCCTGTTTTTACAACAGATAATGCTGCTTATAAGCAAACCACAGGGGCCCCTAGTTTACCGTTAGCTTTTTGCTTTTATAGAAATTTGAAAAAACTTCCGGTTTCGGAAATATAAGGTGTCAAAAATTCAAATTTTACAAATTTCAAGGGGCGATAACTTGAGGGGTGGTTTAGATGGAAAAAAATTTTCTTTCAAAAAAATGTACTACTTGTTAATATCTAAAAGCTCCTAAAATTTAAAGCTTCTACAGGCTGGGGTCTAGAAGAAAAACGACATCAAAAATTTGGAAAAAAAGAACTTTAGATAAAGGCTTTTCAAAAATTTAGAAAAACAAAATGGCCGTTCAAATTTACCCTTAAAGGTCTATGTATGTGTTAAATTTCAGCTTTCTATCTTCAAGAATGTAGAAGTTTTGTAAACAAAAAAGTGTCCACGGACAGACGGACAGAGTGAAACTAAGAAGCACCTTTTTTCAAAAAATGTTTAGAAAAGTGCTAAAAAGGATCCAATAATGTACATATATAAAACATGGTTACATTTTCCTTTTATGCTTCTTGGCAAATAGAAAATTTGTTCTAATTGTTCTTACAAAAAATGTAAGTTCATCGTTGGAAAACAAAAATGTTAACCAAACTCAAAGCAGAAGGATGAATTTGTCTCAAAATAGTAGTCGATTTGATGTTCTGAACCCGTAATGGAATTGTCATAAATCATGCAGTGAACCACATCCAAAAATCAGTAGTAGGAATAAGGAAAACACGTTCTTTATTTGGTTTAAGAGGAGCCAATTTAAAATTGTTCAATTGGAATACAGATCTTGTGCCCAGACATCGCGAATTTTGATAAATTTATAAAGGCCGCTTTAGATAATGTAAAAATGCTAAAAGCAGCATGGCAAAATAACATTCCAAGAACCAAATCATTTGATATAATATAATAATGTCAAATATAATGCTTTATACATATATGGTTTGGATGAGCACGTGAAGGTTAATAAAATTAAAGTTGAATTCATCAGTAATGGTGTAATTAATATTAGAAAACTATATGTCTTTACTGTCAGATATACAGCTCAAGTTTTATACATTTCTTTGAAGGAGTTCCATAAAACTTTTTTATGTATGCTGATGATCTGGCCATTGTTTACGCTGAAGATGATTTTATCGAATTAGAAAAAAAAATTAATTTAGACAACGAAAATATATTAAATATAATAACAAAGTATAAATTAACAATTAATGTAGAAAAAACCAAATATATGATCATCAAAGCTCCTGAACATATAAATTTAAATATAATTTATAACAATAGAAAAATAGCAAAGGTTGATAATTATAAATATCTGGGAATCACAATCGATCAAGAACTTAATTGGAATCTGCATGTAAATGAAATCCATAAAAACTGTAGAAGAGTTGCTGGAATATTTAGAAAAATATCAAGTATCATTCCAATGAAGGAGAAAAGATCAATTTATTACAGCCTGTTTCATAGCAATATTATATATGGTCAAATTGTATGGGGATCAACAACAAGGCAAAATATAAATAAATTTCAGATTTTGCAAAACAAAGCCATAAAGAACCTGTATAATCTGGATATAAGGACCCCAACAGATATTTTGTACAAAGATTATAATATTATGAATATAGACAAACAACATAAAGTGTTACAAGCTAGTCATATATACAAAATAGTAAACAATTTAATCATAACTAATTCAACACTGCGCCAAGGAACTGATATACATCAATACAACACTAGAAATGCCGAAGAATTTAGAACTTCTAGCGGAATACCTAACATATATAGTAACTCCATAAAAATCTTCAATGAAGTACCACCAGCTACTAAAGAACAAAATTATAAAACATTCAAAAAAAAATATCAAAATGTATTAGCTTAAATTCAAAATCAAATTTGTATTCCTTCTTTTTTTTTTTTTGTTTTAAAAATTAAATTCATCTCATATTAAAATAACACAATAACTTTTTGAAAAATGTTAAATATACTTGTATTAACATTCGCTGCAATTAACAAAATTTTTCTTTTTTGTATTCACTCTTTATGAGCTAACGCTCCTTTCTGAGATTATAATTAATAAATAAATAAATAAATAAATAAAATAAATAATTATTAAAGTTGGATCAAACCAATAGTTTGCAATTTAGCATTTTTCGCTTCAACAAATCAAAATATCGCATTTAAAAACAATCTAGCTATGTAGTACAATATTAGAAAAATTAATTTCATTCATATAAGAAACTATTACAAGGATTGCATACATTTGGGATGAACAATTTATGCAATCTTTGAAATAAAGTTAAAATTTAAAAAGGCGTTAACATAATGCTTAATTTTAAGAGTTAATTGCGTGAGTTATGAAAAATAATTATAGTTTGACATGATATTTACCGTAAAAATTTTCTTCTATGGAAGTAAGTTTTTAATAAAGACCTATGTACATATAAAATTTCAGCCCTGTATCTTCAAGGGTGTAGAAGTTTTGTGAATATAGAATGGATCGAAATTAGTAAGCGCTTTTTTTCAAATTTTTTTTGGAAAAGTGTTAAAAAGTAAAATGAGACCCACCTATAATACGATAGTGAGACTTGAGTACCAACTAAAATCATCCTGCTAAGTATAATAATTGCTAAAGCTAAGATTATGTTGAAAAGCATAAGTTCATTAAAATTATAAATTTAAAAGCTCTGATTGAAATCGTAAATTGCGCAACATGTGTACAGTACATAAACCTACGGACCTCCCAGCATTAGTTGCGCCGACGCTGAGACATCCACTTGGCTTGGTAGCGTTGTCCCCATTATCAACATCGGTTAGGATACCAGCTAAAAATCATCAGGGAAGGGACCTCTCCCGTCCTGTAATATTCTTTACTTACCTCCTTCAAAGCATAAAGGACAACAACGACAAGATTGTGCACAGGTTTCAAATCCATAATCGAGAACTTTGGGATTCTGACCTAAGAATCCTTTCTCGAAAAGACAGAGAAAAACTTCTTCCAGGTCATCATCTCCATTGCTCCAAAAATTTAGGGTGAACTCGCTATTCGGCAACATCATCTTCAGACGGAAGAAGGAGCCGAGGCAAACTCGTCTCCACTCAGGGAAGCAATAGGAAAGTTCCGAAAGTGCCTTAAATAAAAGACAAAAGGTCAGCAGTCTCCATTATCAAGGTCAATCTCCATAAATCAAGTGCAGTTTCTGTTAATCTCGCAAAGCTATCGCTTAGCAGTTGCTGGCACATTACCTTTATCCAAGAACTGAGGACTCATAACAGTAAAGTTAGAGGTTTTGCAAATAACGGACAATATAGATGCATTTATGATCTGAAAGCAGGGAGACCCAGGGCCGTAATCATGGTCCGAAACGGTCTGAATGTGTTTTGAATAAATGGACGTTTTTCACGAGACCTCACAGTGATCTCACTAACATTAAGTCTTCCCTGTGTTAAAAAGATAAATATAAACTTGGCTTCGGTCTATTTTACCGGGGATATTGATTGTCCCCCGCCTGTGGTTGATGCGTTCGTTAATCACTTTAGGATAGGTCGAACGAAGTTCATAATCGAATTAGACGCCAGCGCCCATCACATGCCTTGGGTAAGCTCCGACACAAACCCCTGAAGAGAACAACTTCACGAATTCATTCAGCAATACGGTGTGGACTTGGCAAATGTGTATCTGAATATACGGTTCGGCATTGCGGCTCAGCGCAGCACGGAATATCAAGATACCTAAAAACACGAACTGGCCTCTCCTTAACGGGAGACTTGGCAGTGTCGTCGCCGGTGTCCGGAACCAAGTCCTAATGGTGGGAGACCTGGAAACAGCGGCAACAGAAATCAACGAGGCTTTCCAAATATGTATGCCTACAGTTCATCGTTGAAAAGAGTCAACAACAAAACGGATGTGCCTTGGTGGAATTCAGAGCTCGAGAAGCAAAGAATGACATCCAGGAGACCGTTTAACAAGTGTAGGCTGCATCAAGTTATGTCGATGGACCACAGAAATCCCTTAGAATTAGGTTCCCTTAGAAGGTAGATGGTGGCTTCACGGTTATCGGTGCCTGTAAACCCTGGAGCTCATGGTGGAATAACATTTTCCTGGCTCCAGGTCTTTAGACGATCGTGACTCGACAGGTGCGTAAGAATCATTATATCACGTGGTTCCTGCGCGCTTACAAGGTCGCAAAGACTATTTTCACAGGTCGCAAAGACAATTAATTCGTTTGGCCCCCGCAAGACTCCCGGTGGGAATGGAGTATACCAACCATTTCTGCAAAGGGCGCTAGGTATTCTTCTGCCACATATAATAAATATGTTCAGGACAAACTGGCATTAAAGTTGTTTTCATCCCGAAAGCGGGAAAAAGAGATGAAGTCAAGACTGAATCATAAAGACCTATCAGCTAGACATATTTTCTACTAAACATGCCTATCAGGCCGAAAAATAATCGGACATTGCTCTTCATAAGCTTGTTAATAAGGTTGAATGTACGCTGCGCTATAAGGAAATACTGGCAGGTACTTTCGACAGCACTAGTTTTAGGGTCATTGAGCAAGCGATGACGTCGAGGGGCATCTGCTCCTCCATTATTGGATGAACCACTGGCATGTTCAGGAGTTGAAGAATCGAGGTGGTAATTGGTACTGACTCCTTGATCGTCGCGCCAACTTGGGGCTGCCCGCAGGGTGGGGTTCTTTCCCCACTTCTGTAGCTTCTGGTTATGGACCAGCAACTTCAGAGTTGGAGCGATCAGGATTCGGATGCTTTAGCTATGCTGACGACCTGGTCCAGGGCAAATTCGAGACTACAGTGTCGGAGGACACTCAACTGGTTTGGCTGTAGTTGAGTACTGGTGTAATGGCGGGGATTTAAATGCAAATTCGCAAAACGTAAAAAGTGTACTTTTCACCAACAGGAAGGGAGTTACCATCCATGCTGACAGGAGGGGCTGGGGACATCAAATATTTGAGGTGTTGGGCGGTCGTCTAACGCCGAATCCACTTGTCAAGTACGTGGAGGACAAGACTATCTGGGCCTTCATTGCTTGCAGGTGTTTATTGGGGAGGACCTGGGGCTTGAGGCTGGTTTTATTTGGCGGCCCAAGAGGCGAGAAGCGGGGGGCCCAAGCTGTCCTTAGCAGCATACAAAGGTTGGCATGTCTGGGCGCCACTGGTGCTCTGGGAACCTCACCGGCGCAGCGCTTGTGACCTGGGACTTGTTTCCTAGCGTTTGCATGTTGGTGGGGTTGCGGCGGCCAGCGCTGCAAGACTGAGACTATCAGAATTTAAAGAAACAGCGAAAAGGGCCACAACTCCATTCTGAACGAAGTTGCATTGAATGGGAAACTGCTGGAGGAGTCAGACTTCTTAATCATGACGATTGAATGCGAGAAGAACTTTCAGGTAATAATATCTGAAAGGGAATCCGATGAGCCAATTATGGCTTCCTTGCCGGCTCAGGCTTCCGTGTGGTACACAGATGACTCTAAAAGCGATCTCGGTATGGGTGATAGTGTATATGGCCACAACTATAGGTTCCACGCGCATTTGGGCGAAGCTACCTCCGTTTTTCAGGCGAAGGCCTTCGCCATCCAAACATGTACTATGTTCTGCTTGCTCACCGGCTCACGGAAATGTTCCACCTTTATAGCTTCAGACAGCCAGGCGCTTTGACAGCACTGAAATCACCAACTTTTAACTAAAGGCTAGACAGGAGTTGCTTCAACAATCTGAAAAAACCGAATGTGAATTACAAAGTCACTACTATGTGGGATCCTTATCATACAGGAACACCTGGAAATGAGGAGGCCGATTATCTGGCGAAATTGGGGAAAATACCAATTCATCTAGTTTGGTCCGAGCCCGGGCCATTTTATGAGGTGTCTTCACCAAGTCATGGCTGCCTGGGTGGAAAGGCGTGTTTCGGAGGTGTAGCGCTCCCGTGCGAGGTTGTCGAGATTCAAAGACTCCCTGATCGACGGATCGCAGTCATTCCTAACATTGTAAGGTAATTAATAATAATAATTCCTAAAATTGTAGGGAAATAACTTAATAATAATATTCCTAACATAATAATAATAATAATAATAATAATAATAATAATAATAATAATAATAATAATAATAATAATAATAATAATAATAATAATAATAATAATAATAATAATAATAATAATAATAATAATAATAATAATAATAATAATAATAATAATAATAATAATAATAATAATAATAACAATAATAATAATAATAATAATTAATTAATAATAGTAATAATTAGTAATAATAAAAATTAATAATAATAATATATAATAATAATAAATTATAATAATAATAATAATAATAATTTATAATAATCAATAATAAAAAATAATAATTAAATATTAATTAATTTAATAATAATTAATTATAATAATTAATTAATAATAATTATAATTAGTAATAATAATAATTATTAATAATAATAATTGATAATAATAATTAATAATAATAATAATTAATAATAAAAACTAATTAATAATAATAATTAATAAATAATAATAATTAATTAATAATAATAATAATTAGTAGTAATAATAATTAATAATAATAATAAATAATAATAATAAACTATAATAATAACAATAATAATTAATTATAATAATAATAGTAATTAATAAAAGTAATAATAATAATTAATAATAATAATAATAAATAACAATCATTAATAGTAATAATAATTTATAATTATAATTAATTAATAATAATAATTAATTAATAATAATAATAATTAGTAATAACAATAATTACTAATAATAATAATTAATAAAAATAATAATTAATAATAATAATTAATAATAATTAATTAATAATAATAATTAATAATAATAATAATTAATAATAATAATTAATTAATAATATTAGTAATAATAATAATTATTAATAATAATAATTAATAATAATAATAATTAATAATAATAATAATTAATAATAATAATTAATTAATAATAATAATAATTAGTAATAATAATAATTGATAATAATAATTAATAATAATAATAATTAATAATAATAATAATTAATAATAATAATTAATAATAATAATAATAGCAATTAATAATAATAATAACAATTAATAATAATAATAATTATTAATAATTATTAATAATAATTAATTAATAATAATAATTAATGAATAATAATAATAATTAGCAATAATAATAATTATCAATAATAATAAGTAATAATAATAATAAAAATTAATAATAATAATAATTAATAATAACAATAATAATAATTATAATAATAATCAATAATAATAAGAATTAATAATAATAATTAATAACAATAATAATAATTAATAATAATAATAATTATCAATAATAAGCATAATTAATAATAATAGTAATAATTAGTAATAATAAAAATAATCATAGTTAATAATTACAATAATAATAATAATAATTAATAATAATAAAAATAATTAATAACAATAATAATAATTAATAAAAATAACAATTAATAATTATAATAATAATTAATAATAATAATAATAATAATAACAATAAGAATAATAATCAATTATAATAATAACAAATAGTAACAATTAATTATAATAATAATAATTAATAATAATTATAATTAAAAATAATAATAATAACAATTAGTAATAATAATAATAATCATAGTTAATAATTACAATAATAATAATAATTAATAATAATAAAAATAATTAATAACAACAATAATAATTAATAATAATAATAATAATTAATAATAATAATAATAATCAATAATAAACATAATTAATCTTCTTCTTCTTTCTTAGCATTACAGCCCTCTGTGAGCCAAAGCTTCCTCAGCTATTCTCTTCCATTCACTTCGATCTTGAGCCAACGTGCTATAATTTCTAATATTCATGGTACTTAGATCCGCTTCAACCATGTCCAGCCATCTACTTTTGGGTCTTCCTCTCGCTCTCGTCCCCTGCTCGCGATGCATGAAAATTCTTTTTAGTGTTGTTTCGCCTGACATACGAACCATGTGGCCCAGCCAACTTATTCGCTTGGATTTTATAAATCGAATAATGGTTCGATTTCGTATTAATGCTTCAAGTTCATGATTATATCTTGCTCTATAAATATTGCCATTCATTCTCACTGGTCCGTATAATCTTCTTAGTATTTTCCTTTCAAAAATTGATAGCATTTTGCAGTCTGCAACCTTTAGGTTCCATACTTCGCATCCGTAAGTAAGAATAGGTCTTATAAGTGTTTTATATATTTTGAATTTCGTAGACCCCGTTAAAAGTTTGGACTTCAAAAGTTTTGCATGGGCGAAGTAACTCTTATTAGCAGCACTAATTCGCTCCTTAATTGCGATTGATGAATCCTCTGAATTCGAGAAAACTACTCCCAAATATTTGAATTGAGTAACGCTTTCAAAAGTGTAAGTCCCAATACTAAGATTATGTGTTATTCTGGGCGTTCTGCTTTTTATGAAGTATTTAGTCTTTTTTTCATTTATATGTAGCCCAACACCTGCAGTAGCTTCAGCGAGTTTGGTAAAAATTTCTTTCAAAACATTAGCATTACGCGAGAGTATAACAATATCATCCGCATACGCACATATCTGATACGATTTAATGAAGATAGTAGCTCCAGGATCAATTTCATTAATTGCATAATGTAGCATCATATTAAATAACATAATTAATAATAATAGTAATAATTAGTAATAATAAAAATAATAATTAATAATAATAATAGTTAATAATAATAACAATAAACATAACTATAATAATAATAAAAATAATAATAATAATAATAATAATAATAATAATAATAATAATAATAATAATAATAATAATAATAATAATAATATTAAAAATTAATAATAATAAAAATAATCAATAATAAAAATAATTAAAAATAAAAATAAATAAAAATAATCAATATTAATAATTAACAATAATAATAATAATTAATAATAAATAATAATTAAAAATAAATAATAATGAATAATAAACAATAATTAATAATAAATAATAATAAATAATAATTAATAATAAATAAAAATAAATAATTATTAATAAATACTAATTAATAATAAATAATAATTAATAATAAATAATAATCAAAAATAAACAATAATTAATAATAAATAATAATTAATAGTAAATAATAATTAATAGTAAATAATAATTAATAATAATGAATAAGCAATAATAAATAATATTTAATAATAAATAATAATTAATAATAAATAATAATAACAAATAATAATTAATAATAAATAATCATTAATAATAAATAATCATTAATAATAATTAATAATAAATAATAATAAATAAAAATAATTAATAAAAAATAAAAATTAATAATAAATAATAACTAAAAATAAATAATAATTAATAATAAATAAAAATTAATAATAAGTAATAATTAATAATAAATAATAATGAATAATAAAAAATAATAATAATAAATAATATTTAATAATAAATAACAATAATAAATAATTAATAAAAAATAATAATTAATAATAAATAATAATTAAAAATAAATAATAATTAATAATAAATAAAAATTAATAATAAGTAATAATTAATAATAAATAATAATAAATAATAAATAATAATAAATAATAATTAATAATAAATAATAATTAATAAAATAATTAATAAAAAATAATAATTAATAATAAATAATAATTAATAATAAATACTAAATAATAATAAATAATAATTAATAATAAATAATAACAAATAATAATAAATAATAATTAATAATAAATAATTAATTATAAATAATAATTAACAATAAATAATAATTAATAATAAATAATAATTAATAATAAATAATAATTAATAATAAATAATAATTAATAATAAAAAATAATTAATAATAAATAATAATTAATAATAAATAATAATTAATAATAAATAATAATTAATTATAAATAATAATTAATAATAAATAATAATTAATAATAAATAACAACAAACAATAAATAATAATTAATAATAAATAATAATTAATTATAAATAAAAATTAATAATAAATAATAATTAATAATAAATAATAATTAATAATAAATAATAATTAATAATAAATAACAATTAATAATAAATAATACTTATCTGTATATAATAATTAATAACAAATAATAATTAATAACAAATAATAATTAATAATAAATAATAATTAATAATAAAAAATAATTAATAATAAATAAAAATTAATAATAAATAATATTTAATAATAAATAATAATTAATTTATAATATGTTTATAATATTAACAGGTGGTGGCGATGCACTGACAGTTAAGTCCAATTTGAATACAAAATCGATTATGTTTCTCTGTTGTTAATGATTTGGTGAACATATCAGCCGGCATATTTTGTGTTGATAAATAACTTATTTTTACACATCCACTTTTAATAGCTTCTCTTATATAGTGATATTTTATGTCTATATGTTTTGTGCGGGCATGAAAAACATAATTGTTCGCAAGTTTATGAGCACTTTGACTATCGTTATATAGTACGCCATTTGTTAAATGAGAAAGATCTAACTCACTTAAAAACCTCCTAAAATATTTCATATGTTTTGCTGCTTCCGTCAAACTAATATATTCAGCTTCGGTAGATGACAATGCGATTACACTTTGCTTTTTAGATTCCCATTCTATTGCAGAGCCTCCAATTGTAAATACAATTCCAGTGTATGATTTTCTATTAATTGGGCAATTTCCCCAATCTGCATCGACAAAACCAATTAGTTGTTCTTCGTTATTACTGAATAAAATACCATGTTCTTGAGTACCCTTTAAATAGCGTAAGACTCTTTTAGCTGCAACCCAATGTTCCTCGCTATGATGATTATTGAACTGAGCCAAAACGCTTATAGTATGAGTTATATCAGGCCGAGTACAAGTAGATAAATAAAGTAATGATCCAATTAATTCTTGGTAAGGATGTTGATCGTTAACTTTGCTTTTATCAAGTTTGCACCCTACTACCATAGGTGTAGTTACTGGATTTGATTCACTCATATTGTATTTTCGTAACAAATCAGATATATATTTAGTTTGTTTCATAAGAATAGAATTTTCGTACCATTCAAATTCTATACCAAGGCAATACTTAAGTTGACCAAGATCGCGAATCTCAAAATGTTTCTTAATGTAATTTAAAAATTCTTCGATTTTTGAATCATGCTTGTTAATTACTAATATATCATCGACGTTTCGTTATTTTAATAATAATAGATAATATATCATCTATTATTATTAAAATATCCTCTTCTCGTCTTACATAATATACACATTTGTCACATTCGGAATTTACAGCACCAAATTCTTGAAGAATTCTATTTAATTTGATATTCCATTGCCTTCCTGATTGTCGCAATCCATATAAAGACTTCTTTAAACAACACACCTTATCAGAATTTTTAAAACTTTTCAACATTTCATTCGCTTCAATGTATATTTCATCATTTTGTTGTTCAGTTGCTATCAAACGTTCTAATCCCTTTATTAGCAAAGCTGGCGGCTCTAAGTAAATTGTTTCATCTATATCGCTATTCAAAAAGGCTGTTGTAACATCAATTTGTCTTATTTTAAAGTTAAAACGTGCTGATAATGCAATTATTAATCTTATTGAAGTAATTCTGGCAACAGGTGAAAAAGTTTCTTTAAAATCTATACCAGGTCTTTGACTATAACCTTTGGCTACAAGACGGGCTTTTTTGCGTTCTATATTACCATCACTACCATATTTATTTGTTAGAACAAAACGACTGCCGATAATGTGATTTTGTTGCGGTCTGTCAACTAAAATCCATGTTTTTCTTTGAATTATTGATTTTAATTCTTTTGCTATTGCGTCATGCCATTCATAATCGTCAACCGCTTTTTCAATAGGAATTTCAATATTAAAAGCACATTCCAACAAATTACTAAAATTCTCATTATGATTATTTGGTACATAATTGTATTGCTTTTTAGGACGACCCTTTTTGCCAGTATATAATTTTTGGGGTCTTCCTGGACCTCGTTTTTTATTTCGTAATGTATTAGTAGTTTTTGTTGTTGTTGCATTTAAATTAGAATCTGAATTTTTATCGTCATTATCAGTCCACATATCGTCATCTTTAGAATCACTTGAAGCTGTTTCAAATTCCTTAGAATCAGATTGCTCATCACTGTTTGACATCACTTGAATATCCGGTTTATGATTTTGAATCTCTAAAAAATCGTTCTCATCGCCAATTAATTTTTCAAAATTTTTATTTCTGTTAGATTCCTTATCGTAATTTGTTATAATAGGGAATTCAACTGTATCTACAATTAAACTAGGTTTAGAATTTTTATCCATTGAAAAGGAGTTACCTGATTGATTTTGATTAGTTATAAATTTTATGTCGCTTGTAACTGTGACAATATTTTTGGAAGGAATTAAAACTCTGTAACCCTTTGTTTCATCAGAGTATCCAACAAGTACACATTTGATTGATTTTGGAGTTAATTTGCTTTTATTTGGTGTTTTGTCAATCATATACGCTTCACTGCCAAATTCTTGTAGATTACTAATATCAGGGACATTACCATGCCATATTTGATATGGAGTTTTACCATCAAGATGTGTTGTAGGACATCGATTACGTAAGTAGTTAGAAGTATGTACCGCTTCAGTCCAAAACGATGGTGGTAAATTTGCTTGAATTAGGAGACTTATATTCTTTAAATTTTGATATTACGTCTGATTTCTTGTTAACGAAATATATCTCAGACCATCTAGAAAAATCGTCAATAAATAAAACGAAATATTTACTTCTTCCTAATGATTCAACCCTCATGGGTCCGCACAAATCGGTATGTATGATTTCAAGTAAACCAGTTTGACGCTTTGATTCCTTTGGATATGGTAAACATGACATTTTACCTCGTATACAAATATCACACTGGAAATTTTTTATTATTTGTATAGAATCCATACCTTTTACTAATTTCTTTTTTGATAAGTGTAATAAGTCTTTTATGTTCAAATGACCAAATTTACGATGCCAATTATTTAATTTTTCATATTCATCATTATTAGTCAAAGCACACATATTATTTACTATATTTTCATCAATATAATAAAGGTCACCAATTCTATTTGCTTCAAAAATTATTTTACCTGATTCATTTTGTACAGCAGCTGTTTGTTTATGAAAAATTACTTTGAATCCATTACTTGTTATTTTAGCAATAGATAATAAATTTATTTTAATCGATGGTACATATAAAACATCTTTTAAAGTTATATTTTTAATTTCATTGTAATTTGAACAGGTAATAAAAACTTCACCTTTACCATATATATCTGCTGAATCACCATTAGCAAGATTTAATTTTTTAAATTCTGTTTTATTTATAAAATTGAATTTATTTTTGTTGTTACAAAGGTGTGATGTGCAACCACTATCTAAGCACCACAGATTTTCAGATTTCACTAAATTAACTTGTTCAATGGCTTTTTCTATTGTTGCCACCATAGCACAATTATCAGTAGATGATTGTTTAAAATATTTTTGTTGACGGCATTGAGATGCTTTATGACCTATTTTATGACAACGATAACAGCGAAATTGTGCTTTCGAATTATTATTATTAACAAATTTTGCTCTAGATTTGTAATTCCTTTGATGAACCGCAAATGCACCTGGCGTTTTCTCTTCTACATCATGATGTCGTGCTTCATATTCTTCTTGTATCTTGATCTTCAATGTTTCGGGGTCTGGAAGCTCATCTCTCGCTTCAATTGCGCACCTAAAATTCTCATAACTTAAAGGGAGACTGTTAATCAACATTACAGACAATAAATCAGAATTAATTTTTATTTCCATATCTGCAAGTCTATCCACGGTGTCGAAAAATTTATGTAAATGTTCCCGAAGATCATTTCCTTCCGTCATTTTACTGACTACTAACTGCTTTAGCAGCATCGCCTTTTTGGCAGGCCCTCTTGACTGATATATCTCCTTTAACTTTTGCCACATATCCTTCGATGTATCGCAATTCTTAATTTGCTTCAATTCACTTGGTAAAATTGATAGTACAATATCTGCTTTCGCCTTATCGTCATTTTCACGCCAGTTTTCATATTCTCGAATAATCTTCGTATCCGTCTCAACATCTGATATACTTGGCTTCATGATTTTGCCATTAACGTAATTCCATAATCCGCCTTTTATTAAAACAGCTTGCATTTGAATTACCCATGTATCGTAATTGTCTTTGGTTAATAATTCCAAACGTGTTGTTAACGAATTCATCATTCACATTTAAATTTCGAATTCAACTATTATATTGCGATGATAAAGTTAAAGTTAATAATTACATGAGGTCTGGGCCCATAACCTAATGAATTAAGAATGAATTAAGAATGAAAGAAGGAATCGGAAGTTACAATGACATACAACAGTAATGTATATTGACATATACACATTGTGTCAATAATTATGCACAGTGCAGCGCCATCACCTGCAAAATATTATAAACAGTGCAGCGCCACCACCTGTTAATATTATAAACATATTAACATAAATAATAATTAATAATAAATAATAATTAATAATAAATAACAATTAACAATAAATAATAATAATAAATAATAATAATAAATAATAATTAATAATAAATAATAATTAATAATAAATAATAATAAATTATAAATAATAATAAATAATAATTAATTATAAATAATAATTAATTATAATAATTAATAATAAATAATAATTAATATTTAATAATAATTAATAATAAATAATAATGAATAATAAATAATAATTAATAATAAATAATAATAAATAATAATTAATAATAAATAATAAATAATAATTAATAATAAATCATAATTAACAATAAATAAAAATTAACAATAAATAATAATTAATAATAAATAATAATTAATAATAAATAATAATTAATAATAAGTAATAATTCATAATAAATAATAATTAATAAATAATAATTAATTATAAATAAAAATTAATAATAAATAATAATTAATAATAAATAATAATTAATAATAAATAATAATTAATAATAAATAACAATTAATAATAAATAATACTCAACAGTATATAATAATTAATAACAAATAATAATTAATAACAAATAATAATTAATAATAAATAATAATTAATAATAAATAATAATAAATAATAAATAATAATAAATAATAATTAATAATAAATAATAATTAATAATAATAATTAATAATAATTAATATTTAATAATAATTAATAACAAATAATAATGAATAATAAATAATAATTAATAATAAATAATAATAAATAATAATTAATAATAAATAATAAATAATAATTAATAATAAATAATAATTAATAATAAATAATAATAATAAATAATAATTAATAACAAATAATATTTAATAATGAATAATAATTAATAAAAAATAATAATTAATAAATAATAATTAATAATAAATACTAATTAATAATAAATAATAATTAATAATAAATAAAAATTAATAATAAGTAATAATTAATAATAGTTAATAACTAATAATAAATAATAGTTAATAATAAATAATATTTAATATTAAATATTAATTAAAAATAAATAATAATTAATAATAAATATTAATTAATTTTAATAATAATTAATAATAAAATAATAATTAATAATAAATAATAATTGATAATAAATAATAATTAATAATAAATAATAATTAATAATAAATAATTAATAATAAATAATAATTAATTATAAATAATAATTAATAATAAATAATAAATAATTATAAATAATAATAAATAATAATAATAAATAACAATTAATAATAAATAATAATTAATATTAAATAATAATTAATAATAAATAATAATAAATAAAAATAATAATAAATAATAATTACTAATAAATAAAAAATTAACAATAAATAATAATTAATAAAAAATAATAATTAATAATAAATAATAACTAAAAATAAATTATAATTAATAATAAATAAAAATTAATAATAAGTAATAATTAATAATAATTAATAATAAATAATAGTTAATAATAAATAATATTTAATAATAAATATTAATTAAAAATAAATAATAATTAATAAAAAATATTAATTAATTATAAATAATAAATAATAATAAAATAATAATTAATAATAAATAATAATTAATAATAAATAATAATTAATAATAAATAATAATTAATAATAAATAATAATTAATAATAAATAATTAATAATAAATAATAATTAATTATAAATAATAATTCATAATAAATAATAATTAATTATAAATAATAATAAATAATAATAATAAATATAAATAATAATAAATAATAAATAATAATTAATAATAAATAATAATTAATAATAAATAATAATTAATAATAAATAATAATTAATAATAAATAATAATTAATAATAAATAACAATTAATAATAAATAATAATTAATAATAAATAATATTTAATAATAAATAATAATTAATAATAAATAATAATAAATAAAAATAATAATAAATAATAATTAATAATAAATAAAAAATTAATAATAAATAATAATTAATAAAAAATAATAATTAATAATAAATAATAAATAATAATTAATAATAAATAACAATTAATAATAAATAATAATTAACAATAAATAATATTTAATAATAAATAATAATTAATAATAAATAATAATAAATAAAAATAATAATAAATAATAATTAATAATAAATAAAAAATTAACAATAAATAATAATTAATAAAAAATAATAATTAATAATAAATAATAACTAAAAATAAATTATAATTAATAATAAATAAAAATTAATAATAAGAAATAATTAATAATAATTAATAATTAATAATAAATAATAGTTAATAATAAATAATATTTAATAATAAATATTAATTAAAAATAAATAATAATTAATAAAAAATATTAATTAATTATAAATAATAATTAATAATAAATAATAATAATAAATAATAATTAATAATAAATAATAATTAATAATAAATAATAATTAATAATAAATAATAATTAATAATAAATAATAAATAATAATAAATAATAATAAATAATAAATAATAATTAATAATAAATAATAACTAATAATAATAATTAATAATAAATATTAATTAATAATAAATAATAATGAATAATAAATAATAATCAATAATAAATAATAATTAATAAAAAATAATAATTAATAATAAATAATAACTAAAAATAAATTATAATTAATAATAAATAAAAATTAATAATAAGAAATAATTAATAATAATTAATAATTAATAATAAATAATAATTAATAATAAGTAATAATTAATAATAAATAATAATTAATAATAAATAATTAATAATAAATAAAAATTAATTATAAATAATAATTCATAATAAATAATAATAATAAATAATAATTAATAATAAATAATAATTAATAATAAATAATAATTAATAATAAATAATAATTAATAATATATAATAATTAATAATAAATAGCAATTAATAATAAATAATAATTAATAATAAATAATATTTAATAATAAATAATAATTAATAATAAATAATAATAAATAAAAATAATAATAAATAATAATTAATAATAAATAAAAAATTAATAATAAATAATAATTAATAAAAAATAATAATTAATAATAAATAATAAATAATAATAAATAATAATAAATAATAAATAATAATTAATAATAAATAATAACTAATAATAATAATTAATAATAAATATTAATTAATAATAAATAATAATGAATAATAAATAATAAGTAATAATTAATAATATATAATAATTAGTAATAAATAATAACTAATAATAAATAATAATAATAAATAATAATTAATAACAAATAATATTTAATAATAAATAATAATTAGTAATAAATAATAATTAATAATAATTAATAATAAATAATAATTAGTAATAAATAATAATTAATAATAAATAATAATTAATAATAAATACTAATTAATATAATAATAAATAATAATAATTAATGTTAATACCTGATTTAGCAATAATCATTTTGTTATAATTTTTTTGGATTGATTTCGACAGTTCATTGTAACTTTATATTTTTCTAATATTTTTTAATACTGTTTAACTCATTTTAATAAATTTATATGTAAGATTGTATGTGTATACATATATGTAAATTTGTAATTTTCGAATTTCTTATTTTCTCTTGCATTTTTTCTTACTGTATTATAAATTCCCTTAATTATAAGTAATAGTTATAATAAATAATAGTTAATAATAAATAATATTTAATAATAAATATTAATTAAAAATAAATAATAATTAATAATAAATAATAATTAATTATAAATAATAATTAATAATAAAATAATAATTAATAATAAATAATAATTAATAATAACTAATAATTAATAATAAATAATATTTAATAATAAATAATAATTAATAAGAAATAATAATTAATAATAAATAATAATTAGTAATAAATAATAATTAATAATAAATAACAATTAATAATAAATAATAATTAATAATAAATAATATTTAATAATAAATAATAATTAATAATAAATAATAATTAATAATAAATAATATTTAATAATAAATAATAATTAATAATAAATAATAATAAATAAAAATAATAATAAATAATAATTAATAATAAATAAAAAATTAATAATAAATAATAATTAATAAAAAATAATAATTAATAATAAATAATAAATAATAATAAATAATAATAAATAATAAATAATAATTAATAATAAATAATAACTAATAATAATAATTAATAATAAATATTAATTAATAATAAATAATAATGAATAATAAATAATAATCAATAATAAATAATAATTGATAATAAATCATAATTAATAATAAGTAATAATTAATAATATATAATAATAAATAATAATTAATAATAAATAATAATAAATAATAATTAATAATAAATAATAAATAATAATTAATAATAAATAATAATTAATAATAAATAATAATAATAAATAATAATTAATAACAAATAATATTTAATAATAAATAATAATTAATAAGAAATAATAATTAATAATAAATAATAATTAGTAATAAATAATAATTAATAATAAATAACAATTAATAATAAATAATAATTAATAATAAATAATATTTAATAATAAATAATAATTAATAATAAATAATAATTAATAATAAATAATAATTAATAATAAATAAAAATTAATAATAAGTAATAATTAATAATAGTTAATAACTAATAATAAATAATAGTTAATAATAAATAATATTTAATATTAAATATTAATTAAAAATAAATAATAATTAATAATAAATATTAATTAATTTTAATAATAATTAATAATAAAATAATAATTAATAATAAATAATAATTGATAATAAATAATAATTAATAATAAATAATAATTAATAATAAATAATTAATAATAAATAATAATTAATTATAAATAATAATTAATAATAAATAATTATAAATAATAATAAATAATAATAATAAATAACAATTAATAATAAATAATAATTAATATTAAATAATAATTAATAATAAATAATAATAAATAAAAATAATAATAAATAATAATTAATAATAAATAAAAAATTAACAATAAATAATAATTAATAAAAAATAATAATTAATAATAAATAATAACTAAAAATAAATTATAATTAATAATAAATAAAAATTAATAATAAGTAATAATTAATAATAATTAATAATAAATAATAGTTAATAATAAATAATATTTAATAATAAATATTAATTAAAAATAAATAATAATTAATAAAAAATATTAATTAATTATAAATAATAAATAATAATAAAATAATAATTAATAATAAATAATAATTAATAATAAATAATAATTAATAATAAATAATAATTAATAATAAATAATAATTAATAATAAATAATAATTAATAATATATAATTAATAATAAATAATAATTAATTATAAATAATAATTCATAATAAATAATAATTAATTATAAATAATAATAAATAATAATAATAAATATAAATAATAATAAATAATAAATAATAATTAATAATAAATAATAATTAATAATAAATAATAATTAATAATAAATAATAATTAATAATAAATAATAATTAATAATAAATAACAATTAATAATAAATAATAATTAATAATAAATAATATTTAATAATAAATAATAATTAATAATAAATAATAATAAATAAAAATAATAATAAATAATAATTAATAATAAATAAAAAATTAATAATAAATAATAATTAATAAAAAATAATAATTAATAATAAATAATAATTAATAATAAATAACAATTAATAATAAATAATAATTAACAATAAATAATATTTAATAATAAATAATAATTAATAATAAATAATAATAAATAAAAATAATAATAAATAATAATTAATAATAAATAAAAAATTAACAATAAATAATAATTAATAAAAAATAATAATTAATAATAAATAATAACTAAAAATAAATTATAATTAATAATAAATAAAAATTAATAATAAGAAATAATTAATAATAATTAATAATTAATAATAAATAATAGTTAATAATAAATAATATTTAATAATAAATATTAATTAAAAATAAATAATAATTAATAAAAAATATTAATTAATTATAAATAATAATTAATAATAAAATAATAATTAATAATAAATAATAATTAATAATAATTAATAATAAGTAATAATTAATAATAAATAATAATTAATAATAAATAATTAATAATAAATAAAAATTAATTATAAATAATAATTCATAATAAATAATAATAATAAATAATAATTAATAATAAATAATAATTAATAATAAATAATAATTAATAATAAATAATAATTAATAATAAATAATAATTAATAATAAATAACAATTAATAATAAATAATAATTAATAATAAATAATATTTAATAATAAATAATAATTAATAATAAATAATAATAAATAAAAATAATAATAAATAATAATTAATAATAAATAAAAAATTAATAATAAATAATAATTAATAAAAAATAATAATTAATAATAAATAATAAATAATAATAAATAATAATAAATAATAAATAATAATTAATAATAAATAATAACTAATAATAATAATTAATAATAAATATTAATTAATAATAAATAATAATGAATAATAAATAATAATCAATAATAAATAATAATTGATAATAAATCATAATTAATAATAAGTAATAATTAATAATATATAATAATTAGTAATAAATAATAACTAATAATAAATAATAATAATAAATAATAATTAATAACAAATAATATTTAATAATAAATAATAATTAGTAATAAATAATAATTAATAATAATTAATAATAAATAATAATTAGTAATAAATAATAATTAATAATAAATAATAATTAATAATAAATACTAATTAATATAATAATAAATAATAATAATTAATGTTAATACCTGATTTAGCAATAATCATTTTGTTATAATTTTTTTGGATTGATTTCGACAGTTCATTGTAACTTTATATTTTTCTAATATTTTTTAATACTGTTTAACTCATTTTAATAAATTTATATGTAAGATTGTATGTGTATACATATATGTAAATTTGTAATTTTCGAATTTCTTATTTTCTCTTGCATTTTTTCTTACTGTATTATAAATTCCCTTAATTATAAGTAATAGTTATAATAAATAATAGTTAATAATAAATAATATTTAATAATAAATATTAATTAAAAATAAATAATAATTAATAATAAATAATAATTAATTATAAATAATAATTAATAATAAAATAATAATTAATAATAAATAATAATTAATAATAACTAATAATTAATAATAAATAATATTTAATAATAAATAATAATTAATAAGAAATAATAATTAATAATAAATAATAATTAGTAATAAATAATAACTAATAATAAATAACAATTAATAATAAATAATAATTAATAATAAATAATATTTAATAATAAATAATAATTAATAATAAATAATAATAAATAAAAATAATAACAAATAATAATTAATAATAAGTAAAAAATTAATAATAAATAATAATTAATAAAAATAATAATTAATAATAAATAATAATAAATAATAAATAATAATAAATAATAAATAATACTTAATAATAAATAATAACTAATAATAATAATTAATAATAAATAATAATTAATAATAATAATTAATAATAAATAATAATTAATAATAAATAATAATTAATAATAAATAATAATGAATAATAAATAATAATCAATAATAAATAATAATTGATAATAAATAATAATTAATAATAAGTAATAATTAATAATATATAATAATTAGTAATAAATAATAATTAATAATAAATAATAATAATAAATAATAATTAATAACAAATAATATTTAATAATAAATAATAATTAATAATAAATAATAATTAATAATAAATAATAATTAATAATAAATACTAATTAATATAATAATAAATAATAAAAATCTGATGTGGTCAGCACATAACCGACCGCATTGTGTATTGTCTAGTTAAATGAAAGTATTACAGAATATTATAAAAATGTCTGTTAAATACTTCTTTCCAATTTTTAGGACATTATTAAGCTTATAATTAACATACTTAGAAAAATGTAAATTTGGCTCTTAGTAGAGTTTCGCTTAGTGCTACCCGAATTCCCCGAAATGCTCGCCAGTTAGTTTCGGTAACAACCAGAACTCAAATATCAAATTTCAAGAAATTCCATCAATTTATTCTGTGGATATGGTGAAAAATGTAAAATCGGCCCGCAAATCAGTTCTCGAGCCCTGATCTTTCCAAAAAAGTTATATGTTCATTGTTTTAATACGGGGAATTCATATATTAAATTTCAATGAAATCGGTTGATCATTTCTCTTTATATACACAAAAATGTATATTTGGCCCGTAGTAAACGCCCATTTGCTGATGCCTGATTTCTTCCAAAAGTTAGGAATTTTTGCGTATGATCGAGCAAAGCTTCTATATGAAGTTTCAAGTAAATCGGTTGAATACTTTCTTCAAAATGGTGAAAAATGTAAAATCGGCCCGCAAATCCGTTTTCGGGCCCTGATCTTTCCAAAAAATTTATATGTTCATTGTATTAATACGAGGAGTTCATATATTAAATTTCAATGAAATCGGCTGATTATTTCTCTTTATATACACAAAAATGTATATTTGGCCCGTAGTAAACGTCTAGTTGTCGATGCCTGATTTCTTCCAAAAGTTAGGAATTTTTGCGTATGATCGAGCAAAGCTTATATATGAAATTTCAAGTAAATCGGTTGAATACTTTCTTCAAAATAGTGAAAAATGTAAAATCGGCCCGCAAATCCGTTTTCGAGCCCTGATCTTTCCAAAAAATTTATATGTTCATTGTTTTAATACGAGGAGTTCATATATTAAATTTCAATGAAATCGGCTGATTATTTCTCTTTATATACACAAAAATGTATATTTGGCCCGTAGTAAACGTCTAGTTGCCGATGCCTGATTTCTTCCAAAACATACGAATTTTTGCGGACGTTCGAGCTGAGCTTATATATAAAATTTCAAGTAAATCGGTTGAATATTTTCTTCAAAATGTTTAAAAATGTAAAACAGGCCCGCTAAAAAGTGCAGTTCCCGAGGCCTGATATATACCAAAAGTTGATCGATCCGTGCCATGGTGGAAACAAACTTACATATAAAATTTCATCAAAATCGGTTCTGCCGAACTTGAGATACACGCATGCACACACAGACCGACAGACCGACAGACCGACAGGTTGCTAAAAATAGTTTATTTACACTTCCCTACTATGGAGAAGTACGTTCCCACCGAAAACTCGATATGCAAAATTTGTTGCCATCACATGACCTACCTATTGTTTACACAATACGGTCGGTAATAAATAATAATTAATGTTAATACCTGATTTGGCAATAATCATTTTGTTATAATTTTTTTGGATTGATTTCGACAGTTCATTGTAACTTTACATTTTTCTAATACTTTTTAATACTGTTTAACTCATTTTAATAAATTTATATGTAAGATTGTATGTGTATACATATATGTAAATTTGTAATTTTCGAATTTCTTATTTTCTCTTGCATTTTTTCTTACTGTATTATAAATTCTCTTAAACTTAATTTTACTGTTTTTTGAATTAACATTAGCAATGTCTTAAATTCTAAAAATTTCCATTCGCAAAAACACTGTCGAATCGATCAAACATAAAATTAATTGTTGGTATTATTCAAAATCAAAAATATAATTAGTTGTTAAATTATAGTTCATTTTTTTTATTTATTCGTAGATAAGTAATTTTCCAAAAAATTATTATAAGTTTAGAATCACCTTAGCTAAATTAAACCAGAGTCAAAACATTGGAGGTTCTACCGAGATATTTTGTTAAAAAAATAGTGTAAAATAGTGCAATTCTATGAGTAAAACATTAATATTTAAATAGTGGTGTGAAAACTTTTAAAACATTCATTTTCAAGTGGAACTATTAAAAACATTAAAAGTTGTATAAAAAGAAACTGTATAATATATGCGTATACGTATATAAATATAAGATAAGGTTTAAATGTGCTGTTAGAGTTTCGGTTACGCGGCTTACGGTTTACGCGGTCAATTTTGGAGGGCTTCATCAGGACACAAGACGCGCTGTGAAACCAAGTGGAACATCTTTAATTGAATTGCAAGTAATCGCGGCAGTATGCAGAAACTTATAAGTCGGTAACATTTTCAATTTACATATATGTACATTGAAGAGTTTGGAATTTGGTGTTTAAAGAATATTTACATTTGTGATATCTTTGCTTAATTTGATGATAATTTTAATTTAATTTAATGAGAAAATTTGCATATCACAACAAAACATAATTTGGATTTTTTCAACTTCTATGTAAATTTAATACGTATATTTAGTTTATATTAAAAATCAACTACAAAATTCCAAGCTTCAACATAGTAGCTATATTATTTATTTATCACATGCATTTACATTTTATACACATATTTTTTTTTTTTAACACAATGAAATTTGTTAATATTTAACATATTGAAATATATACGCACCTACTTATAACATTTAAGGTGTTACATATATACATACCACATAAATATACTGATATCTACTTATTGCTTTTGAAATATTACGTACATACTACATAATTATACCTACCTAGTTATTAAAAGTTTTAATTTTTTTTTGTGTTGCGGAAATAAATGCTTGCAAGGGCCTGTGTATATCACGACATAGGGTTGCATGATATATTTCCAAATCATATTCGTTGTAGCAGCAATAACATTTCGTCGATTGGATTTATTTCACGCAATATTTTCGTTTATAGCAGTTGTGAGATATATCAAGCAGTAATTATTAATCAAGTATGAAAATATCGAGATAATGAATATATCAAGCCATGGTTATGGGATATATCAAGCAATAAATATTTTTTGATGTTGTAGCAGCAATAACATTTCGTCGATTGGATTTATTTCACGCAACATTTTCGTTTATAGCAGTTAAGAGATATATCGAGCAATAATTATTTTTTTTTTGATACATGACATAAGCAATTTTATTTTAGTCTTTTCTCTTTACATTATCGTCACACAAAATACCTACCTACCATATAAAGAAGATAAATAGAAATTGTTACGGTGTATGTCCGAAAAGCGAAAAACTGAAATTTTTTTAGCTTTTCTGTGATTCTAGAATCTTATTTTAAGCAACTACTTTCGTGTCAGACTAGCTACAAAACTTTAATGCCAAATGATAATACCAACATAACCTATCGTTCGGAATGTGAGGAGGTGTACATATCTGCCAAATCTTTACTCACTTCATTAATTTCTAAAAAAAAACAAGACTTGGGTTCTCAATCTACTGAACTTAATCAATCTTTTATACTAAAATCAGCTCAAGCAACAAATCTTCACAAAATTAAACTGCCTAGATTCGATGGAAAGTATTCTGAATACCCTAACTTCATCGGTATTTTTAATAAGAGCATACACAACAACACAAACTATGAAATTATCGAGAAGTGTAATATTTTAGTGAGCTCATTGGATGGGATTGCCAAAAATGCTGTTCGTGAATTTCGAATTTCGGATGAAAATTATCCAAAAATTCTCAAACATTTAAATGATAGATTTAACAACAAAACGTTAATGTTTCAAGAGCTAATTGGGGAATTATTTCAGTTGCCTAAAATAACGAGAGCCACTGCATCAAATCTTAGAAATATGGTTGACAGTGTTAACGCTATTTTAAGCTCGATGCTATCTATTGGTTCAGGTGAGAATATTGCGAATTCAATGATTATTTATGTCGTAATGAGTAAATTAGATGCTGAGTCACAAAATAAATGGGAAGAAACCGTTGATTTTTGAAATTTATTGAATTGGCAGGATTGCTCTAAAGTTCTAAGTAAAAGATGCCAGTTCCTTGAGTGCAAAGAGGTCAAGCAATCTTCTTCGCTGTCCGCTTCAAAATTTCGAAACAAATCATTTCAAGAACTAATTGGAGAATTATTTCAGTTGCCTAAAATAACGAGGGCCGCTGCATCAAATCTTAGAAATATGGTTGACAGTGTTAACGCTATTTTAAGCTCGATGCTATCTATTGGTTCAGGTGAGAACATTGCGAATTCAATGATTATTTATGTCGTAATGAGTAAATTAGATGCTGAGTCACAAAATAAATGGGAAGAAACCGTTGATTTTTTAAATTTATTGAGTTGGCAGGATTGCTCTAAGGTTCTAAGTAAAAGATGCCAGTTCCTTGAGTGCAAAGAGGTCAAGCAATCTTCTTCGCTGTCCGCTTCAAAATTTCGAAACAAATCGTTTTCTCACAACTCGACAGCACTTTCGGTATCACAATCGGGAGTTCGAGATTCGTCGTCGTGTCCTATTTGCAATGATAATAGTCACACCATTTACAAATGCAAAAAATTTTCTGAATTACCCGTAATAACTCGCTTTGAAAAGGTAAAAAACTTAGCGCTGTGTATAAACTGTTTGAATAAAGGGCATTCGGTAAAAAGGTGCAATTCTTCTAAGTGTAGAATTTGCTCCGCCCCACATCACACATTACTTCATCGTTTTGGTGCAAATAACACATCATCAGCAGCTAATGGATCTGTACAACAGTCTTCAATTTCATCTTTTGTAACTTTAAATCCATCATCTCCGTCAAATGTACTAGTATCTTCAGTAAATAATGTACCCATTAGTCCAGTTGAAAACGTTAGTGTAATTTTAGCAACGGCTGTAGTACATATTAAAAATAACCACGGCTTGTTTCAACCAGTCCGAGCTTTATTGGATTCTGGCTCACAACTAAATTTCGTCACCGGGCGATTGGCTAACCATCTTGGACTAAGGAAACAACGTATAAATACTGGCATTAGTGGAATTGCAAACACTAATGTAAAAATTAAATTTTCTACACAATCCATTATAAAATCTCGAATAAATAATTTCACTGCCCCTTTAGACATGTTTATCTTACCATCCATAGCTGGAATTATGCCTGATTCTCCTATAGTCATCAAGGATTGGAATATTCCTAGAAATATTGAATTGGCTGATTCACAATTTTTTATTCAACAAAATGCTGATATTTTGATCGGCGCTGAAGTATTTTTTAATATTATGTCCGTCGGACAAATTAAATTAGGCCCTGATATGCCTTTATTGCAAAAAACACTCTTTGGTTGGATAGTTTCGGGTAAATATGCTTCCAGTTCCAAATCAATCAATTGCAACTCACTGGTCGCTACCTTGGAAAATAATGAAGTTAACACAGATGCTAATTTACACGAGTTAGTAAAAAAACTTTTGGCAAATTGAGTCGGTTGAAACCAATTCAAATAAGCTAACTGAAGAAGAATTGTCATGTGAAAGTTTTTTCAAATCTACTGTCCAAAGGTCATCCTCTGGTAAAATAATAGTTAAATTACCATTCAAACGTCATTTCTCTGAGCTTGGTTCATCTAGGCAAATTGCCGAAAAACGTTTTCTGTCATTGGAAAGGCGATTAAACTCAAATTCCAATCTTAAGGAAGAATATTCGAAATTTTTGGAAGAGTATTTAAGGTTAGATCACATGGAACTTGTTCCCAAACATGATGAAAGGCTTGTCAAATACTATCTTCCTCATCATTGTGTATTAAAACCAGATTCATCTACAACTAAACTTCGTGTCGTATTTGATGGCAGTTGTGCTACAACGTCTGGGCTTTCATTAAATGATATCCTTATGATTGGTCCTCCAGTTCAAGAAGACTTATATTCAATTCTACTTAGATTTCGATTTTACAAGTATGGCTTAAAAGCTGATATTTGCAAGATGTATAGGCAGTTTTTATTGGATGAAAGTGACGCATATTACCAATGTATACTCTGGCGAAATAATTCTTCACAAGAAATTCAAACGTTCAAGTTTAAAACTGTTACTTATGGTACTTCTGTAGCTTCTTATTTAGCTACTAAATCTTTGGTTCATTTGGCAACTCTTAATGCAGAGATGTATCCAAAAGGAGCACAGAAAGTACTGAAAGACATGTACGTAGATGATTTGATAAGTGGTGCAGATTCTTTTGAAGAAATGTCTACATAAAAGGCGAAGTTGAAACTATATTAGCCTCAGCAGATATACAACTAAAAAAATGGTACTCAAACAACAAGCGTTTCCTCGACAGTATTCCTGAATCCGAAAAAGAAAATCTTCTAATTATAAATGGTTCATCAATTATAAAAACATTAGGAATATGCTGGCAACCAGCGACAGATCAGTTTAGATTTTGCATTGATTCGCAACTTTTCCGACAAACCAAAATTACCAAACGTTCTGTGCTATCTGATTTATCAAGACTTGTGTGCTGCACTTCTTTTGTCTAATTTAATAAACAAAGTAAATCAAATAATAGGCGTTGAAATCAATGAAATATTTTTATGGTCTGATTCTGAGATTGTGTTGTTATGGATTTCAGCACATCCTTCTACATGGACTGCCAATAGAGTCTCGCAAATCCAACAATTAACAGAAAATTATAAATGGTTGCATGTCAACACTAAGGCGAATGCAGCTGACATTTTGTCAAGAGGTTCAAATGTATCAGAATTAATAAATTCAACTTGGTTCATTGGTCCAGACTTCCTGAGGAAAACCAACGATTATTGGCCTATGCAAAAGGTTAAAAGTGTTCAATCTACAACTTTAGAAAAACGAGCTACACACAACTCATTCACAAGTCAAAAGTGTGATAATTATCTACATGATATCATATCAAAATTTAGTAATTATAATAAAATTATAAACATCTTTGCATACATTTTCAGATTTTCGAAAAATTGCAAAAGTACAAAAACTTCTCGTAATATTGGTGTACTATCTCGTAATGAGCGAAATTATGCCCTCTTAAAAATAATTGAAATTATTCAAAATATTCATTTTTCTTCGGAAATAAATAATTTGCACAATAATAAAGAAATTCCTTCGAAAAGCATATAAAAAACTTTAATCCATTTTTAGAAAAAGAAGATTCTGTGACTCTCTTAAAAAAAGGAGGACGACTTAGCAATGCAAATATTACACACTCAGCCAAACACCCAATATTCTTGCCAAATGATGAACATTTTGTGAAAATTTTAATATCGCATTTTCATGTTCAAAATCTGCATGCTGGACCTCAAGCTCTCTTAGCAACTCTGCGTCAGCGATTTTGGATTACGAATGGTCGAGCAATAGTGTCAAAAATCGTTCAAAAATGCATACGCTGTTTCAAATTCAGACCGAAGTTGGCAGAACAAATTAAACCTACCTAAGTACCGAGTCGAATTAAATCGAGCTTTTTTGGTCAGCGGAGTCGATTTTTGTGGACCTGCTATGATTTCACCAGGTGGGCGTGACAAAAGACTTTATAGGGCATATGTTGCAGTCTTTGTATGTTTTACCACTCACGCATTTCACTTAGATATTGTGTCATCTCTAACGTCTGAAGCCTTCATCGCTTGTTTAAAACGCTTCACATCACGTCGCGGACTGTGTCGTGATCTGTACTGCGACAATGCAACGAACTTTGTCGGGGCTCGACATGTTTTAAGGGAATTAGCAGACAAATTCAATGATCAACAATTCAAGAATGATGTATCTTGTTGGTGTACAAATCACAACATCGAATTTCACCACATATCAGCTAAATCACCGCATTTTGGAGGCTTGTGGAACGCTGCCGTTAAGGCAGCTAAGTTTCATCTCAATCGTTGCTGTTTGAATATGAATCTGACTTACGAAGAAATGCAAACTCTAATCACACAAATTGAGAGCATCCTAAATTCTCGTCCCATAATTTCCCTTTTCTCAGATCCTAGTGATGAACAAGTATTAACGCCTGGTCATTTTCTTATAGGTGGACCTTTAAACGCATTACCAGAACCATTGCGTAACGAAGACGTCAACATAACATCTTTAAAACGTTTTCATCGTATTGTATTTCTACAACAAAAATTCTGGTCTCGTTGGTCTAAGGAATATCTAACCACACTTCAACGCAGGAATAAATGGTCGTGCCGTAACAAAATCTTCAGCCGACAAATACATACATTAGCACCACTTCCACTGGCTGATTGAAAGTTTCTTTCCCAGGAACTTTTAAAGGCGCCGGCATGTTAATACCTGATTTAGCAATAATCATTTTGTAATAACTTTTTTGGATTGATCTCGACAGTTCATTGTAACTTTACATTTTTTTCTAATATTTTTTAATACTGTTTAACTCATTTTAATAAATTTATATGTAAGATTGTATGTTTATACATATATGTAAACTTGTAATTTTCGAATTTCTTATTTTCTCTTGCATTTTTTCTTACTGTATTATAAATTCTCTTAAACTTAATTTTACTGTTTTTTGAATTAACATTAGCAATGCCTTAAATTCTGAAATTTCCATTAGCAAAAACACTGTCGAATCGATCAAACATAAAAATAATTGTTGGTATTATCCAAAATCAAAAATATAATTAGTTGTGAAATTATAGTTCATTTTTTTTATTTATTCGTAGATAAGTAATTTTCCAAAAAATTATTATAAGTTTAGAATCACCCTGGCTAAATTAAGCCAGAGTCAAAACAATTAATAATAAATAATAATTAATAATAGATACTAATTAATAATAAATAATAATTAATAATAAATAATAATCAATAATTATTAATAATAAATAAAAATTAATAATAAATAATAATTAATAGTAAATAATAATTAATAATAATAACTAATTAATAATAAATAATATTTAATAATAAATAATAATAACAAATTATAATTAATAATAAATAATAATTAATAATAAATAATAATTAATAATAATAATTAATAATAAATAATAATAAATAAAAATAATAAATTAGTAATAAATAATAATTAATAATAAATAATAATAATAAATAATAATTAAAAACAAATAATATTTAATAATAAATAATAATTAATAATAGTTAATAATTAATAATAAATAATAATAAATAATAATTAATAATAAATAATAATTAATAATAAATAATATTTAATAATAAATAATAATTAATAATAAATAATAATAAATAAAAATAATAATAAATAATAATTAATAATATATAAAAAATTAATAATAAATAATAATTAATAATAAATAATAATCAATAATAAATAATAATTGATAATAAATAATAATTAATAATAAATAATCATTAATTATAAAGAATAATTAATTATAAATAATAATTAATAATAAATAATAATTAATAATAAATAATAATTAATAATAAATAATATTTAATAATAAATAATAATTAATAATAAAAAATAATTAATAATAAATAATAATTAATAATAAATAATAATAATAAATAATAATTAATAATAAATAATAATAAATAAAAATAATAAATTAGTAATAAATAATAATTAATAATAAATAATAAATAATAATTAATAACAAATAATATTTAATAATAAATAATAATTAATAATAGTTAATAATTAATAATAAATAATAAATAATAATAAATAATAATTAATAATAAATAATAATTAATAATAAATAATATTTAATAATAAATAATAACTAAAAATAAATAATAATTAATAATAAATAATAATTAATAATAAATAATAATTAATAATAAATATTTAATAATAAATAATAATTAATAATAGTTAATAATTAATAATAAATAATAACTAAAAATAAATAATAATTAATAATAAATAATAATAATAAATAATATTTAATAATAAATAATAATTAATAATAAATAATAATTAATAATAAATAATAATTAATAATAAATAATATTTAATAATAAATAATAATTAATAATAAAAAATAATTAATAATAAATAATAATTAATAATAAATAATAATAATAAATAATAATTAATAATAAATAATAATATTAAATAATAATAATATTAAATAATAATAATATTAAATAATAATAATATTAAATAATAATAATATTAAATAATAATAATATTAAATAATAATAATATTAAATAATAAGAATATTAAATAATAATAATATTAAATAATAATAATATTAAATAATAATAATATTAAATAATAATAATATTAAATAATAATAATATTAAATAATAATAATATTAAATAATAATAATATTAAATAATAATAATATTAAATAATAATAATATTAAATAATAATAATATTAAATAATAATAATATTAAATAATATTAATATTAAATATTAAACAATGATAATAATAAACAATAATAATAATAATAAACAATAATGATAATGAACAATAATAATAATAAACAATAATAACAATAAACAATAATAATAATAAACAATAATAATAATAAACAATAATAATAATAAACTAATAATAATAAACAATAATAATAATAAACAATAGTAATAATAAACAATAATAATTATAAACAATAATAATAATAAACAATAATAATAATGAACAATAATAATAATAAACAATAATAATAATAAACAATAGTAATAATACACAATAATAATAATAAACAATAATAATAATAAACAATAATAATAAACAATAATAATAATAAACAATAATAATAATATACAATAATAAACAATAATAATATACAATAATAAACAATAATAATACATAATAATAATAATAAACAATAATAATAATAAACAATAATAATAATAAACAATAATAACAATAAACAATAATAATAAACAACAATAATAATAATAAACAATAATAATAATAAACAATCATAATAATAAACAATAATAATAATGAACAATAATAATAATAAACAATAATAATAATAAACAACAAGAATAATGAACAATAATAATAATAAACAATAATAATAATAAAAAAAATAATACTAAACAATAATAATAATAAACTAATAATAATAAACAATAATAATAAAAAACAATAGTAATAATAAACAATATTAATAATAAACAATAATAATAATAAACAATAATTATAATAAACAATAATAATAATGAAGAATAATAATAATAAACAATAATAATAATAAACAATAATGATAATGAAAAATAATAATAATCAACAATAATAATAAAAAACAATAATAATAATACACAATAATAATAATAAACAATAATTATAATAAACATTAATAATAATATACAATAATAATAAACAATAATAATACACAATAATAATAATAAACAATAATAATAATAAACAATAATAATAATAAACAATAATAATAATAATAAACAATAATAATAATAATAAACAATAATGATAATGAACAATAATAATAATAAACAATAATAATAATAAACAATAATAATAATAAACAATAATTATAATAAACAATAATAATAATGAACAATAATAATAATAAACAATAATAATAATAAACAATAATGATAATGAAAAATAATAATAATAAACAATAAGAATAAAAAACAATAATAATAAAAAACAATAATAATAATAAACAATAATAATAATAAACAATAATAATAATAAACAATAATAATAATAAACAATAATAATAATAAACAATAATAATAATAAGCAATAGTAATAATATACAATAATAATAATAATAAACAATAATAATAATAAACAATAATAATACACAATAATAATAATAAACAATAATAATAATAAACAATAATAATAAAAAACAATAGTAATAATAAACAATAATAATAATAATAAACAATAATGATAATGAACAATAATAATAATAAACAATAATAATAATAAACAATAATAATAATAAACAATAATAATAATAAACAATGATAATAATAAACAATAATAATAATAATAATAAACAATAATGATAATGAACAATAATAATAATAAACAATAATAATAATAAACAATAATAATAATAAGCAATAGTAATAATATACAATAATAATAATAATAAACAATAATAATAATAAACAATAATAATAATAAACAATAATAATACACAATAATAATAATAAACAATAATAATAATAAACAATAATAATAATAAACAATAATAATAAAAAACAATAGTAATAATAAACAATAATAATAATAATAAACAATAATGATAATGAACAATAATAATAATAAACAATAATAATAATAAACAATAATAATAATAAACAATAATAATAATAAACAATGATAATAATAAACAATAATAATAATAATAATAAACAATAATAATAATAAACAATAATTATAATAAACAATAATAATAATAAACAATAATAATAATAAGCAATAGTAATAATATACAATAATAATAATAATAAACAATAATAATAATAAACAATAATAATACACAATAATAATAATAAACAATAATAATAATAAACAATAATAATAAAAAACAATAGTAATAATAAACAATAATAATAATAATAAACAATAATAATAATAAACAATAATAATAATAAACAATAATAATAATAAACAATAATTATAATAAACAATAATAATAATGAACAATAATAATAATAAACAATAATAATAATAAACAATAATGATAATGAACAATAATAATAAACAATAATAATAATAAACAATAATCATAATAATAAACAATAATTATAATGAACAATAATAATAATAAACAATAATAATAGTAATAAACAATAATAATAATCAACAATAATAATAATAAACTAATAATAATAAACAATAATAATAATAAACAATAGTAATAATAAACAATAATAATAATATACAATAATAATAATAATAAACAATAATAATAATAAACAATAATAATACACAATAATAATAATAAACAATAATAATAATAAACAATAATAATAATAAACAATAATAATAAAAAACAATAGTAATAATAAACAACAATAATAATAAACAATAATGATAATGAACAATAATAATAATAAACAATAATAATAATAAACAATAATAATAATAAACAATAATAATAATAAACAATGATAATAATAAACAATAGTAATAATAAACAATAATAATAATATACAATAATAATAATAATAAACAATAATAATAATAAACAATAATAATACACAATAATAATAATAAACAATAATAATAATAAACAATAATAATAATAAACAATAATAATAAAAAACAATAGTAATAATAAACAATAATAATAATAATAAACAATAATGATAATGAACAATAATAATAATAAACAATAATAATAATAAACAATAATAATAATAAACAATAATAATAATAAACAGTGATAATAATAAACAATAATAATAATAATAATAATAAACAATAATGATAATGAACAATAATAATAATAAACAATAATAACAATAAACAATAATAATAATAAACAATAATAATAATAAACAATAATAATAATAAACTAATAATAATAAACAATAATAATAATAAACAATAGTAATAATAAACAATAATAATTATAAACAATAATAATAATAAACAATAATAATAATGAGCAATAATAATAATAAACAATAATAATAATAAACAATAGTAATAATACACAATAATAATAATAAACAATAATAATAATAAACAATAATAATAATAAACAATAATAATAATAATATACAATAATAAACAATAATAATATACAATAATAAACAATAATAATACATAATAATAATAATAAACAATAATAATAATAAACAATAATAATAATAAACAATAATAACAATAAACAATAATAATAAACAACAATAATAATAATAAATAATAATAATAATAAACAATCATAATAATAAACAATAATAATAATGAACAATAATAATAATAAACAATAATAATAATAAACAACAATAACAATGAACAATAATAATAATAAACAATAATAATAATAAACTAATAATAATAAACAATAATAATAAAAAACAATAGTAATAATAAACAATAATAATAATAAACAATAATAATAATAAACAATAATTATAATAAACAATAATAATAATAAACAATAATAATAATAAACAATAATAATAATAAACAATAATGATAATGAAAAATAATAATAATAAACAATAATAATAAAAAACAATAATAATAATACACAATAATAATAATAAACAATAATTATAATAAACATTAATAATAATATACAATAATAATAAACAATAATAATACACAATAATAATAATAAACAATAATAATAATAAACAATAATAATAATAAACAATAATTATAATAAACAATAATACTAATAAACAATAATAATAATAATAAACAATAATAATAATAATAAACAATAATGATAATGAACAATAATAATAATAAACAATAATAATAATAAACAATTATAATAATAAACAATAATAATAATAAACAATAATAATAATAAACAATAATAATAATAAACAATAATAATAATAATAAGCAATAGTAATAATAAACAATAATAATAATAAACAATAATTATAATAAACAATAATGATAATGAACAATAATAATAAACAATAATAATAATAAACAATAATAATAATAATAAACAATAATAATAATAAACAATAATAATAATAATAAAAAATAATAATAATAAACAATAATAATAATAAACAATAATAATAATAAACAATAATAATAATAAATAATAAACAATAATAATAATAAACAATAATAATAATAAACAATAATAATAATACACAATAATAATAAAAAACAATAATAATAATAAACAATAATAATAATAAACAATAATAATAATAAACAATAATAATAATAAACAATAATAATAATAAACAATAATAGTAGTAATGATAATAAACAAATAATAAACAATGACAATAACAAACAATAATAATAATACTAAACAATAATGATAATGAACAATAATAATAATAATAAACAATAATAATAATAAACAATAATAATAATCAACAATAATAATAATATACAATAATAATAATAAACAATAATAATAATAAACAATAATAATACACAATAATAATAATAAACAATAATAATAATAAACAATAATAATAATAAACAATAATAATAACAATAAACAATAATGATAATGAACAATAATAATAATAAACAATAATAATAATAAACAATAATAATAATAAACAGTAATAATAATAAACAATAATAATAATAAACTAATAATAATAAACAATAATAATAATAAACAATAGTAATAATAAACAATAATAATAATAAACAATAATTATAATAAACAATAATGATAATGAACAATAATAATAAACAATAATAATAATAATAAACAATAATGATAATGAACAATAGTAATAATAAACAATAATAATAATAAACAATAATAATAATACACAATAATAATAATAAACAATAATAAAAATAAACTAATAATAATAAACAATGATAGTAACACACAATAATAATAATACTAAACAATAATGATAATGAACAATAATAATAATAAACAATAATAATAATAAACAATAATAATAGTAATAAACAATAATAATAATCAACAATAATAATAGCAAACTAATAATAATAAACAATAATAATAATAAACAATAGTAATAATAAACAATAATAATAATATACAATAATAATAATAAACAATAATAATAATAAACAATAATAATACACAATAATAATAATAAACAATAATAATAATAAGCAATAATAGTAATAAACAATAATAATAATAAACAATAATAATAATAAACAATAATAATAATAAACAATAGTAATAATAATAAACAATAATAATAATAATAAACAATACTGATAATGAACTATAATAATAATAAACAATGATAATAATAAACAATAATAATACACAATAATAATAATAAACAATAATAATACACAATAATAATAATAAACAATAATAATAATAAGCAATAATAATAATAAACAATAATAATAATAAACAATAATAATAATAAACAATAATAATAATAAACAATAATAATAATAATAAACAATAATGATAATGAACTATAGTAATAAACAATAATAATAATAATAAACAATAATAATACACAATAATAATAATAAACAATAATAATAATAAGCAATAATAGTAATGAACAATAATAATAATAAACAATAATAATAATAAACAATAATAATAATAATAAACAATAATGATAATGAACTATAATAATAATAAACAATAATAATAATAATAAACAATAATAATAATAAAAAATAATAATAATAAACAATGATAATAATAAACAATAATAATAATAATAAACAATAATGATAATGAACAATAATAATAATAAACAATAATAATAATAAACAATAATAATAATAAACAATAATAATAATAAACAATAATAATAATAAACAATAATAATAATAAACTAATAATAATAAACAATAATAATAATAAACAATAGTAATAATAAACAATAATAATAATAAACAATAATTATAATAAACAATAATGATAATGAACAATAATAATAAACAATAATAATAATAAACAATAATAATAATAAACAATAATAATAATAAACAATAATAATAATGAACAATAATAATAATAAACAATAATAATAATAAACAATAATAATAATAATAAACAATAATAATAATGAACAATAATAATAATAATAAACAATAATAATAATAAACAATAGTAATAATACACAATAATAATAATAAACAATAATAATAATAAACAATAATAATAATATACAATAATAATAATAAACAATAATAATAATATACAATAATAAACAATAATAATATACAATAATAAACAATAATAATACACAATAATAATAATAAACAATAATAATAATAAACAATAATAATAATAAACAATAATAACAATAAACAATAATAATAATAAACAATAATAATAATAAACGGCAACACTTGAAACGTGAAGTTCATTTTTTCTCTATACTGGAAAATAAAATTTTAATAATATAAAAAAAAAAATACTTATTTGTATTAACTCAAGTTTTTTCTGTTTGAAATTTTAAGAACTATAAAGGATTTAAATTTCAAATAAAATTTACAAGGAGAATCTACCTATTTAACAATTAAAGAAAATATAACTTTATTGGTTAATTTTTTTTTTTTTTTTTGACATCATTGGCCATTTTTGTTTTTGTAAAATTATTCTAAGAATATGCCTTACAATTACAAGAAATGTTCGACCTGCAAAAAAATAATTACTGGAAAATCAGGTGGGTGAGGTGTAATGGAGCATGCCAAGGTGCGTACTGCGCACAATGTGCTGGTATCCAGGACTCCAAATTTGATCAAATAAAGGCTAGTAATGAGCCTTGGAACTGTCCACAATGTCCACCAGGACTTAATGACACTCTCGTGATTATATATGGGCAGGATAATGTGTCCGAACATGCAGGTGACTTAGAAACTGATGAATCTGCACAGGTATCCGATTCAATTCAAGAAATTGTCTCCTTTGATTTGACTAATTGTAGCTTAAATAAAGTTGCCACATTTTTAAAAACTTTACCTACAATTATAATAGATATTAGAAGGTCGCAACAATTTCAATCTCAACAGCTGGATAGTACTCTTAGACAAAAAAAGGAGTTCGAAAAGGAAAATAAAGAATTGAAAAACGCATTGAATCGATTGAGTCAAATAACCAAAAATTGGAGGAAAAAATTTACAAAATGGAAGGTGTTCTTGACAAACCGAATCAAGATCAAGTAAAAAACAATGTAATATTGGATGGATTACCCAGCAATTTAAATGATGCAGAAAGTGTTGTGTTGAAAATGGCGAAAAAAATTCAGGCGAACATTGATAAAAAGGATATTTTAGACGTTAAGTCTTTGTCATCGAATCAAGCAAAAAAATCAACCAATCTGTATATCTTACGTTTTAAAACAATAAAAGCAAAAACTGAATTTACGAGTAAGAAGAAATTACACAAGCATTTACTGACTGCTAAATTGGAATTGGGCAATATTGAAAACAAAGAAATTTTTGTTAGGCACCACTTAACTTCGTTACAAACTTATTTGTATCATGAAGCAAAGAAGCTAAAACAATTACATAATTTTCGCTTCTTATGGGTCAACGATGGGCAAATTTTTCTTCGAGAACATGAAAAAAGTAAGGTCTTCTTTATTTCTAATTATAGTGATATTGATCGTATCAAAAATATTTTTAATAATAATTAATAACTTTAAAATCATAACCTCAATAAAGTTCTGTCATTTTTTTGAGATTATTTTTCTTTTTATTATAATTGTTTTGCTAACTTTTCACTCGCTTATGAATTCATATTTCTTTAAACTAATTATTACTTTGACATTTAATAAAAAAAAAAAATTTTTTTTCTATCATGGTATATATGTATTAAATAAGGTTATGTATACATTAACATCATATTATTACATTTATAATGAACAATAATAATGATAATGAACAATAATAATAATAAACAATAATAATAATAAACAATAATAATAATAAACAATAATAATTAACAATCATAATAATAAGCAATAATAATAATAAACAATGATAATAATAAACAATAATAATAAATAATAATAATAAACAATAGTAATAATAAACAATAATAATAATAAACAATAATTATAATAAACAATAATAATAATAAACAACAATAATAAACAATAATAATAATAAACAATAATAATAATATACAATAATAATAATAAACAATAATAATAATATACAATAATAATAATAAACAACAATAATAATAAACAATAATAATAATAAACAATAATAATAATAAACAATAATAATAATAAACAATAATAATAATAAACAATAATAATAAACAATACTAATAATATACAATAATAATAATAAACAATAATAATAATAAACAATAATAATAATAAACAATAATAATAATAATAAACAATAATGATAATGAACAATAATAATAATAAACAATAATAATAATAAACAATAATAATAATAAACAATAATAACAAACAATCATAATAATAAGCAATAATAATAATAAACAATGATAATAATAAACAATAATAATAATAAACAATAGTAATAATAAACAATAATAATAATAAACAATAATTATAATAAACAATAATAATAATAAACAACAATAATAAACAATAATAATAATAAACAATAATAATAATATACAATAATAATAATAAACAATAATAATAATAAACAATAATAATAATAAACAAAAATAATAATGAACAATAATAATAATAAACAATAATAATAATAAACAATAATAATAATAAAGAATAATAATAATAAACAATAATAATAATAATAAACAATAATGATAATGAACAATCATAATAATAAACAATAATAATAATAAACAATAATAATAAACAATCATAATAATAAACAATAATAATAATAAACAATAATAATAATAAACAATAATAATAATAAACAATAGTAATAATAAACAATAATAATAATAAACAATAATTATAATAAACAATAATAATAATAAACAATAATAATAAACAATAATAACAAACAATCATAATAATATACAATAATAATAATAAACAATAATAATAATACACTATAATAATAATAAACAATAATAATAATAAACAATAATAATAATAAACAATAATAATAATAAACAATAATAATAATAAACAATAATGATAATGAACAATAATAATAATAAACAATAATAATAATAATAAACAATAATAATAATAAACAATAATAATAAACAATCATAATAATAAACACTAATAATAATAAACAATGATAATAATAAACAATAATAATAATAAACAATAGTATTAATAAACAATAATAATAATAAACAATAATTATAATAAACAATAATAATAATAAACAACAATAATAAGCAATAATAATAATAAACAATAATAATAATAAACAATAATAATAATAAACAATAATAATTATAAACAATATTAATAATAAGCAATAATAATAAACAATAATAATAATAAACAATAATAATAATAAACAATAATAATAATAAACAATAATAATAATAAACAATAATAATAATAAACAATAATAATAATAAACAATAATAATAATGTAATAAACAATAATAATAAACCAGAGCCATGAATGGATCTGGACTAGAATGGCATACTTATGAAAACAAGCAGGCCAGACCAATAAAAGTCATGGTAAGGGGTCTTCACCCTAGTTGTAAACCGGAAGATATAAAGGAAGACCTAAGCTCTAGGGGTTACAAGATTTTAGATGTAACCAATAAAATTAAGAAAATGAAAGAAAATGGGAAAAACATTATGGTGCCTCTACCGCTGTTTATGTTAACATTGTCAAATGAAGAAGAGATGAAAAAAATTTATAAAATCGATTACATAAACAGGATGAAGGTTAGGATAGAGGCACTTCGAAAGGACAGGACCATTCCGCAGTGTAAAAGGTGTCAAAGGTATGGGCATACACAAAAATTTTGCTAGAGAGAACCGAATTGTGTTAAATGTGCAGGCAGGCACTTAACATCAGATTGCAGTAAGCCAAAGAGTACTGCAGCAAAGTGTTCCAATTGCTTGGAGGCCCACCCAGCAAACTATAGGGGATGCCTTGTAGCTAAGGAGCTGCAAAAACGTATAAATTTGAACAACAACAACCTGAAAAATTCTGAACGGCCACTGAGGAAATTCACCTCGAGAATAGTCTCAAAAGATGTAACATACAGGGACGTTCTCCAGACGAAAACCGATGACGGTGGCCCGAGCAATAAAACAAGGGCCAGTGACGTGAATGTTTTGTATAAAATGCAAAATATGATGCAGAACATGCTAGATATGATGCACAAAATCTCTCAGAGATTGAGTATTTTAGAGAACGAAGGGAAAAAATCGAATACCAAAAGGCCTGGTAAATGATGGCACGAGGTAATTTTAGAATAGCAACATGGAATTGCAATGGTATTGCAAATAAAAAAGACATGCTTGAAGTTTTTCTGCATACACAGAATATAGACGTGTGCCTCGTAACTGAAACACATATGACCTTAAGAAGCAGGATTCGGTTTCCAGGTTACAGAATTTACAACTCGAACCATCCTGGAAATATAGCGAAGGGCGGAACGGCGATAATAATAAAAGAAAATGTGGTGCATTGTGATCTGCACCAGATGCAAACCGAGGGAATGCAAATGACAGCGGTTCAGATCACTTCGACTAAGCAGAAATTTAGAGTGGCTGCATTATATTGTCACCCTAGATTTAAAATTACGGCAGAAACGTTTCAATGCGTTCTGACAGACCTGGGCGATAGATTTATATTGGGGGGTGACTTTAACGCCAAGCACACTGATTGGGGTTCAAGGCATACTTCAACTAGAGGAAGAGAACTTAAGACAGCAATTGGCGGCACGGGGTGCCTTTTTCACTCTACTGCGAAGCCAACGTATTGGCCAACCGATGTTAATAAGTGTCCAGATTTAATAGATTTCTTCATAACGAAACGGATTGCGAAAAATTTTATCGAGGTACATGATAACTACGATCTTGACTCCGATCATTCGGTGATTATTCTTGTACTTAAAGAAAATGTAGTTATGAAAAGAGCGAAACCTTCCGCTTAGAGATTGAACGACAAATAGATCTAAGGAAAAGAATAAGAACGACCCAGCACATAGATGAGGAGGTCGAAAACTTTACTAAAATTATTCAAAAGGCGGCTTGGAGTAGTTCCAAAATTAACGTTATTAGGAGGGGGGGCATTAACTATCCCCCGCATATACTAGGAAAAGTAAAACGAAGCAGGCGGGCGAGAAAAAGGTGGCAACAAACGCGTGATCCTGCTGATAAAACCAGATATAATCATGAATCGCAGCAACTAAGACGCTGTATTAGAAAATACAAAGAGGATTCGGTTGCTGATTATGTTCAAAATTTGACGGCGTGTGAGAAAACCAATTACTCACTGTGGAGGGCAACAAAGAAAATGCAGCAACCTATCAAGCATCTCGCTCCTATTAAAAACATAGATGGAACGTGGGCAAAAACTGACAAGGACAAGGCAAATGCGTTTGCGGATCATTTGGCCGATATATTCTGCCCGCATGACAGCCGGAGCGTGTACGAAAATGAGGAATCTGCAATTGTCAGGGAAAGAGATGTTATAGAAGAAATTAGGGCTCTTAAACCTAGGAAGGCCCCAGGATTTGACCTAATAACGGCCGATATTTTGAAAGAATTACCCAAAAGGGGTATAACGATGCTTACGCGCCTAATAAATGCGTGTATAAGGTTCAATTACGTGCCTGAAAGTTGCAGAGATAATCATGCTGCACAAACCTGGCAAACCTATAGACAGGGCGACTTCTTATAGACCAATCTCTTTGTTGCCAATGATTTCAAAACTACTAGAGAAACTTTTATTGAGAAGACTCCAGCCTATAATTGAAAGTAAAAGGTTAATCCCGAATCACCAATTTGGTTTTCGCCGCAACCACTCAACCATAGATCAGATTCATAGAATAACTGACCTAATAGAGAATTCACTGGAAAAAAGGAGTATGTTCTATCATATTTTTGGACGTAGCCCAGGCCTTCGATAAGGTTTGGCATTGTGGATTAATAAAAAAACTTAGGCTATTACTACCAAGGCAGTATGTTGACCTGCTCGAATCTTACCTGACTAATAGGGTATTTCGAGTTAAACAGGAAGAGAAGTACTCTTCGCTTAGGGATATCAAGTCGGGGGTACCACAGGGGAGTATATTGGGCCCGATATTGTACTTGCTATACACGTGTGATATTCCTGAATCGGAAGGAGTGACAACAGCTACATTTGCTGATGATACAGCAGTTATCGCAGTTGGACGAAATGAAAATGATTCTACACAAAAATTGCAAAGAGCCAGTGATGAGATCTCAAAATGGACTAGAAAGTGGAATATAAAACTTAACGAAATGAAATCAGTACATGTAAATTCCACTAATAGGAAAATTGACAATTCATTTTCGGTTCAAATAAATAGCGTCTTGATTCCGACCGCAAACACGGCGAAGTATTTAGGAATGACGTTGGACGCGAAGCTCAGATGGAGCACATAAAGAAAAAGAGATCTCAACTAGAGGAGGAATACAGAAAGTTCCACTGGCTTTTGGGGAGGCGTTCCAAATTGACGATATACAACAAAGTTTTGATATATAATCAAATATTTAAGCCTGTCTGGGCTTACGGTATTCAGTTGTGGGGCTGCGCTGCGCAGACTCATATCCAATCTATACAAAGATTTCAAAATAGGGTATTACGGGACATTGTAAACGCCCCTTGGTATGTCCGTAATGCTGATATACACAGGGATCTCACGATTCTAAGTGTCACAAACGAAATTAAAAAGCAAGCAGCCAATCATAAAATGCGTTTATCCAATCATGTCAACATCGAGGCGGCTCGATTGGTTGACAATCAAAACTTTGTTAAGAGACTTAAACGTACGAAACCTCTCGAGCTAGTTTAAAGTTTTTTATCTGGAACAATGAGTACTTAGTACACTATTGTGCCAGATCAAAGGCTTGTAAATAATCAAAAAAGTTAGAGCAAAATTAATGGTTAGTCGTCCCGACTAGTTTTATAGTTTATTTTGAGGAGGGTGTTTTTTAGTTAATTAAAGTTTCACACTACTGCTTTTCGTCTGGCAGTGTCTTTCGAGATTTTTCACCCGTCCTCTCGGTAAAAAAAAAAAAAAAAATAATAATAATAATAAACAATAATAATAATTATAATAACAATAATTATAAGGACAATAATAATAATAATAATAACAATAATAATGTTAGTAAAATATTGTATGCATTGAAACATTTACGATCAGTTAAATTCGGTATTCAAATGATATGTTGTGTGTTAAACTTCAACTTCAAATAGCAATAATAACAAGTTTTTTCGCTTCTTCATTCCAAAGAAGGAATTTAATGAAACTCAATGCCAGCTTAACTTCACAAAATATTTGGAGTGAAAAAAAGAACATGGACATAAACAGAAAAAATTTTCAAGTTTCATTGATCTAATAAATTAATGTGTGTACGTACGAAAATAATGTTATGAAATTCGTAAAATTGAAAACAAAATTTCCCCGTTCCTGCCCAAAATTTATTAATACTTGGCAAGAATTGATGTTTATTTGACATAGCATTGTATCGACTTTAAAACGATCGATATTTTCAATAGTTGAAAACTATCGATTGTGTCGATATCTCCATCGATACTATCGATAGTTTTCAACTATCCACCTCTAAATAACAAATATACAATTGTATATTTGTATGTACGTTTAACAAAGAAAAATTTAATTTTGTATAATACACCTACATACATATGTAGGTATGTATTTTTGTTGTTAAATTATATTTTTTCCATAGGTGTAAGTATTAACCACTAATTAAATCTAACCGCTTTCAAATATCGAATAATCCCTGTTTAATAATTTTGCTATAAAAATTATAACCAAAATAAAAATCAGCTGTTCGTTGCTGAAACCCCAAAAAAAATTAATTGTCGACGTTTTACTTTTAAAAACGTAACAGCTAATTTGATAAAAAAAAGAATAATTTGTATTATTTGTGCTTTCATTTGGCAAAGTCTTTCATCAGACTCAGATTTAATCTTAGATTATATATGTACATATGTATAATAACTCAATTAACTGACAACATGAAATTCAAAAAACGAATATGCGTCGCAATGGAAAAATTTAATTTTTTTTAAATCTAGTGATAATTGGTAATTTTATATTTTTTCTATCAGATTCAATCTAATTTCTTCCTCAAAACTTCTATCAAACACCTTCATTTTCATCACATTCTCTTCTAATTTAATCTGACGAATAACAATCACCAATGTTTTACTACATATTCAGTTTTTTTTATAAAATAGGTCTGTCTGGTATAAGAAAGTGTTTAAAAACTTTATAAAACTTGAAAAATTTTTAGAAAGTTTTAGAAATTTTCTCTCATTTATCTCTTAATAATTTAAGATATAAATGAGAGAAAATTATGACGTAAGTTTAGGGCCTGATCGTCTATCTCGCTATTTTACTCGGAAAGAGAGAAGAAAGTGAGTAACAAAACAATCATGTACTTGTAATTTTCGAGTGACAAGAATTATTCCGTACAGATCTCGTTTTTTTTAAACTGTATACAAAAGTTTTTCACTTTGTTTTTGAAAGTGGAAGATTTAGTCGATAATTTCAGAAAAAATACAAAAATCCAATCAAAAAAATGAGTAATCTTATTGGAAAAGTGAAACATCCATTAGAAAATACTGATAATTCTGATTTGAAAGTGTATAAAAAGTGAGTAAACGACAAAAAAAAGAGTTGCCCGTGTCAGCTCTGTAATATGCGTACGAATCTGTTATCCTATTCAAAGTTTCAACTAACTAAACAAAACTGCTATTGAAGTTGTATGGCTGCCACAAGAAATAGACAGGCATTTTCATCGACTTTTTTCAAACACATTGGCCCTACCTATATATTATTGTATATTTACTTGTGCGAAATTTCAATATCACAGTTCTTGTAGTTCCTGAGATAAAGCCAAATAACTTTTGAAGTTGTATAGCAGCTACCAGAAGGAGCCAAGCAATATCAATGACTTTTATCAAAAACACTGGCCCTACTAATATATTTTCTTATGCAAAGTTTCAATATCACAGCTTTTATACTTTCTGAGATATAGCCAAATAACTTTTAAAGTTGTATAGCAACTACCAGAAGGAGCCAAACAATTTCAACGAGTTTTCTCAAACACATTGGCCCTACTAATGTATTTACTTGTGCGAAATTTTAATACAACTTTTATAGCTTCTAAGATATGGTCAAATAAATTTTGAAGTTGTATGGCATCTACTTGAACCAGTACCTCGATCCAATTTAAATAGGGTTCTGGCATTTACTATAATAAATCAATCTGGCATTTATTATAAACGTACGAAAAGATTTATTTAAAGTAAAGAAAATTCATATTCACACAAATAATATTCAATTTTTACAAAAAGTGTTAAAAATGCGTAATAAAAAAAGCAAACGTCCGTGCCTGATGGATCAGTTGATAATACGATGGTTGATAATACGATGGTTGATAATACTATGTGATAATACTATGTTATTTTTTTTTTAAATTTGATTTCAAATTTTCTTCATAGTGAAATTCTTGAAATACTTGGTAGTGAAATGAAGGTAAGGCAAATGTCTATCATTTTGAAAAAAAATCACATGTAACTAATGCATGGGGACTTAAAATTTCATGGGCAAGTCCAAAGTAAAGGCTGACACCACCTCTGTGCTGTGGGTCTCGGATATAGCGGGAAATAAAAAAAAGACTAAAAAGTAACATTCGTGGCGTATCATTAGCTGGTGGCGAATCCTTTACTTTTCCATTTTCAGTCTGGTATCTATACGTCAGAAACAGAAAATGCCGAAGACTGTGTGGCTAAGAGGAAACTTATTCATTAATATGCGAACTTTGAATACCAATCGCCTCCATTTTAAATTAATTTTCGCAAGTTGCTACTTTAGGAACCAGAAATGAACTTTGAAATTAAAAAAAAAAACTACAACAATAATAACAACTACGAAAATAAAAAGAACAACAATCGCAACAAGAACAGCAAGAACAATAACTGAGCAAGAACGGAACCAGAGCACATTTCTACCGACGCAGGTGAAGAATTTCTTCTAACGCCGGAGGAAGAAATTGCAGCCACTCTTATCAAAACGGATAAGCAAGATACAACGCCATTTCTTATCCAAGAAGCAGAGGGAAAAATTAAAGAAATTAGAAAAAAATAAAAAAAAAAAAAATTATGGCATACATACATCAGGGATGGCAAGTCCAAAGTAAAGGCTCTTCAACACAAGAGGAAAAGGCTGAAAAGGTCTCGTAACTTCGTCCATGGCTTCATGGACAAAATGGATAAAATTTCCGATTCACATCCCCAATTTACTGTATCGTACGAAAGGGGCGAATGGATATAACCTGTACTTCAGTGAATCGATTGCTAATATCTGCAATTCTCCTGAAAATTAAGTCTTCTCCAGGGCGAAGTTCATAACTTTTTTATTATTATTTATGGAAAATTTAAAAATTAAAAAAAGTAGACAGAAGTGTTTTAAAATATGTTTAATTTTTACAAAAATTTAAATTCACACAAAATTTAACAACTTGTATTTTAACTATAGACTAGCAGATATATGTATAATCGAAAATTTAATATTTTTAAATGATGAGACATATAATAATGATATTCCAGGCGACCAAACGTTTTTTAACTTTCTTTTTTTTTGTCTTCCAGTGCAGATGCGGTTTGTTTTGTATTTGAAAATTATTAATATACAGAATGCAAGTAAACATTTTTTTTCAATTTTCAATTAAGTACGTACATTGATACATTTAATTACGTACAATGATTGACATGGAATTAATTATGTCATAACGTACTAACGATGGCAGTTAAAGCTCGTTTTATGAGATTGTAACGCTTCTTTGGAGTGAGTTCACAGTGGTTTCGAAGACCGTTCAAAAAAGAGATTTGGAAAATGAGGCTGGAGGTCTGGAGATAACTTTGAGGATTCCGATAACCTAAGGGTGACTATAACCAACAGCTTCTGGGTGAATATAGCCAACAGCAGGTAAAAAAGCTAATTCGATGACATTACTCACAGTGAGTAATGCACGTTATGAGGGAGTGTGTGATTTTTATCAACAGAAAACAAAGATTTCTCGGAGGTTAACCGTTTGCAGCAAAGAAGCTGCGGTGTTTAATTCTAGCATATTTTAAATTTAACACGTGCAGAAACACCGAGGGAGTGCTTTTAACCAAGAGATTGGTACTTGGTGCGGGGCAAAATTTTAAATACTTAAACTAAACCAATTATAATAAGTGGAACTTATATAAATGCTCGCATATTATACACCGTAATGCTAAGTTTTTTCCAAAATCCCTACTAAAATTTACTTATATCCTTGACATAATTTCAATAAGGTAAATTCATTTTACAATATATTTAAACTGCAAATATTGACACAATATATTTAAACAATTTTTGTAAATTTTTTGTTTCAGAATATAAATAAAAAATACACAACGTGGTGTTTGGATAATAAAACTATAATGCGATTTGACTTAAAATGAAAAAAGTAGAGACAAAAAGTAAGAACTTATTAAGTACGTATAAAATGTCTTAATAATTGTAGTGTCGACAGTAAAACTTAATTATGAATATGAAAAATAAAAGAATGATACAAATTTTTAAATTCATTCAACTTGGTCTTGCGAATCTTTGAATTCCAGAATCAAACTTCCGCAATATTTTAGGAGTAATCCATGAGAAAGCTAACAGAATCCATTCGCGTACTGGAAAAGTATAATTGAGATTATCGTAGCCAAAAAACGAGTTTCTAAACAGTTGTTTTGCGTTTCAATTTCCGGGGAAATTTTAAAATTTAAAAATTAAAATTCAAATGTTTCGACATTTGAATTCAATATGTAAAGTCCGAGCAAAAACGTTTATAATAAAATAAGCTATAAAATTACTTTTGTGTCGACTTTGAACTTATTGAAATTTTCTTGAAAATAAATTCGAAATTTATTCTCAAATTGAAATTACGTGAAATGAAAAAAATTCCTGTTTAAAAAAAAAAACAATTTCATTTTAAAATAATCGTGCACTATTTAAATTTTTTCTTCGTTATTTTTATTCAATTAGGTATACTAATAATAAAATAAAATAATTTTGGGTTTAGATTTTCAAAAAGAAACTTAACTGACTTTCCTTTTTAAAACTGAGTTTATTTGTAGTAAACAAAGAAGAATTATGTATAAAATCAAATGTTTTTAAATTCTGAAAACTGCATTATTACTTATGCGCCTATTATATTGAAACATAAATAGAATTTTATCCTTTACGTTATATTCTGGGTAGAATGTATAGTATTTTTAATGATCAAACATAAACTTTTTAATACCAAAAAATTTATGACTTATATTTTCAAAAGAGAATCTGAAAATTATTTAACTAAAGGGTCTTATGAGCGAAAGTTAATTTGAAACTATTTATTACTGACAAAATGTAATATATTATTTGAATTAAATTATTCTGCAAATTTTTAAATATGTGCATACTGTTTCTAAAGTAAATACCTTACGATGCCTTCCTTTATATACAACTGCAAAAGCACCATGTCCCAACATGTCTTTGGTGCTGTACTCATAATCTCCAACAACGTTCATTTTGCATGTAATAAATTATCTACCAGATATCTTAAATCCTTCGTTTTGTTTACACATATGTATATGAAATAACAATATTTGTCGATATTAGTGCCAAAAAAATATTTTGAATTTTTTAAAAGTCTTGCTTTTTTATTTGCTATTTATCAAACGACGTTTTTATAGTACTATTAAATTGACTACAACTAAAATTAAATCCAACTTAAAACGCAAATTATTTCTTTTACTTCATAAACATTCTTCTAATTCTGTGCAACTTTTTTCAACAAAATCAATATAACATAGAAAAGCAATAACTTAATTAATATGTATCTACTGGTTCTTTTTGTAAAGGCTTTAGTTTCTGAATAAATTTTTGATTCAGAATAATAAAACTTTCTTGAAAAAACACAGTCTTTTCTTTATATAAAATCTGCATGAAATTTGTATTCTCTTATAGTAGTTTCTCAAGTTAATTTTTTCAACAATATTAAACGTCAATTAGCCTAATTTTGACATACTGAAATTGTCAGCCCTGCACAACAACCGAAAATTGAATATGCACATACCTGACATTACAAAAAATATGTCAGCCGTGAAACACACGACGTATTATAATATTAGCAAAACATATGTCAAAACATGTTAAAGATGGATTCACTGGTTCGTCGCTTTCCTGACGTGCTTTGTATGAAAATTTGTATTTTTGACATTCTTCTTATTTTAAAACAGCGTTTTTTCTCTTTCAAAAAGTTGAATCGAATTCAACTTTAGTGCAGAGATTTTTGTAAAACATCAATTCAAAGGTCAGAAAAGTGGAATAAAATTTTAATTCAATTTTGAACGTAGAAGCAAAAACAACTATAGGTATAGACTATTAAAAATATTTATTTTACAAATGAACGTGCGGCGCGAATAACATTCTAAATTACAAAATTTCGAATGTTATGTTTTGCTAAAAAAATGTTCCTTATTCCATTCTCTATATTTCTCTTAAACATTATAATGGTCTCCCACACTTCTTAAGCATTGTTTTTGGCTCTCAAAGTTGGCAGTTTGTGGAAAAACGTTCTAAAATAAAGATGTCGTGTCCGAAAATTGTGAAGATCGCTTAGTAAAAAAGATCAATAGAGGTAAAAAAAAAAAATTAATGCCTCAAACTGGAAAGATAATAAAAATAGGATAAACAATAGAGGAAAAAGTTATGTGGCCAGAAAAGGTCAAATGGTGCACAAAGTATTTCTGAACAGGTTCCTGGAAAAACATTCTAATTGTAATTTCCACTGTATTAACGTATTTTTATTTATTATATTTAATAATTTAATTGGCGACTTGTAAATGTAAATTTAAGTGCCGCGAACTTACTAAAATTAAAATAAATTCTACAATATGAATCATAATGAAAAATCTTTATATTTTTAAATGGTGGCCCTATAATGTTTGATAAATCAATTTATCGAACATTTTTTTTGTCCGTACAATGGAAATTTATAAAGGCTTCTTCATCTCTTAGCCTCACCTCCTGAACCAGACTATTCTTTGGTCAATCTTTCCTTTAAAATATGTCTGACCCCAAACCTTTTCGCTCCAATTACCGTTTTTCTATTTTTATGTTATATAAATATAATTCTTTAAATTAAGTTTTAGTAACTGCATAATCATTGTATTTTTATCCATTATGTTTAAAAATATCTTCATTCCCATTATGTTTTTAATTGTTTTTATAAATTTTAAAATTGGATTACTACCACACACAATTTTTGTCAATTCAGTCCTTATAAACCGATTGAATTATACCCTGCACCTTTCGTTGTTGTATAGCAATTACTCAAACCTGTGAAACCATTCTATAGAAACTTCACGGATATGTCTGACCTATAACTGGACACACAACTGCCAAGTTTCATGAATCTGACTTTATTATTTTTCCAAATATTTAAAATTAGCTTCTAGAGTTGTATGGCACGTACTCGAACCTGTCAAACAATTTCACTAAAACTTCAGAAATATATCTGATCTATAATTGGACACATGACTGCCAAGTTTCATGAATCTGACTTTATTATTTTGCCGAATATTAAAAATTTGCATGTGTAGAATATAATTGGACACATGTATACAAAATTTTATATTGATACCTTTATTAGTTTTTGAAATATTTAAAATAAACTCCTTGAGTTGTCCAAATTAGTTCAATTACAATAAAGTTCGTCCATGGCACAAAAGAAAAAACTTGTGAAAGTTTGGTATCGATTGCATTATTCGTTTTTGAGTTATGGTCTAAATCAACGCAGAATTTTACGCTGAGTTCACTTAGTTACAAACTCCATACCAAAGTTAATATACCCTTCACAAAGTGCAGGGTATAAAAACAACCAGCTTTTTTCAGAAGAATCAAAGAACAGTTGAGAGAAAAAATAGCTTGACTTTAAATAGGTCACAACTAAACCGACAAGCTAATGTTTTTATATCTAACAAGTCCCAATGCTCAGAGAAAAATATGACAGCACTAGTGTATAATATCCTGTAATGTCTTTATATCTAACAAGTTCCAATACTCAATTTTTTTTACGAAATATTACGAATTTTTGGCTTCGTTGCTGGTTTTTTCTTTAAATGCCACTGATCGTGTCATATTTTTTATTATTTTTTTTTTTTTTTTACGTAAAAAAGAGTTTAATATTTTAAAAAATCTCACGATATTATACACATCAAAGTATATCTACTAATAAGTAATTCAACTCGTTCCATTCCGTTAGTTTTCGTTTGCATCTTGCTTCCAAATTCTTTCCATTTTTTCCATTTATTCCATTTTTTTTAGAAATAGATGGTAATAAGAGTTGTGTAGGCAAGAAAGAAACAAAATATTGTAAACAAACGAGTGTATCAAAAACATTGAACTAGAATAAAATTAAATTAGGTAAAAATTTTGTTATTTTATTTTGATAATAACAAAATTTATTTTTCATTTTATAAAACTTAGGTAAAAAATTCGAATGTATGAAAGCAAAAGAGTTTGAAATTTCATGTATGAATGTACACATGCATGTACCTGGTACAGTAGATACACAGTATCAGGTAGTGACATAGAAATAAAGTAATTTATAAAGAAAAAAAGGTACTGATTACTTTATGAAATATAATTATTACCGGGAAATATATTATTCATGGCAAATATGTTCTAAATTTATTAAGATTGAAATAAAAATAAAAAATTTAAAGATAATTTATTTATTTTATTTATTAATTACAAATGCCTAACACTAAATATTTAAAATATTTTCAAAAGTACATATTTACCTCTTCACATCTTTTGGCAACAAATGAAATTTTCGTGTCGGCTTTTTTTCATCCCAAACACTTCAAATAATGTTTACCCATTTTTATAAAAGAAAATATTTTTTTCACAACTATTTAAATTTTTTTTACTATTGTACGTCTTTTCAAAATTTATTTTTATTATTTGTAAAAATTATATTATATAAATTATAATAATTTTTTTAAACACTTTTTTTCTTCTTCGCTTTTATAATATAATACACATTTTTTGCCACCTTGTACTGGAATGAATTACAGAAATTATTGTGTCGCTTTTTGTGCCTATACTTTATATAGGAACAAATAATAAAGTGTCGCCTTTCAAAATAATATTATAAAAAACAGGTTGACATCTATTGCGTACTCTTTCCCTCTCCCAAAAATTCTTATGTGTATAAAAACGAAAATAAGAAGGTATACTGCTTAACTCTTTTAACTAAGGGAATTTGTTGTATACAAACATTGGTGAGTGATTGCATTAGTGTGATGTAAACGGAGAGTCGAACTACTTATTAGTAGGTATACTATGATACACATTTTTTAAAACGCTCCCATTTAAATTCTATTGCACGAAAAAGAAAGAAAGGTAGGAGGAAAGAAAAAATGAAAAAAAATTTCAAATTCATATTTCAGTATGGTTTCAAATGTTAATGAGGAAGGATGTATGATTTTTTATGCACATTTTGTATTTCCCAATAAGGTAAAATGAGTAGTATCGGTTAACAAAAATGTTAATAAAAGTAATATAGGTTGACACATTTCAACAATTTGAATTATCTCATTTCAGTTATTTATACGTTACTTATAAAATTGTTTCAAATAATATCAGTTAGTTCTTAAGTCATTAAAAATAAATATGTATGTACTTACTTCCAATAATTTTTTTTTTAAATAATTATTTTAAAACTATTTCAAAGACGTTATATTGAGTTCTTCAAAAATTTTGCTGTGCTCTTTTTTCATATTTTATTAGCAGGTAAACAAGAGCAATCTATTTATAAAATGTCCCTGCATGTGTATGTATGACCTATCTTAATTCTAAACGGAAAGAATTTTAAAATACCTGAACAAAAATTTTAAAATACCTGTTATTTTACAGTCGGAATTTTTGAGTCATTTGGTAAAATACCATTTATTTCAAAAATAGAAAAATATTCAAATCCGGTCATAAAAATATATGATTGTTTTTTCCAAAAATTTTAAACATTTTTTTTCTTAGGTAATTGATATAAATGATACTAAGTTTTTAATATTTTTTCAAATAAAAACAGAGGTAAAATTTTGAAGTTTATATAAAATTTGTATTTAAAAAATAATATTTGATTGTATTTTAGATATTATTTTCTAATTCCCTCTTCAAATTTTTTCTTTACTATGTATTTATATCAATATTTAAGAATTGTCTTTCATTAATTATATTGTCAATAATGTCTTTATATCTAACCCAGCATTTACACATACAAGTTACTTGCATGCAAGTTTGTATAATATTAATTGTCAATTAGTTGTTCGAAATGTCAAATTACTTGCTATTATGACGTAGGCGTTTAGCAAGTTAATTTTTGAAAATGTCTTTGAGAAGAAAACAACTAGCAATATATATAATTGTTTATAAATTTTAGAAACCATAAGTTTGCTAAGTTTAATTTTTTCAAAACAAAATTCAAAAATTTTAAATTAAAAAAAAAAAAATCAAAACAACAAATTTTTTTTTGTGAATTTCTCAATATGTCAAATTACTTGCTCAAATTACTGGCAGCAAAATTTTCTTGCAAGTTGAACTGCAAGTAAACAAGCAAGTAGAAATATTTCAATGTGTTAGTAAAATTTTTGTATGTATTGCAACTTTCTTGCAAGTAACTTGTACGTGTAAATGCTGGGTTAATTTTTCATTTTTTCACTTCAAGCCTTAAATCAAAAGAGAAACTTAAAGTAAATAAATAGTACCAACATACGTATACACATATAAGCATTTTTTGCAAAATCGTATAAATATAAAATTTGCTTTCGTATAATTAAGCGCAAAAATAAAAAATTTATTAATTGTTCGTCATAATTGTTGTTTTATCACTAACTCAGTAAGAAGAAAGTCAACAGATATTTAATTTTTTAGCTGTTTTGAAAATTACGCTAGATATAACGACAAAATTTCTAAGACGGCATCACTGCTCAAAATTTGCATGTCATTTTATCATTCATATTTAGTTTATTCACTATTCATTAAGTATAAAAGGAATTAACTTAAAAAATTATATATAAAAATTAATTGAAATATAAAATATCATTGAAAATGTTCCGTAATCAGTATGATAGCGATGTTACTGTTTGGAGTCCGCAAGGTCGTCTACATCAAGTGGAATATGCCATGGAAGCAGTTAAACTTGGTTCAGCTACAGTTGGATTAAAGAATACGGATTATGCTGTATTAGTAGCTTTGAAAAGAGCATCATCTGAACTTTCTTCGTACCAAAAAAAAATTATTCCAATAGACGATCATTTAGGAATTTCTATAGCTGGTATTACAGCGGATGCCAGGGTGTTAAGTTGTTATTTGCGTAGCCAATGCTTGCACTATAAGTACACGTACGATACCTATTACCCCGTGGCACGATTAATTTTAGATTTGGGTAATAAAATGCAAATAACAACTCAGCGTTATGACCGTCGTCCTTATGGTGTAGGATTGCTTGTAGGAGGTTACGATGATAAAGGTTCCCATATTTATCAAGTGCTTCCATCAGCAAATTATTTTGACTGTAAAGCTATGTCTATTGGATCACGATCTCAGAGTGCCCGAACTTATTTGGAAAGACACCTTAACGATTTTCTTGATTGTTCAAAGGACGACTTAATTTGCCATGGAATTCAAGCTTTGCGTGGTTCATTGCCAAATGAAGATCTATTGTCTAAAGATGAGGTGTCTCCACTTTTAAATATATCAATTGCTATTGTTGGCAAAGATCAACCGTTTAAAATTTTAGATGATAATGAAAGCCGTCACTATATGTCTCTGACGAAATCCAAAACCCCAAAAGCTGCAGCTACTCGCCCTGATGATGATGACGATGACGATACACCAGCACCTATAGCCAAGGACAATGAGGATCCTCCCCACGGCCCTAGCGACTCAATTCCACTTGTAGCTATGGAGACATAAAGGTACGCTAAAGGAAAATAGTTTTTGAATATATTTTGAAACTAAATTGGAACATCAACTTATTGAATAAACATTTTTATTTTGAACTAACAAATCAGTTAAACTCATTTTTTAAACTTTTAATTTTCTACTAATAAGGACATGACAAAAACTTAAATATTACTAGAATTTATGAAACTTAAACAATGAATTTGTATATTATTTATTTTGAATAAGCCACAAGTATATTATTATTTCTGAAATTATTAAACAATATAACATAAATTGACTATTTTGAGCAGATATAATCAGGGATGAGCTCTTACATGCACACATGTACTTTGCGCCTCTAGTTACATAAACTTATAATATGCGGTTAGTTTTTTATCGGGTAAAATCAAAAATACTAAATGCTGCTTTTTTTAAATGGACACCTAGCGCTTCAATTTTATAAATCTATATCTAATAAAATTGCTTCAAGCGTTCATATGTAATAAAGAAAATGATATTCCAAGGTCCCATTCGAAACCATGTAGGTACAAAACCTTTATACAACGCCAAGAAACCTTCAGTTCTGGTTGTCTGAAAATTCACGTAAGTTTTTAGAAAGTAATGTGTGTACTTAGTAATATGGTGTATCTTACATGGAAAAAACAATCCAGACTTCCACTATACACTCTTTTTGAAGCAGTGTGTGACGGCGAATTCAAATTTACACCAAAATTTTTCTGATTCATCAATCGTGTCTTAACAAAAAAAAAATAAAATAAATTTATGTATTCACTTCTTATTTTTTTCAAAATTCTTACCCTTATGACATCAATTGGATTTGAGGCAATAGCACTTCCTAAACTGGCTACAAAACTAGAGCTTTAAACAACACACCGTTAGCTATACTTTTCCAATGTTTAATATAACTATACTCACATAAAGTGATTTACTACCTTATCACCAAAAGTGCTCATTAAGTAATGTTTACAAAAATCATAAACTGGCAATTCAACTGCTGCAATGACAGCAGCCCTCTGAGCAGTTGGTCCAACACCTCGCCACAAACCTTTGATGCCTTCGTATCGATATATTTCACCAAAACAAGCAAATAAGCCAAGATTATTGGATCCTTTACCATGAACTTGCATTCTCACTTTTAAAACGTCTGTAGGATTTGCAATTGCACTTGACACTGCACCAGCTGAAACTGCACACAATACATTTCCCAAAATTTTTTCTTTACCAGTTCCGTTATCAATTAGCAAGCCATAATGACTTGCCATTTTTTTTAGAGTGTAATAGGTACCAAATTTAATAGTCCCATAAGTTGCCTGTCGCAGAACAGCAGGCCATATACTGAAAATCTTGAAATTAAATAAACTTCATTATTGGGTTATGGTTATAAGTGTATGGATCTTTGTTGAATACTACAATCTATACCAGCAAAAGAATTCTTAATAAGAGTAATATGTAAGAAAATAGTAGGCATTACTTTACTTTATGTGGAATTATAAATATAAAGTCACACAAAATATTTCAAAAATCAGAAAATTTTTGGATTTCCATAAATTCATACACTTGCAAAATTTACACTCATATTTTGTTAGTCGCATCATTCGAGGTGATGCGGTATTATTAAAAAGTATTTTGATTTTCAGTATAAAATTTGAACTTTTGGAAATGATTTTATTCTGAAAAACTTTTGAATAAAATTTTTGAATAAAAACCCATCGCGTCAAGTAATACGACTAACAGAATATAAGTGTTAGTTTTTAAAAATGGTTATATTACCCAGAATAGAGGGCAGATATGCCTTCTTCTTTAGATATCTTAATAAAAGCATCAATCATTCCACAATACTTTAACTCAGAAAAAATTGGGTCGATTTTTTGACCTTGAATTTGCAATCTGGTTTTCGCCGTATCAATTGGAAAGGTCCCTAAAAAGACACAATGATCTTGGTACTATTTTGTTAATGTTTAAATTTTACCAAACTCAGCTGTGATTGAAGCAAGCCCGCCATATATAAATGGACGCCAGTCTCTGTCCATTATACATACAATTTTCCTATTATTGCAGCTTACAAAAAGAAAGAAACCACCGGTAGCTTTAACTGAAGTAAATATAAATTAGAAATCAGATAAAAATCCTTCACTTTATTTTTAGGTTAATTTCTTATGCCCACCCTGTATTTAAATCAGGGATGTTCCAAACGCAACGCCTTAATTTTGATGAGTTTACTGCATTGAAATGATATCTGATCAATACTGTACGACAGCGTCTACACAAAATAGTTTTAAGTCGTTTAAGAAATTTTTTACACCTTTTTCCATATTTTTCAAAATTTATTCATTCTATATTATTGGACTAGGCGCAATAAATTTGCATACGTTATGACATCATGTGTCATTGTACATATCATAAATTTTTCGTTGTGATGTCTGATTTGGTTCAAATTGAAATTGTGATATTTTGGCTTTTTTCAGTTCAACTTCAATTGAAGATATTGAAGAGTTTGTGAAGACTTTCTTTTTATCCATTCTTCGAATTGAAGATTTAAAAAAATTCAGATATTGGGGTAATATTGATATTGGTGACAGCACTGGTTTCGAGGCTACAGAATTTTTATTAATTAATAGGAGCTGAGTTTCATTCAATAACCGTACTTCACTGCCAAAAAACATAGCATATTTATGACGAATAGCATAAATGGTGAATGATAATGAGAAAAAGAATCACCATAGCATGATCACAAGGACGGCGCTATCTGCCTTTTTCCTCCGACAGTGGAGGAGCGTGACTCCTACTCTAAAAAATCACCTAAACTCTGAACTAGTAAAACTAGTTCGGATAAAACTAGTCCTACAGACCAACTATTACCTCCGCGCTAACTTGGTTTTAGGAATTAAATACCTTCCATAAGGAAATTGGTATTTCGTGTTAAATCGAAAGCTCTTGTTCGTTTAAGTCTTTCTGTCATAACGCCATTGTCTAGCAGCCGAGCTGCTTCCATTTTTATATGATGTTCTAGACGAGCCCTATACTTTGTAGCACAACTCCTAATTTCATCTAAAATCAAAGGAATTCCTAAGTCCCTGTGAATATCACTGTTACGTATATACCATGGCACATTTACCATGCCCCGTAGAACCTTATTCTGGAAAGTTTGAATTTTGTTAATATGAGTCTTCTTGACACAACCCCACAGTTGAATACCATATAGCCATATTGGTTTAATGATTTGGCTATAAATTAATATCTACGTGGCATTTACCATGCCCCGTAGAACCTTATTCTGGAAAGTTTGAATTTTGTTAATATGAGTCTTCTTGGCACAACCCCACAGTTGAATACCATATAACCATATTGGTTTAATGATTTGGCTATAAATTAATATCTTTTTATCAATTGCCAAATTGGACTTACGACCTAGGAGCCAATAATTTTTTTTATATTTATTTTCCAATTCTGTGTGTTTCTTCTTTATATGCTCTTTTCACCTTAGCTTGACATCTAAAGTCTTTCCTAGGTATTTTGCTGAGTTATGGATCACTACGTTCGTTCCATTTAAGTTAATTTGTGGTGGATTCACTATTTTCCGACTGGTGAAGTTTATGTGAACCGATTTTGCTTTATTCAACTTCATTTTCCAATCCCTAGTCCACTGTCTTATTTTGTTACTTGCCTCCTGTATTTTTTTGTCGAATCGTTAATGTTCGCTCCTACTGCCAATATTGCAGTATTGTCAGCAAAAGTGGCTATTGTAGCATTTTCTGTTTGTGGCAAATCACTCGTGTAAAGCAGGTACAATTTTGGAATTTAAATGGGCACCATACATAAAAAATTTTCGTATTTCATTATAATTTATATTACTAATTTATTAGTATTGCACTACCTCCTCTTGGTTTTGTTTGGTCTTATTCTTTTTCAATCTTCTTTTTTGCAATTCTTTTTCAACCAAACAGCCTCGATAGCAAGCAGGGTGTGCTTTATTGCAGTTCGCACATTTGGGCTGAAAATTATCCTTCTTGTTGCACTCCGCTGTCATATGATTACCAGCACATTTTACATATCTAGGCTCTCTTTGGCAAAAATTTTGTGTGTGTCCAAATCTCTGGCATCTCTTGCATTGAGGAATGGATCCGCTGCTTCTAAGAGCTTCAATTTTTACTCTCATGTGCTGTAAGTATTCGATTTTATAGATCTTGGTTATCTCTTCCGAATGGTCAAAAGATAACATAAAGAACGGAAGTCTTACTGAAATATATTTTCCATTTTCCTTCTTCCTTTTCATTTTATTTACAACATCTAGACATTTAAAGCCTCTGCTAATAAGCTCTTTTTTTATATCCTATGGCTCACACGATGGATGGAGATTTCTAGCCATAACTTTAAATGGCCTCGTCAGTTTATTCTCATACGTGTGCCACTCCAGTCTAGCCTTATTTATAGCTTTTGTTAGTAATCTGTATTCATTTTCATTTTCCACATTTATTTTTAATTGGTCATTATTAATCATATTGACCTTAACGTTTATTCTTTCTTCTTTTAATATCTTAACTATGTAGGGATAGTTCTTAATGTTGCTCAATATAACCGGAGGAGGCTTGTGCTTTTTTGGATTTTCAGCCTTCATTTTAGGGCTGGTTTCATTATTTTTTTTAACTGTCGTCTCTGAATTTATTTCAGGAGACTTTTCCATTTTTCGCTTCTTTGCATTATTCTGTTTTAGGATCCAGTCAATTTCTCTTGCCAGTTTCGTATACGATAACTTCCGCATCTTTGTTTTTCTTTTCTGTTGATGCAGATTTTATTTGATTTTTTAAATCTACATTCTCTGCCTGTAATTTGCAGATCTCGTTTTGTAACACTTTACAAAGACTCTCTAACTCGGTTATTCTCGAGTCGTCAACTTATTCTACTGTATAAGATGCCTTTTCATATTACCCTCTAGGGTTTTCATTTTTTTGTCTTCCGCAAACTTATTCGACTTTTTCTCAGAGTTATTATCCTTAACTCTGTCCTTTTTCTCTGCAATCACCAATGGGGGTGATCGCATGACCCCCGATCTCCTTCTAAATGGGTCCATCAACGCCGATCTACTATGCAATAAGTGGTCTCCCCCAGAATCCATGAGACCAGCCTTCGAAGAGTGTGGATTTTCCAGCATTACTGGATTACCACCTGGAGTATTCAATCTTTGTGTTTTGTGCATTGCATCTGTTTTGTTTTATTTCGGAGTTTTCTTCTCCTAGCCTTTGAGAATGATTCCGTCGTGCAAGGAAGCACATATAATTTCTGCCGTCCCTCAGGGATCAGTAGCAGACCAGAAAGCTGCTCATTGGGAGTCCGTCGCGTCTGGATTTCTATTTGGATTTCAGTGGACTCTTACCACAAGCATACCTTACTGCGGATATTTCGTGGCCTAACCCGCCGGGGAGGTATAATTAATAAAACAAAATAATTCAAAATTAACCATTAAAAAGAAAGAAATATTTGAAGTACAAACATCAGGTGTTGGGTTGAAAACGACTCTTTCCAGTACCAGAGGATATCTTGCCACCCCCACGACCGAGACCGAGAAGCGGGATCAGGAGTTTTTCGAGCATAATTCGCCTTCGACAGGCAAAGGTTTATGTGGGCACGATTGTAAATATCACTCCTTGTCGCAGGAAGGTCTGCAAGAACCTATACCACTTCTGACGCAAATGTTCAGGGCTAGTTGCTGTTATAGATATATTCCAGAAAGTTAAAGGAAAGTATTCATACCAAAATCTAATAATCTTGATACTCGCCCGAATTCATACCAACTAAAAAGTCTGAAATCGTTTCTTCTGTAGGCGATTAAAAAAATGCGACGGTGTATGCCACTCTTACACAGTCGCAGTGCCTTGTGTATCTAAGGGAAATGGCCTCATTAAGGGCCTTAAAGACCCTCCCCAATGAAGGTTCTTCTGAATATAGTTCCGCTTAATATGAACCTAAAGGGATCCAAAGCCCGGTGACCTTAAGGTTCACCTTAGCATTATGTGGAAGATTAACAGTATTCAGGACATGACGTTGCTTTTGTATTTTGATTCACAATTAAAAAATATTGTGGGACCTTATGTTGCGGAGTTTATGTGGGCCCCACACCTTGTGTTAAAGTTGTGATTTTCTACATGGATCGAAACGTGAAGAATAGGTGGATGTGGACGTTTACGCAGAAAACTTAAAGCTTGGTCAATTATCCTTTAGCACGAGTTCAAAAATTGCATTATCTTAAATTACATCTCATTTGTGAGCCACAGACAATATTAAGGCCATTTCAGATTACGAAAAGTAGTTATATCGCAGCTTTGTCGACACTAAAAAATAGAAAATAAACGAATCTGAGTAAACATCTAATGTGAGCCACAGACAATAAGTCTGGCCATAACAATTAATTTTTTGCAAGTTGTGTTGAAGCATGCAGAAGCAATAGTATATGAGAAAAGGAGAACGTAAATGCTATACCTACTTTTACTTTGCCAAAGAACGAGGTCATCAGGGACAAATGGATACAAGCATTAGGAAAAAACGATTCAACATTCAACACCAACGAAGTATTTTTATTTTGTAAGAGCTTTAACTTTTATTCTGTTGCCTGTGGCAAATATAATTTACTCAATTATCTACAATTGTTAAAATTTTAACAATTTAAATCAGTATGTAATTTAATTTAGGTGAATATATGGTACATTTATGTGATAAAACTTATAGATTTGCTCGTCAAATATTACTCGTCAGTTTAAGAAAAATGGATTAAAAATTTTTATTTCTTCAAATTTAAGAAATTATTTATAATTTAACTGTTTTATAATTTAGGAGTACGAGTAGTAACATTTTAACTGAGCGATATACTAAATCCAATAGTCACAAAAACGAGCGACATACCCCTGTGCAATATTGATAAAAGCATATGCGAAGTAAAATAAATATAATACCATACACCGTAAAAGTGACCGAATTAGTTGCCAATATAATTACAACACAAGTAAAATTAAACGATATACTAAATCCAATAGTCATAAAAACGAACTCCTATATGCAATATTGATTCAATTTAAATAAAAACAAACGAGACCTGAAGTAAATGAAATTTTATTTTATACAAATAAAAGTGACCGAATCAATTGCCTTACCTCTGACATCTTTATATAGGTATGTAGTACATGATGGCCTTAACATTATATAATATACAGTAAAAATAAAAGTATTGTATAAAACGAGTCATGAAGTATAAAAGAAATCCAATTCAAATAAAATTGAGCAATATACTAAATAACCTATTGCTATATGCAAAACAAAGAAAAACGAACGAGCACTGATCAAATATAAATATAATGCAATACAAATACAAATAAAATTGAGCGATCCACGTCACACATGCCTACTACCTAATATAAATGCAGGGGCCCAAAACCGCACTGTCACCTCCTAGTGGTGGGCCCCGGTAATGGCGGAGGATAAAGGGGTGATTGAAACGATCAAAGTTACGTTCGTGTCGTGGTCATGTCTCGCGGCGAGCCTCTTGATTTGTGAGTTTCAGCCCTATATCTATACGTCAGCTGACGACAGGCGTGCCAAGTCAAGGTGGAACAGCATATGCCGATGACTGCGTGGCTAAGGGGGAGCTTAGTCGTTAATATGCGGACTCTGGATACCAGGCGCCCTCCAGTTTAAATGAGCCTTCCCATGGTATGCCGGGCTCTGCCATGGGTGACTTTACTTTCCCGCGCTACTCGTGGGACCAGAAATGGAAAATAACAGCAACAACAACAAGATAAATAACAGCAGTGACAACAACGACACTAAGGACAACATACAACCACTTAGTGCTCAAGGGTCTTCGGAACCAGAGCTTCTCTTGACTGACGCAGAGGAGGAACTGCTTCTCACGCCAGTGGAGGAAAAGGCGGCGCCTCCGATGGAGACGGATAATCAGGATCCTCTTGGACCTATTATCCAAAAAACTGAGGAGGACCTGAAAAGGTTGGACATCAGGGGAAAAAAACAATATTTCTCTGGTGCATCCAAGCGGCGTATCGCGGCTTATATCAGGGATGGCATGTCCCCAGAGGAAGCTCGCAGATACGAGAAGGAAAGGCTGGAAAAGCTGAAGGCCTGCGGATCGGTTATTGTGGCCGACCATCCCCAAAAGAGAGAAAGGTCGGAAAGCAACACCCCTGATGCAGGGCCCTCAAAGAAGAGGACGATGAAGGGCAATGTTGAGGAAAAGGTCCCTGGGAACATTCCTCAACAAAACCCGAAAATGACTTCTTATCGGGATGCAGTAGCACAGGTCAAGGTGGCCATCACTCATAGATTGCATCCAGAGGAAAGGCTATCCGAAGTCCAGATGGGGAAAATCAAAGTAGCCATCATGGATGAAATGGATAGGGTTGTGGACTCTCATCCACAATTCACTGCAGCGTTGCAAAGGGACGGATGGATATCCGTAACATGCAACAATCAAAACACCAGGGAGTGGATAACCAGTGTCTGCAGGAAGATAAAGCCTTGGGACGGTTGCGATGTCGTGGTACTGGATGGCGACAACATGCCCAAACAGCATGTCTGCATCACCTACGTACCAAAGGACGAGACAACCGTCAGTCTCTCCAGGGACAAATTTCTAAGTAGGATAGGGAAGCAAAATCCCAGCCTCAAGATAAGTTCCTGGAGGGTGCTCAGGATGGATAAGGAAAACGACGGGGGCTGCTCCATCACCTTTTCCGTGGATGATTCCGGATTGGAAGATCTACGGAAAGCGGAGTTCCGACTTTTACTGAATTTCTTCCGTGTTACCGTTCGGGTTAAAGGAAGAAAATCCTCTCAAGGTGCTGGCGGCAGGGCAGGACAAAATAAAATAGCTGACGATATACTCTTCATCTCCGCTGCAAAAGGATGTCCGCAGGGTGGGGTTCTTTCGCCCCTCCTGTGGTCCGTTGTAGTGGATGATCTAATAATGGGGATACGCTGACGATGTGGCCTTCGTCGTGCGGGGAAAATTTGAGAGCACTATTTCTGATCTTCTACAGCAAAATTTACGTGTTGTGGAAAGGTGGTGCAAAGGCGTTGAGTTAAATATAAATCCAAGCAAGAGCACTTTGGTCGCCTTCACCAGACGCAGAAGCAGGGACAGATTAACGAGCCCAATTCTGTTTGGTGAACGTATTAGTTACTCGAGGGAGGTGAAGTATCTGGGAGTAACCCTGGATGATCGTCTCTCTTGGAATATCCATATCGATAGAGTTATTGGGAGAGGGAATTAGTCCCAGAATAGCACTGTGGCTATATACGGCCCTTGCTAGGCCCATCGTCACCTATGCGTCGATTGTATGGTGCCGTAAGGCTCAGCAGGCGGGTGTGTGGGCCAAGCTGGAAAAGCTACAGAGGCTGGCCTGCCTGGGAGTGACCGGGGCGATGCGGATGGCTCCCACCGCTGCATTGGAGGTGATGATCGGATTGCCGCCACTGCACTTCCATATATTGAAGGAAGCTCGGCTGGTGACTTACCGACTTCTCTCTGGCGAGGACGGGGCAGGGCTAAAGTTGGCCCACAGAACTCACAGAGACTTCATTGAGGGCGATCCGATTCTAAGGATAACCATGTCAGATACCTGTAGGGTTCTGTTTCCTGATCGATGGACGTGGGATCGGGGTGGTCCGGTACTTAGGTCGGGTTCGAGCGTGTGGTATGCGGACGGGTCCAAAACGGAGTCGGGTGTGGGCTCGGGCGTATACGGTGTCCGCCCGGACACGCGTGTATATGCAACCCTTGACCCGTATTGCAAAGTGTTCCAGTCCGAAATACATGCAATAGAAATCTGTCTGAGAATCAATTTGGAAAGGGGGTATAGAAACCGCACCATCTATGTGTTCTCAGACAGCAGGGCTGCACTGCTGGCGCTCCGTTCAGCTCAGGTTACATCCAAGCTGGTCTGGAGCTGCCTTGCTGCACTTATGGAATTGGCATCGGAAAACAGAGTGATGCTCATTTGGGTGCCGGGCCATAGTGGCCATGCGGGCAACGAAGTTGCCGATGAGTTGGCGCGGAGGGGATCTGGGGCTGCCTTTCTGTGGTCTGCCTTCTTCCGCTGTGGGGGCCAGGCTTGCCTGCCTACTCGCGGCGGAATGCGGTCGTCACTGGCGGGACACGAAAGGGTGCCGTCATGCGAAAGTGTTTGTTCCGGCGTGCTCCGGCGGATTCGCTGCGGGTTCGCACTATTGCGAATTTCTTCACGGGGCACTGCCCGGTGAAATACCACCTGCATAGGCTGGGGAAGTCGGGCTCCCCCCTGTGCAGATTTTGTGGGGGTGGCGATGAGACCGCCGTGCACATTCTCTGCGACTGTCCGGCACTGGCTGTTCGGCGCCGCAATTGTCTTGGACATGGGTCCCTAAGTGTTCGGGAATTATTGTCCAACTCCCTTAGGGATATCTCCGGCTTTGTGATTGGGACGGGGATATTATAGACGGGAGAGTGGGGTGGCTACAATAAGTCAAAAATGGCTGCGGTGGCTTGGGGGGGATGCTCCTGTCCCACTCGTTCCCTTAGAATCTACAATCTACATCTACAATATAAATGCAATACAAATAAAAGTAACCAAATTAAAAATCTACCTACATAAATAAGAAAATTCATAGATTGGACTAGTTTATCCAAATTGAAAGCTATGTACCTGTATGAAAAAAAGGAAGCATTGAACTGGACTATCATAATGTCTTAAAATATTTAAAAAAGTACAATAATTATGATCGCTTTTTTATCTAAATATTTTAAATAAAAGAAAAAACTAAAAACAAAATTAATCATTATAAGTTAACATTCTAAAACATTAAAGATTAAAATAAAAGGTTAAAGTAAATTAAACTTTATTTTAAAATTTTTATTTTTTCAAATGTAATTTCAAAAAAATTACTTATAAATTAATAGTTTTTTAAGTAAAATTTTTAAATTTTTCTCTACGTTTTAAACTTTTTGGTATATATAAGTAGAGACATTTTGTGGTTCAAAACTTATTACTAATTTACAAAACTCATTAAATATTCTTTTAAAATTTACCATAAATACGAATAGCCATATAATTATAACCAAAAATATGTAATTTATTTATACAAAAGAGAAGTGAGGGAAATGAACGATTAAACGAGATATTATAATCGGTGAAAAAAAGTAGTTCGTTCAGAACAAATCAGTGAAATGAACGATATTGCCTATGACTAGTGCCATCCCATCACACAATCGCGTTTTCCAACTGCAGTACTGTAGTGGAAGGTGACTGGTGCCGCTAAATGAGAACGACAACTACAACGACTACATATGACAAAACAAATTTTCTGTGTCGTTGAATTAAATGAAATTTTAATTTAGTCATTGTAGTTGGAAATTTGACAAGCGGAACATAGTTAAACTGGAACACATTAGATTGTCAGGCTGTTTTTCAATTTATAAATAATCAAAAACAAAGATTAACTTGGGTGTAAACAAATGTATCAAATGAATGTATTTAAATTAAATAAATGAGTTTTTAATATGTATATTTGCAAATTAATTAAAACAAGTTGTTTAAACCGCTTGTCAAAAAACCATTTCCACTTAAATTGATCTTACAAAAGTAAGCAAAGTAAATATTGCAGGTAGCAAAGCAACGGACCATGTATTTTTCACCAATATATAATATTTATATTTAGAAACATATAATATTTATATACTCATAGCATTATTATAGCTAAACATGCAATGAATAAAACAGCATATAAATATTTTGTTAACTTTTCATTCCTTATTTTATCGATAAAAAATCGTTTGTTGTTTTACACATTTGTCGGTTGCCAATAAAAGTATTGTATATACTGAAACACAAATGGCAATAACTCGCTTATGTAAACGTTCAAGTAAATTTTGTATTCAAACGACATGTTGTGTGTCAAACTTCAACTTTGAAGTATTGAAGTAAATTTAGAAGTAGTGAAACGAAAAAGAAAATAGTTAAGGCTAAAAAGATGAAAACATTAAATTTTAATAAAATATTTGCGGATTCCGAATCAGATACTAGAGAACAAATAATTTTCATAAATGAAAAATTAACATCTCATTTTGCTCTCTTATACAAAATGGCTAGGGATTTAAAACGAAGAAATCTAATATGCATGGGTTAGCATTGGTAAAGTTTTTGCAAGAAAGAATGATAACTTGAAAATTATACGCTTATAAACAGATAAGAGTCTTAATTTAATAAATGCAAATTGATATTGATTTGCAAAATAGTACTTTTCCACATCACACTTATGCAAATACTATCACCAATATTCAAGATATGAAGTTTGAAAATCATAATTCACTAAAAATTTTTTATCTAAATATAAGGAGATTCAAATATAAAATTGATGATGTTACATATATGTTAGAGCAGTTAGAGTCTACTACCCATATAATTATATTTACTGAGACATGGATATTAGATGAAGATATCGATATGGTTATTCAACACTACAATAAAGTATTTTCATGTCGAAGTAAAAGAAAAGGTGGAGGTGTAGGCATATTTACCCACAACTTATTAAACTTCAAAGTTGAAAATATTTATTGCGATGATTCCAATAGCATGATTACACTTGATACAAAAAATAAAATGAATATAATTTCTGCAATTTATAGACCACCTAGTAATAAATTATATTATTAGATATAATTATATTGTTAGATATAATTATATTAGATACATTTAAAAATAAAAATACAATAATAGTTGGCGATTTTAATTTCAATATTATAAGTCCAAATAGAGATTCACTTCAATACCAAAAAATTGTAGAATCATCCGCTTTCTTCTTTTGTGATGAAAATATTACTAAGCCAGTTTCAAATACTTGTATTCATCATATACTAAAAAATAAAATTAATTTTCTTTTCTTTTATTGGATGAATATGTTAAGACATTAGATTGTTCATTATTTTGCATTGGAATAATTTATATATTTTTAAGTTAATTATTTACAAATTTTGTTATTGTATATTATATATACCTATGAATTTTATACACTCTATACGAACGATTGGGCTCTCATGAGATAAAGAATAAATAAATAAATAAAAAAAAATAATAAAATAAATGTAAATTATATGAACACAAGCATCTCAGATCATAACCTAATAATCTTGGAAATAAGTAACAACAACTTTGTAAACAAACCAGCATATGAACAGAAAAAAAATACTAAATGTCAATAAATTAAAACATCAAATAGAAAATAGCAAATTTGACACTAGTGGAAGGGTTGTCGATGTGATGTATGAAAATGTAGTAGGGACATTGCAAAATTATATTGCTAAATCTACATTTAAAAAAACATTTTACAAACATGAAAAATTTACAAAGCCCTGGTTTGATTTGGAGTGCGTTAAATTAATGAAAATCAAAAATTACTGGTATAAGAAATATAAGGAAAATGTACAAAGTCTATACTTGAAAGAAACCTATGTATTCTGGCTAAAGAAATTTACAGGGACAAAAAGAAAAAAAGAGAAATTGTACGATAATAAGAGATTTCAAAGTAGTATTAACAATCGGCAGCAAACTTGGAATGTTGTCAAGCAAATGGTCACAGATGATTATAGTTATTTACAACCAAATGAGTTTCATGCTAATCAAAACTTTTTTTTTTTATTTTTTTTTATTTATTATCTCAAGAGAGAATCAATTCTATAAAAAGTATGAAAGTTTTAAATTCAATGTAAAAAACAAAGCAATTCAAGAAACAAAATAAATTCAATAACAATGAGGAAGCAACTTCAAACAGAATAACTACACAAAATTAAAATTTTTGCACTTCTAAATTATAACAATTGAAAAAAAAAGGTATGCTAGGAATCTAAACTATATCTTATTTCTAAAAAATTCATTTACTAATTTTTTAAATTTATGTACTTCAATAATTTGTTTCATTTCATTTGGTAGTTCATTGTACATTTATAATAAAAGCTAAATTATAAATCGTATCTAAATTATTAAATCTTTTTATAGATGACGTCACTCTTATGTTGCTCGCATTTCTGGTGAAATAACTATGAATGTCGCTGTTCATAATAGGCTTCACATTTGTGTGAATATTCTTATTGATAATTAAATGCGCCGAGTAGCCAACTTACCTTTAATTAGCAAATTCAGAGGTAATATTTTATGGGTCTCATGAATCTTTCTTGTTGAAGCCGTACTTTATATCCAAATAAGTTTTTTATAGCTTTCTTTTGTATACGCTGTAGCATATTCACATCTTTTTTGAAAGTATTACCCCCAATCTGGATGGCATATGTGACGGGCGTTGAAACATACTATAATATAAGGATATTTTCATAGGCTTTGTAACTCTGTAACCAATAAGTCTGAAAATCTCAACTATTCGTCAAGCTTTTTTAATTTGTTCGTTAATATGTAACCGCCAATTTAAATTTTCATCAATGTTAATTCCTAAATATTTATAACATTGTACCAATTCTAATTTACTATTTTCATATTTTATATTTAGTACATCATCAGGCTTTCTTTTAACTATTAAATATTTAGTTTTATCAGCATTTATCGTCAATTTATGCTTATATGTACATCCATTCCTTAATCATGACAAGGTCTTGCATTATGTTTTGTTTAATTAAATGGGAAGTAGTTGCCTTGTACACTATGGCAAGGTCGTCAGCATACATGAACGGTTTTCCTTGTAGTTTAATATTTAACAAACTATTTATGTATATAGAAAATAAAGTTGGGCCCAGACTACTTCCTTGTATGACACCGTAATTAATATTGCTTACATCACTCTTTATATCCTCACATTCTGCAAAAAGTTTTCTATTTGACAAATAGCTTTTGAGCCAATTGTGATCATTGCCCTTGACACCAAGCTCGTACAGAATTCTAAGGAGTATACCCCAATCAACAGAATCAAAGGCCTTTTGCGTCAAAAAATATGCACACAATTTCATTACCAGCATCAATTCCAGACTGAATATCTGTTACAATATCAAACAATGCTGCTTGTGTACTAGATTCCTGTTTGAAGCCATACTGTTGGACAGATGTAAGATTTTCTACACTTATATAGTTAGTCAATTGAATAATAAAAATAGTTTCAAGTATTTTGCTAAGAGTAGACGAGATAGATATTGGCCGAAAATTATTAATATCAGTAATACTTCCTGCATTTTTGTATATCGGAATAACTTTGCTAATCTTTATACACTTAGGCCTTACACCTTGTTGCCATGAAGAATTTACAAAATTTGTTAAATTATCAGCTATTTCCTCTTTGCATATTTTGAAAATTGAAGCTGGAATCGGATCAGCCCCCGCAGAAGTAGTATTAGATAATTTATTTATAATTGTGAGGCATCGATTTTTATCAACTATTTCGAATTTGAACGTTTTATTCATTATAGTTTTTGGTAAATAAATGTTGTCGAAATTTTTCGCCATATTTTCTCCCACCTTACAATAAAACTGATTAAACTTATTAAGTTTTTGAAAATTCTCCTTTTGATTGAGAGATTTATTTGAGAAAAATTCATTCTCCTTAACGTTTACGTTTTGCAATTGTTTAACATATTGCCAAGTCTTTCTCGTATCATTACCACCTTTTACGAATTGGTTTTTATCATATTGTTCTTTAGTTTTTCGTTTTAAGGTTGTACATTTATTTAGCCAAAAAGTATATTTGTTTTTAAAATATTCATTTTCTCTACTCCAAAAATTCTTCTTTTCAATTAATTTTATACAATCAGTATTAAGCCACTGTGCGGAATATTTGGCTTTACTACTTTTAATATTTTTTACTGCGGTAGCACTGTTTATTATTTGTTTGTAGGGATTAATCATTTCAGTTGCTAAATCACTTACCCAGCATTTACACGTACAAGTTACTTGCAAGAAAGTTGCAATACATACAAAAATTTTACTAACCCATTGAAATATTTCTACTTGCTTGTTTAGTTGCAGTTCAACTTGCAAGAAAATTTTGCTAACTTGTACGTGTAAATGCTGGGTTACATCGGTTTTGTTTATAGGACAGTTACTCAGCTGTTGCTTGGCAGCATTCCAATTTATTTTTTTCTTAATTATTTGTTTATTTTCAGGTTTTTTTGATCAAGTTGTAATTTTATATTTTTTATTTCTACAATTATCCCAAGATGATCGGAAATATCGTGGTGAAAAATTGTTATTGTAAGCTTTGATGTAGGATCATTAATAAGTACATGATCCAGGCATGAATTGGAATCGGGCCTAGTTACCTCTTTGATGCAAAAGGAATACCCATTGGATTCAACAATTGTTTTGTATGTTTGAACATTTTTATCTAAATTATTTTTAATATTAAAATTGAAGTCTCCAATAATTAATGTGTATTTGTTTTATATGTGATTCAAATTTGTCAAAAGAAGCATCAACAAGATTTGGCGAATTTTCAGTCGGCCTATAAATTGCAGTGACATCATATGTATTTTTTCAAATAATTTTATATGAATAAAACTATTTAACTCATCACAAAATATGTCTCCAACAGAATAATTAATACTTTTGTGCACGAATAAACCTGCACCTCCTCCTCGTCTTGATTTTCTACACGAAAGTAATTTTGTATATTCATTTATTGCAACAAAGCTCCGCTCATCATCAAGAATCCAGGTTTCACTTATAATTAAAATCAATCTACCAATTTTATCCAACATATAAGTAACATCATCTACTTTATATTTTATGCTTCTAGCATTTAAGTATAACAATTTTAAGGAATTAGAATTTTTGAAATTTCATCTATATTGTAGAGATCAGATTTGACATGGACGTTGAGTGGCAAATTGTAATAAATAAATCGTGTAATATCCTAACAATTTTACTTGTTGACGTTTTTCTGTTGAATAATTTGCCTCCGCGAATTATTCTGATGAATAATTTGTTCCATGCGAATTCAATTTGTTTATTTCGTTTCATATCTCTAGCTTTTTTACGAAACAAACTAAAATATGCCGTAAGCCTTTCATTAATGAATATTTTTGAATTTTTCTGATTCCCGACCATCTATCATATTCTTTGTTAAATTCAATTTTTTAATATTTAAAAGATTTGTCTTACATTCTAATTTTTGAAATTTAACTATAATATTTTGTGGCTCACCCGATTTTTTAGACTGATGATTAGACCGGAACACATCTTAATACTGAATGACAAAATTTTAAAACTATGTAGATGAGTTCAAGAGATATTACTGCAATGTTGGTGAAAATTTGGGCAAAAAATTTTCAACCATTTACCTACCGAAAATTAGAACCAATTGTAGAATGAACTTTTCTACAATAAATTTAAAACAGATCGTAAAACTCATAGATGGTTTTGCCAACACTAACAGTTCAAGTATTGATGAAATAAAAACAAAAACAATAAAAAATTTCAAAAATATGTTGGCACAGCCTATAATGAATTTAATAAATGCTTCGATAAAAGAATGTAAAATTCCAAATGCACTGAAAATTAATAAAGTTATACCTATTTATAAAAAATCATGTATAAAATTTGATATAAAAAATTTTCGACCTATTAGTATAGCATCTACATACATATATTTAGTAAAATTATTGAGACATACATATATTAGCAATCAATTAACAAATTACTTATGTATATAATGAAAATCTTACGTGTGAGTCACAATATGGTTTTACAAAAAAGTCGAATACTAATGCTGCATTATTTGATGTAATAGCTTATATACAAAATGGAATTAGTTCTGGAAATAAATTATGTGCCACTATCGATAGAAATGTATTAATAAGAATATTGTTTGAATGTGGTATAAACGGAAAAGAATTAGAATGATTCCAAAATTACTTTAAGGACAGAAAACAATATTCACAATGCGAAATATTAAAAAGCAGAATCGAAGGAATTGACTTTGGTGCTATACAAGGTAGTGCACTAGGACCAGCGCCATTTTCATGTTATATATGTAAGTAGTATTACTAAACTTGACTTACATATGTTGTGATAAAATATTTTTGTATGTGGATAACTTGGTGTTTGTATATCGAGAAAGTAATGTTTCTATTCTACAAGAAAAAACTAATATAGATCTTCAAGAAATAATGAAATGGATGTATCTACACAAACTTACAGTCAATGTTGGCAAAACCACATATGTATATGTTATTAAAAGTACAAAATATACTAATAAAATACGATAATATTCCCATAAAAAAGGTCTGTAGAAAATAGGTAAAAGAGTTCCATTAACCATGAAAAAATCCCTATACTACAGCTTATTTCTTAGTATAATAACGTATGGTATCAGCATTTGGGGTAATACATACAGTAAAAATATAAACAAGTTGCAGGTAATACAAAACAAGGAAATTAAAAACTTATATGAATTAGAAAAAAGAATGCCAACTAATTTAATACACAAAAATTATGAAATACTCAAATTAGATGAATACAAAATTTTTGTGCAAGTATTGCAAGTGTATTAAATGAAAAATAATAACATAAAAAAAGTAATACTGTGTTAACAATGAACTTCGAACTGCATCAATATAACACAAGATCAGCAAATCATTTACGCTTCACCAGGGCAAACAATCATAATGGTCTTGAACCAATTATGAAATCGGCAATATTTCAATACAATAGATTACCTGAAAGCATCAAATCTCTAACTGAAATAAAACTTAATAAAGTTGGGTCAAACCAATGGTTTGTATTGTAGCACTTTTCCCTTCAACAAGTGAAAATTCTGCTTTTAAATACAGTCTATGTATACCTATCACACTATTAAAATTATTTTCATTCATATACAAAACTCTTTCTAGGATTGCATATATTTAGGATGAACGATTTATGCAGTCTGAAATAAAGCAAAAATTAATATAAAAAGGGGTTAACATAATGCTCGATTTTAAGGGTTAATTGTGTGAGTTAAGGAAAATAATTATATTTTTTAATGTCATGGAATTTACCGTTAGCTTTTTGCGTTTATAGAAATTTGAAAAAACGTACGATTTCGGAAATATAAGGTGTCAAAAATTCAAATTTTACAAATTTCAAGGGGCGATAACTTGAAAGGGGGTGGAGATGGAAAAAAATTTTCTTCTAACGAAATGAACTATTTGTTAATGTCTAAAAGTCTCTAAAATTTCAAGCTTCTACAAGCTGGGGTCTAGAAGAAAAACGACATCAAAAATTTGGAAAAAAAAGACTTTAGATAACGGTAAATTTGAATGCTTATGGTTTCATTGCAACAAAAAGTTAAAAAAAGGCCATTTTTAAGGTTTTGGGGGGGTATAACTTCTGGAGGGGGGGAGATAGGTAAAAATTTTGTTCTACGGAAGTAAGTTTCTAGTAAAGATCTATGTACATATAAAATTTCAGCTTTCTATCTTCAAGGGTGTAGAAGTTTTGTAAACAAAAAAAGTGTCCACGGACGGACAGAGTGAAACTAATAAGCACTTTTTTCAAAAAATTTTTTGGAAAAGTGCTAAAAATGAAATGGAAAAAGAACTACTTAAACAATACAACGAATAACGAGCAGCAAACGGAATAAATAAATAAAAAATTTTTGATAAGTTTAATGTTTGATAAACTCATAATTAATTTTCTTTTTTAAAATTAAAAATTGTACTTTTCTGAATTTTAATTAGCTATATACATATATAAATTTTATGAATTTTTGTTTTTCAATTTATTATTATATTGCTTTATTTTTTTTTTAACTTTTCTTTAAATTTAATGAATTATTATTAGTAATGGAAAATGTACCGATTATTTTACATTTCTTTAAATTGAATTTGTATATTAACATACTTATTAAACAACACTCTGTATGAGCAAAATTGCTCTCTTGAGATATGAAATTAAATATAAAATAAAATAAATAAACAGAGATTTCAGTTATTTTTATGATAATGATAAATATGCGAAAAGTTTTATGGAAAGCGGCGTGTCAATGTTAATCCAGTATTCAGAGTGCCAAGAATTGTACAAGTTACTCGGTGTAAGATTTGTGTTCTTTTATTGCAAATTTTGCCACCTGTATGGATATCTTTCTTGCTTGCCAAAACAATTTGGCAAATTTAATTTTACTAAATTTTACTAAATTTTTTAAATTTAATTTTAATATTTAAAAATATTGTTGACCGAAATGTTTAGTAAAACAGTATGTGTAAACCTTGATGCAATTTTTATTTTGGCAAACGACCATAGTCTCCGCATGGGTGATCCGTTTCGTTACCCTTGCATAACAAATGTAACACAGTGCTCGAAAGAAAACAACGGTCTGCAAATTGCCAGTATTTAACAATATGTAATTATCAGCTTATGATATTTATATATTATATACATACATACATATATTATACATAAATCCAGACCTATCATGAATTTCGTAGCTCTGAAATTCGGAAAATTACGATTATAGGCCTTTTCATAAACTCAGTATATCGCGATATATAGCGAATACTGCACTATATATCTGTTCATATCGAATATTTCTGTTCATAAACAAATGTTGCTAATCAATTTTGTTTATAAACATTGTTAATGTAGGACAAAAATATTTGTATTATCATGGCTAGCGCAGTTAAATCAGCTGCACTCTTTTTTTACTAGTTTTTGGTTTGGTTTTATGAAAAAGCCTTATATTATTAACTAGTCGTGTGTGCTTGCATTGCAAGCCTTGCAAGTATTATGCCTGTAGTTTTGAAATTGTGTTCCATTCTATGACTGAGATATTTTAAGTTTACTTTATTTTTTTACACACCCGTAATATACATATAGATATGTTTTTTCCTAATAAATAATAAGATAAAACTTAAAATAAGAAAAGATCCAAAATTAATTACCAAAAAATACATAAATAAACAAATAATTAGTTCGCGTACCTTTTGAGTAATTTATTTTAGAACCTCGCTTTGAGTTATGTCGCATAAAATCGTAAAATACCTTTTACAATAAGCACTTTAAGCGATAAATAACTGTATACGCATAAAATAATTCGCTACTAAAATGCATGCACGTATGAATTTGGAGTTTATAATACATGCGAATAAAACGCGTGACTGTAGAATGAGTTAACACTAATCCTAACGTATATAGGGTAATGCGTATAACATACGATTTCTATGCAAAAAGTCCCAAGTTCGACCCCTGAAAAATGCGATTTGCCAGATGAACTTTTTTTTATTGATAATTTTATTTTTTTTAAATTAAAATTGAAAAAGCTTCACCCTTACAAATCAATATCAGCGAGTTTCCGTTCTAAATGTTTTTTTGAAAATACCCTATTTGTAAAAAGTTTAATGCAATAGAATAACATTTTCTTATAAAATATTGCCCTAAAAATATATTGTCAAGAAGTTTAATGTACACTACATATGTTTTGCTTACTCATACATTTTGCAGCAGATCACAAAAAGAATGCATAACTAAATGCGCACGTACATACATACTTATTATAAAATAGTGTAGATTTTATTACAACTTTACAATTTTCTTAAGAAAGTGATCACTTTTTGTTATAACTCACACTTCCAAATATGAATTTACATACAATATTTATACAACCAAAAGTAAATGAAAAATTACCCCTACCATATGTAGTACCATTTTGTAAAAAACGGTCACAAAGCACCTTGGGAGGGGGTGAAGGGGGAGGGCGGGTGGAATTAAGGCTTTTTCTGGGACCCTGGAGGCAAGAAACCGTATCTAATGCCCTTTTTCCCATGTCTCTAGCACTTCTAGAAGTACCCGTACTTTTTGCCACCTGAGAAGTAGCTATATATATATGTATAATGTAAAATATGATGGTTTTTGATGAGTTATACGAAATATGAATAAAATATAGAATTATAAAGGAAAATTCAAGGTACTGCGTAGCCTGGTGGGTAGCGTGTTAGTCTGATAATCAGAAGGTTATTGGATCGATGCCAGCCTGGATATTGTCGTATTTTTCTTTTTTGGATTATTTTAAAAAATTTTTTTTTAATTTGTTTAAATTTTTGTTTTATTTTTTTTTAATATATAACAGATAAATATTATTATAAAAGTTTAAAGAAAATTTCCAAAAAAATATTGTTATAATAGTTAAGTACATAAATATGTATATTTTTTTTAAAGCTTCCCATCTAATTTTTTTTAAGCTTCCTATATGAATTGAATAATATTCAAAACTGTGGTTTGGCATATAGAAACACATAATAATTATTAAATCATGGGGGTAATATACATAAAGAATTTTTCAAATAAAGAAAAGATTTAGGCAAAAATAAAATAATAATTGTATTCAAATATATGTATGTATGTACATATGAATGTAATTTTTCAAATAAAGAAAAGGTTTAGGCAAAAACAAAATAATAATTTTATTAAAATATATGTATGTACATATGAATGTATTTAAAATTTAGCATTTTTTCGCTTAGAACAATAAAAATAAAATTCTAACTACATATATTATATTCTGTATGTATGTATATTTTTTTAAAGTTTGATGACGAAACATAATATTGAAAACAACAACAAATGAAGCATTATTATTCAGATGCCACAAAACATCTGATGTCTTTGACAAAAGCTGACATTTATTTACGTTAAAATTATTTCGATTTTCCGAACCAAAAATATGTGAGATCATTATAATTTTCAAATATTACTTATTTCTCGGTTTGTGTTTCTAATAAAAACGTAAAATGTATCATTTATTTCTTGCTTTGTGTTTCTAATTATAAAAAGTATAAAAGAAAAACGTGCTTTTGGTATACAAAAATTTTTCAGAAAATCCTAAAATAGAGCTATTTCGGCGCTAAAAAGTTCCAATGTCAGATTTTTCTGGGACCCTGGAGGCAAAACCCTATCTAATGCCTTTTGTCCCATGTCTCTAGCCCTTCTAGAAGTACCCGTACTTTTTGGTACCTGAGAAGTAGCTATATACATATATATATAATATAATTACAATTTGCTAAAATTCTGCTCCGAATATTCGTAATGGAGTAATTATAAAATATGTGCGTAGTAAAAATTGCTGTCAAAGTCTACGAAAGAAATAATCACTCGTTACCAGCAATATAAAGTGTTTGCTTCAAATTTCAGTTTTCGATTTTTATACCTTTACGGACGTATGTTCAAAGGTATTCTAAATTTAACTTGTCGGTTGTTACGCTAAAAAATAATGGTCTCATTATGTTTTTGATCAGCGTAGATTTAGCTTTGTGTGTCCGCCAAAGTTAATTGAGCTAAGTTCACAAAATTTTTACAAATGATTTATTATAGTAAATGCCAAAACCCTGTTTAAGTTTTATATGATCGGGGTACTGGTTCGTGTAGCTACCATACAACTTCAAAATTTATTTGATTATATCCTAGAAACTATAAAAGCTCTGGTATTGAATTTTAGTATGAACAAATATATTAGAAGGGCCAATGTGTTTAATAAAAGTTGTTAAAATTGTTTGGCACCTTCTGGTAGCTGCCATACAACTTCAAAAGTTATTTGACTTTATCTCAGAATGTCTATAACATCTGTGATAGCGAAATTTCACACATTCGAATATGTGTATTATTAAGACAAATGTGTTTGGTAAAATACAATTAATATGGTTTGATAAAATTAATACGGTAATAAAATATTTTAAAGCCATATACCGTCCCATAATCAGCTATTGCAAATGTATTCGCATATAGGAAAACAAATTCCTTGGGGTATCCCAAAGTTGACACGGTCAGCTCTATTTTTTCTGGCTTTGTTTAAAGTTCTTCAACACAGCTACCATGAAAGGAAATTAATTCTTGTTTGCTAACTTTTATTTTTCACTTTTCAAAAAATAAAAACAAAACTGCAATACTCCTATTTTTAAAAAATATTCTTATGAAAAAGTTTTACTTGTATACAACGAGGTGATGTGGCGAATTTTTTTATTTAACAAAATATTCAATTCAGACATAGCTACTTTTCAAATGTACGTATGACATACATTGCTTCACTTAGTCGCCACCTTCTTTTTTTTCTTTGATTGCATCTTTGAATCTCTCCTCAAAAAGCGACAATTCAGAAATTAAATCAGTTATAGCACCCATAAAGGCTTCTTGGGGTGAATAATCGGACGTAGTTTGAATTCTTATGACAAACTTATGTTCCAGCGGATGAGGAACTTTATATCCAGCGAATAATACGTTAGGATCTTTAAGCAATTGCTTACGAATCCTACAAAAAAAAAGGAATTAAGTTGAAGATCAACGATTACTCTCGCTTTAAGATTTTTGTATACATATTCCCCAAGGTATGATCTTCCTTATTTACTGTGAAAATAGCCGCATTTGTAACTTTTGTATCAAGTTCTTTTATAATTTTCTTTTCACCTTCGTATAACAAAAAGGATTCAAATGTTGGTGGTGCGTTCATAATTTATTTTTTGCAGAAAGCAAATTAAGGTTGAATAATTAACTTAAATATACTATTTCTTATTATTATATTATGCCTGTTTCTTATTATTATATTATCCTTATTTCTTATTGAGTTACACTTAGCACTTAGGAATCAGCTACAGTGCGAGAAAATGTATTTTATTAACAACTGGCCCTAGCAGGCACGTGCAATTTTAATCGATTTTCTCAAAAAATCGATTTGACTACTATTCATCACCAAATGAATAATTCATATTTATGAGTGTACACAACACTTGAGCGTTATTATACTCTGCACTTCGTGAAGGTATATTAACTTTGGTATGGAGTTTGTAACTACTTGAAAGAGTCATCTGCGGTATGGACATATATACATATATGTATATTCTTGGTCAGCGTAAAATTCTGCGTTGATTTAGACATGTTCGTCCGTCTGTCCGTTCGTCTGCCCGATCGCACGATAACTCAAAAAGGACGAATCCTATTGTAATTGGACTAATTCGGACAATGGGTTCGGGTAGCTGCCATACAACCCAAAGCGTTTATTTTAAATATTTCGAAAACTAATAAAGGTATAAATATAAAATTTTGCGCACATGTCTCCAATTATACTCTACAAAAATTTTTTATATTCGGAAAAATAATAAAATCAGATTTATGAAACTTGCCAGTCATGTATCAAATTATTGGTCAGATGTATTTCTGAAGTCTTGGTTGAATTTATTGACAAGTTCGAGTAGCTTCAATACAAGTCTAAAAGCTTATTTTAAATATTTGTAAAAATAATAAAGTCAGATTCATGAAACTTGGTAGTTGTGCGTCCAATTATAGATCAGATATATTTGTGAAGTTTTAGTGGAATTTATTGACAGGTTCGGCTACCTGCCATACAACTCCAAAAGCTAATTTGAAATATTTGGAAAAATAATAATGCAGATTCGTAAAACTTGGCAGTTGTGTGGTCAGTTATAGGTCAGAAATATCCGTGAAGTTTCTATGGCATGTTTTCGCAGGTTCTAGTAATTGCTATACAACAACCAAAGGTGCAGGGTATAATTAAATCGGTTTATACCGACTGAAACGATTTTGCTTGTTTTTATTAGCATCTGCCTCATTTCTTTTTTCTCATTATCGACTTAATAAAAAATTAGTTTTGCATCTTTAACTACCTTAACTTTCTGTTTAACGAGTTTTAACTCCTATGAGTTAAAATCTATATGCATAAGCATAGCGAAGAAAACAAAAACTTTCATATCCCGTGAAGTTTTTTCTTGATCTGCGCATATACTTTCGATGTGATGCACAACTGAATTACAATGAAATTTTACAGCTATACACACAATCGCGAATTATCTGGTTTTATTTCTATTGTAATCATTGAGATCATTGAAACTAATCTGGAATGTTAGTTTCGGAAGGCAAAAGAAAATCAGATTGAAAAAATTCCGATTGAAAAATGTCCATAACAGTTTCGTGTATGTATATATAATATTTTAATTGGTATATATAATTACTGATTGACATCAGACATTGCCACTACCCTATTTTCGTCATACTTATTGTCACAATTTTTAAAAGTAAAATGACGGTAATAAATTTTTTTTGAGGATTTGTATGTAAATTTTAAGTTCCGTAGCAAAATTTTGACACACATATTGACGTAAAGCCTGAGCTTATATGTAAACAGTCATCAGAATTTATCGTAGATTTTGACGTATTTCTAAACAGTACAGAATGTGAATACTTGTAATAGAGTAATCATAAATTACGTTCGCAGTAAAAATAACTCTCAAAAGTCTACGAAGGTATAATCACACTTTACAAGCAATTTAAAGAGGGTGTTTGTTTTAAATGTCAAAGTTTTTAATTTTTTTTGTTTATATTTGAGTTCTTCTAACATTGAGGAAACGAATTCATATTTGCTAAATATAATTTTTTTTCACTTTTCAAAAACAATCTAAAACAAAAAAAAAAAACTGCAAAACTCCGTTTTTAAAAAACATCCTTTTTTGTGAAAGTTGTGTACTTAAATAGCAACAAAAAAACATAAATAAGCACTTGACAGTTGAAATTGAATACAGATTTTGACATTCCGGAAAATTGTGTTGCTATTGCTATTTCATAATCTCTACGAAAGGAATTTGTGATAATTTAAAAGTCTAAGTTCGTAATTCGTAGAATTCTACGAGTGGAATTCATGATAGGGCTGTTAGTATATCGTAATTGATAATATGATATCCGTAATTTTTTGAATTTCAGAGCTACGAACGAAATTCATGATAGGGCATCAGCATCAACGAAGGGACAGCAGTCCTCAACAAAAAACAACAGGCAATAGCATTTCAGAGGTAGTAAGTCATCGGAGATCTACAAGAATGAACAACAGGACAAAAAGACCAAGGATGAAGAATCGAAAGTAGGTTGTTGTACTTTTATGGCAGCACTATTGGTGCCATAAAAGTACAACAACCAGATACACCAATTATGACATCGTCCTCAGTCCTCACGGTGGCACAAAAACCAACAGACAAAGGACATCACTATAAAAATAGACAGCGAAATAATTCGAAAAGAACAGTCTAAAAAAATCAAAGACTTGGAAATGCTTTGTCAAGAGCTCAAAAGAGAAATAAGTGAACTTAGATCTGTAAATAATGATCTTAGAAACAAACTAAGTAGCCACTCAAAAGAAAAAGAAAATATGCCAAAAAAATACTTCACAGATAAGGAAGAATTAGCCAAAGAAATTGAATGGAAAATTTAAAAGAATCTGGGAAAGAAAAGGAAAGCAGGAAGCTCTACAGAGATAGGTAACAACAATCAAAAAAACTCCTCAGAAAATACAATTGTAGTATTAATGTGACATCATATCCTGAGCCTGATAGGGGAGCAAAACACAAGCCTTCACCAGTAATTTTAAATAACATAAACGATTACAACACAGTCAAAAGTATTCTAAAGGAAAAAAATATACGCTACGAAGTGAAAGTTTTAAACAACAAACAGCTGAAGGTAAAGGAAGGAAACCACGCTAAAACAGTAAATGAAAAGAAATTCGAATGGTATACATACGAAAACAAACTTACAAGGCCAATTAAAGTGGTTGCAAGGGGTCTTCACCCATCATGTCTGCTAGTCATGGGCAATATCGTTCATTTCAGTGATTTTTTCTAAACGAACTACTTTTTTTGGTTTACTTCTCTTCTGTATATGTATATAATTGCATGTTTTTTGGTTATAATTATATGGCTATTCGTATTTATGGTAAATTTTAAAGAAAATAATATGTAATGGGTTTGTAAATTAGTAATAAGTTTTGAACCACAAAATGCCTCTACTTATATAAATCAAAAAGTTTGAAACGTAGAGAAAAATTTAAAATTTTTACTTAACAAACTGTTAAGTTATAAATAATTTCTTAAATTTGAAGAAATAAAAATTTTAAACTATTTGAGTTTAAATTTATTATTTCTTATAAGAAATTTATTGAATAAAAGTAATTGTAATTATCTTTATTTTTAATCCACGAAAAAAAAAGCAAAAATTCTATTCTAATTTTTTTAAACTTTTGTTTAAATTACTTTAACCGTTTAAACTTAATGGGCTAGAAAGTTAAATCATAATGATTAATTTTTTTTTAGCTTTTTCTTTTATTTAAAATATTTAGGCAAAAAAGCGATTATAATTATTATCTTTTTTTGAATATTTTATGCATAAATAGAAGACATACAGGTACCTTTCAATTTGAATTAGTTAGTCCAATCTTTCAATTTTCTTATTTAGATAGATTTTTTTTGACACTTTTCTTTGTATTGCATTTATATTACGAAATAGGCACATGTGACGTGGATCAGTCAGTTTTATTTGTATTACATGTTACTTATATTTCGTTTTTCTTTGGATTACATGTAGCCATAGGCTATTTAATATATTGCTCAATTTTATTTGCATTGGATTTCATTTATACTTCATGTCACGTTTTGTACAATACTTTTATTTGTATTGTATATTATATTAGTAAGGTAAGTGATTCGGTCACTGGTATTTGTATAGAATAAAATTTTATTTACTTCAGGTCTCGTTCGTTTTTATTTGTATTGGGTTTAGCATATCGTTCAATTGTACTTGTATTGTATTTATATTTTCAACTGATTCGGTCATTTTGGTGTGTATAGTATATCGTTTATTTTACTCTTCATTTGCTATTATAAATATTGTATATGTGTTATTTAGTATGTCGTTCAATTTTATTTGTATTAGGTAATATTAATTCAGAGAGAAATCAGGAAAAATATAAAATATATATCAATTACCAATTGTAAATAAAATATGTATATGCAGTAATTTTTTTTAATACATAACCAAAAAAGAGAATGAAATTCTTAGTGAACGATGAACGATTCATTTTTAAAGAAGTGAACTAATCAGGTAAGTTCAGTGAAGTGATTCATTTTTGAAGATTAGTTCGTTCGCGAACGACACATGACTAGTGTCTGCCAGAATATGTTGTGGAAGAACTAAAAGAAAAGGGCTTCAAAATACACGTAGAATTTAATATAGCTAAAAAAATTAGAGAAGATGATAAAATAAATTAATGTCTTTTCCCGCTTTTTTTAGACAATGGGAAAATAAAAAAATATTTATAATATCACGATATCCAAAGTACGAAAGTTAAAATAGAGGTTCCCAAAAAAAACGGAGAGACTCCACAGTGTAAAAGATGTCAACGCTATGGCCATACTACAAAGTTTTGCAGCAGAGAGATGACATGTGCAGGAAATTACCTGACAGCTTCCTGCTCAAAGCCAAAATCAGTCGCACCAAAATGTTCAAATTTCAAAGAATCTTATCCAGGCAGTTACAAAGGATGTGCGGCAGCCATAGATCTACAAAGAAGAAAAAACATAAACAAAGATATAAAATAGTAAAGTCAGCCGAAAGTATTCACATCAGCGAACGTAATAAGTGATGTGACATACTCCGATAGCACTGCACAAAAAAACTTAGAACTCAAACGGCGTTCTCAATAAAAAATTACAATTAGAAACTATATTAAAGTTAAAAAATATAGATATATGTCTTACATCAAAATGCCACAATGTCAAAGAAATTATCCATAAAGAAACAAATATTCAAGGAAATGATCCAATTACTGGAGGACAGATTTATTCTTGGAGGCGATTTCAATGCAAATCATAGTGAATGGGGTTCCAGGATGACATTGACAAGAGGCAGAGAGTTTAGACAAGCCATAAGAGAAACTGGAGGTGTATTTAACTTCACAGGTAAGCCGATCTACTGACCCACAGATCTTAACAAAGCACCTGACCTTTTGGATTTCTTTATAACAAAAACAGTGGCAGAAAATTTCGTCACTTCGAGGACAGCTATGATTTTGAATGCAATCATTCTGCGGTTATCTTGGGTGAGCGAGAAGGTGTTGAAAAAAGAAAAACCTTCTCTCTCTAACGCAACTACGGACTTGGAAAGTTTTAAGCTAAACTTAGAAGCAGAAGAATAGAATCTAAGAATAGACCCAAATGTAGTACTGGATACAGAAGACGATTTGGAAGCAGCCGTAAAAAAAGTTGCGGAAGATATATAAAATGCAGCATTGGAAAGCATAAAGTTCAGAACGAAAATCTGATTACAATGAGCCCAGACACATAATAGATATGATAAGTCAAAAACGTAGAGCCAGGAGAAGATGGTAGCAAATACGAGATGCAGCAGATAAGAATATTTTAACGTAAATAATAGATCACAAAACTTAAAAAAATTGATTAAAGATATGAAAGAAGAGCCAGTTCAGAAATATTACCAAAGTTTAATTGCTGCGAAAAAAACAAAATACTGACTGAAGAAAGCAACGAGGAAATTGAATAGGCCAATAGAACACTCGGCGCCAATCAGGAAAAGGCACGGAACTTGGAGGCGTAGCGACAAGAAAAAAGTGGAAACATTTTCTGATCATCTATATGATACACTTACATCGAACAACATAGAATCTGATATCAACTTAAGCTTAAGATCAACTCATTTTTTAGACAGGCATAAAATAACATTCCTCAATTAAAAAGAAATATCAAAGAAAATAAAAGTTCTACGGGCGACCCGGGATTTGGTTTAATCAACGCCGAAATATTAAAGCAATTACCTAAAGAAGCGATATCATTCCTAACTAAAATAATGAATGCTACAGTCAAGCTGAGGCATTTTCCAGCAACTTGAAAAGTAGCTGAGATAATTATGATACCAAAGTTGGAAAAGCAGCTTACCGAAACGACATCATATAGACCAATTTCGTTACTTCCAGTTATTTTGAAGTTGTTTGATAAACCATTCCTAAGAAGATTCAAACATGTGATTGAAAATGGCAATATAATTTCAGTGCTTCAGTTCGGGTTCAGAAAGCAACACTCAACAATAGAACAGGTTCATCGAATAACGGATATTATTGAAAATACTCTAGAAGAAAACTGTATTTGTTAGTCAGTGTTTCCTGATGTGCCGCAAGCATTTGATAAAGTATGGCATGAAGGTCTTGTTTATAATTGCAAAAAGCTTCGTTGAAATAATAGAATCCTACTTGGGAAAAAGAGTCTTTTACATCAGGTAAGAAAAAGATAGATATGAGTAGAAAAGCAGGTGTGCCTCAAGGCAATATCTTGGGACCAGTCCTGTATCTGCTGTTTACTAGTGATATCGCGAAGATGGTTAATATAACGATGGCAACTTTTGCGGACTTAGCAGTTGCAAGAAAAGTAAACGAAGCTGCGTATAAACAACAAAGGGCCAAGGATAGGATTCCCCAGTTGTGGAAGAGTTGGAAAATTAAATTAAATGAATCCAAATCTTCACACGTCAACTTTACTAACAAAAAAATAGAAACACCTCTTCGGATTTCAATAAATGACGTTACTATTCTACAATAAAATTAAGCCAAATACATAAGAATGATACTAGATGCGAAATTGAGATGGAAAAAGCATGTCAAGAAAAAGAGGGGTGAACTGGAACTAAAGTATGCGGTGCTAAATTGGCTAATTGGCCATAATTTTTCGATCTCCACGCACAATAAAATTTTGATCTACAATCAAATATTAAAGCTGGTCTGGGCTTACGGTATTCAGATATTGGGTATTGCAAAGCAACTTCATATTTAAACTATTCAAACGTTTCAAAATAGAGTATTACGCAATTTTATCGGCGCCCCCTGGTACGTTATATTCATAGAGATCTCAAGATTCCTTTCATTACAGACGAAATAAGGAAAAGGGCTGCCAAAAAATTCGTCCGAACATGCCAATGAAGAGATGGAACGTTTAGCTGACGATCAAAATTTTGTTAGACGACTCAAACGAACGAAACCCCTTGAATTGTGTTAGGGTAACATCTATTACTTATCAAATATTCCCAATGGAATTTGGGTAGATCATAGAGTTCTTTAGAAAAAAATAAAGTGGTCAAATTCATATTAATGACTAGTTTTAGTTTAAACAGTGCGCCGGTAAGCACTGTAAGTAAAAAATGGATAATATATATTTATAACTAAAAAAGATGCCTAAGTAAATCCCTTTTTGATGTAGCGCCATTGTCATTCGGTTCACTTTTAGTATTTACATATGTAGTACTTTTTTTTTATTTCTAAAAAAAAATTTTGCTAATTTTTTTAAATAAAACAGAAAATTTACAATAACTTTTTTTTTGACACAGCTAATATTTTGTCATCGATACCAAACCTACGGTCTTAACACCACAACATTTTTTTTGGCTCTACATCAAATTGAGATAAGTGGACGACAAATTTTTTCTAAAGGTCCAAAATGCTTTGTGTTTTATAATTTCCCTTATTTGTTTTAACTTTAATTTAGAACCAGACTGAATTTTACTTAGTGAGAGTAACTTAAAGTGATAAATAATCATTTTCTTATTTTTTCCTTTTAGCAGTTCTTTGGAATGATTAATTTTGCATGCTATGGCACTGAAAAAAGTTTCGGTGGAATCCAAAACACAAACATCTATTTTCACTTTATTTATTAGAATTGTTCTATTCCTACTTATTGGGCTTGGAAATTTTGGCGAATAATTTTTGTGCATAACACAGTTTTCTTTCACTACAAGTAATTTAGAAGAAAATAGAAATATTATAATAATTACTATGCATATAAAATATTTTATCTCATATTTTTGAATATTTCTACAGCAGGAAAAAATAATTTTTGTATGAATGTATGATTAACGCTGAAGTAAAAAATGGTCTTTGGATATTCCTGAATTACAGACTTTCATTTATTAAAAAATTCAATGATTTTTCTTGGGATGGGAAATCTGTGTTTTGGTAATGTTTGCTCCATACATGGAAGACAACATTTATAATAGTCCATATATTTTATAGTATTATTAATAGTCCATATTTATTTTTAAATTCTTTTGTTCAACATTAAGTACTACTTTTTTCATTTAATTTAACGTTATTTTAATTTTATTTTATTTAACGTTAAACATATATTATCTATGCACATTAACATTATTTAACACAAATTTTTATATGTTTTAGTTAAATTTTTTTTTCTGATTTGAAAATACAATTTTTTTGCGTACATATTCAACCGCATAACATCAACTGACAATAAAATCTTAAGATATTACATTAAAAATAACAATGCCGCCAAGTAATAGGGATCTGAAGCTTTTTGAGCTACAACAAAAATTGTTCGAATTTGGTATACCGTGCGAAAAATATTCTGAAATCAAATATAAATAGAATATTCTAAAAATACTAGTTTCTATTTGGTTATAAAAAAACATTTTTGTGTTGTTTTTCCGCTTGATATTGCGTTGTTGTATGATGTGCTTCATTCAGAATTCAATAAATAAATAACAAGAAAAAAAAACAGGATAAATAGGTTAATAGATTCATGAGTTCACTTCAAAAAAATTTGGATTCATAACTGAAAACAAAAGAGGTTCAAATTCTAATCAGTACACTATAATAATTATACTTAATATTTTAAACCTTAATATAAAAAAATATTAATATAAAACTAACGGCCCATATGATCTTATAATATTCGATATTGTACACTAAGAAAAATAGATAATAAATATCAATAACATACAGAATTTAGTATGAAAAAAACCTACGGCAGGCTGGTCACCATCTACTCCAATGATCTGTTAAACTGATGCTTGACAAGTTAACTGAAAGGTCCTAATGCTGGGAGTGAAGAAAGGAAAAAAGAATTTGAAACGAACAGCTTTTTTTTTTGTAATTAACCACAAAACCTTCCAGTCGAATTTAGTCATACTTCAGAAATTCTTTGGAAATTAATAATATTAATAATAAAATTTTAATACTATATTAGGACAAAATGTTTAGGTGAAATATACAATTGAATTTCTACAATTATATACAATATTAATTATAAATGATGGTTGAATTTAAGTGTTACTCAAGTTTACTCAAGAAGAATTTAAGGGTCTCAAAAAAAGGTTTTTTATAGCAGTGAACATGTATTTTATAAAGAAAATCAACAGTAAAGTTGATTCTATTAAATATGCAGTAATAACAAAACGTTCTCAACCAATTTCCTAAAATCAGTGAACAGAAGGTTGGAAAACAGATTTCTTAATTAACTTAACTTTCCAGCTGACAAAAATAATTTTAAAACTCTTAACAGTTCGACTTCCAGCCATCTCTTCCAGTTAACGAGGCGCCGAGGATTTAGATCTAAGATATTCCTTTTGCCCACATTCTCACAGTGCCTGCGGATGTATGCAAGTATCTGCAACTGTTCAAGTGTCTTTCAGCCGTTCGAAAGAACACATTCCTCACCCATGTCATAGTTTTACATGTCAGGAGTTGCGCCACTTATAGCATACACCCACTTCATGATAGACGGGGACAGCCCCGTAAACTGAGTGCCCGAGTGGCTCACGTATTTATAGATTCCTAGTACCTTCCCGCAAAAAGTTTAGAAATAAATAACCACGCCTACATTTAAATTGTGTATTCCAGATTCCTTCTCCTAGTGAAGAATGTTAGTGTCGTCTTGCTTGAGTTAAGTTTGAAGCGCAGTGTCATCTTAGGTTAGGTTAGGTTAACGCATCCATCCGAGGACACCTAGGTCTCTGGTATTTACATTCGCCAGGTCCGTAACTTGCAGGAAGAATTGCGACTCAAGGAACCTCTGTTAAAGCAGCCCTGCAGAGGTCGTTAGCGAGGTTTTCCATCTCCCTGGCGTGTTCGCTTATCAGACAGTGCCCAGTTATAACTCTTAGCACACCGCCAATGTCTCGTTGAGGGAGGGACAACAGATCTGCCGCGCAGATCCAGCCTAAGCTAAAATTGCCTTGTCGCCCGGCATGTCTCCTAATCCCCCACTTGCTATTGACCTACTCTATCGACGCATTGCGTTCCAATAGCTTGCGCGTACTCAGGCATCCCTAAGTCCTCCTTTTCAGGTAGGACCCCAAGAGTCATACCATGCCTCGCGAGTTTATCCGTCCTGTAGTTACGCCTAATTCTACTATGGCCCTCGTAGCCTCGATTATAGCAACCACCTCCTCCTGAAAGACGCTGCAGTGGTCTGGAAGACGAAAGGAGATCTCCAACCCAGGTTCTATGGAGTAGACGCCCCCCAACCCTTTTGTTCAGTTTGAATCCATCCGTGTAAAAGTGAATAAAACCGCCCCAAATGTTGCCTTCTCTCCTCCAGGTTTGTTTGATAGGAGCAAAGTGCTAAAATTCGTTGCAGATGAAAGTACAGGAGTACAGAAGTGAACCTTCTGCGGCACAACCCCGCGGGTCTTCAGTATGGCAGTGTGCCCCACAGGGCCGCCGAAACATTGTGATGCAGCACCACAGTGTACTCTCCAGAGATCCCTTCTCTCCAGGGATTATATATGAAATTTATGTAGCTATGTAGCTCACAAGCGAATTCAGGGCCGTCTCCGTCGACTTGCCCCTGCAACACGCATGCTGTGACAATAGGTTTGGGTCTAAGTTATTCCGTATGTATGCGCCTACCAGTTTTTCCAGGATTTTTAATAGAAATAATGTTAGACTGATTGGTCTCTGAGCCTTAGGAATAAAGACAACCTTAGCTACATTCCAGAGTCTAGGTATGTAAGTTATGTCAATGCAGCGCTCAAAGATTACTTTGAGTCAGGGAAGTATAACCTTCGTTGCGTTTTTTAGCAGGAAACGCGGACTTGAATGGCTGGAATCAAGGCCCCGAATATAGTCTGGACAATAAGTCCTGTCCATGTTACCCCGGTGTCCCAGCCCTGGGTAGGTGGGAAATGCGTAGACATCAGTAGCCTCAGAGATTCCTCAGCAGAGTTGCTCCATTGATTCCCAGGAGTCAGCAGGTAATTGATCCCACTGTGTCGTTTGCCAGGACTCTTCTTAGTCTTGATGCCTCTGCGCTCCTGACCGCAGAATGTTCCAGGACCGTCTTTGCGGTCTCGTCAGTTCGCTTGTGTACACTTTGAGGTTATCCTTATATGCGTGCCAGTTGCTAGATTTTCTGCTTCGCTTTGCTCTGTTGAATTGGGCCTATATCGTTTTCGTAGAGTCCCCAATTCCTCAGTCCACCATTGCGGTTTTCGTTTTCCTCTTAGTTGAGTTAAAGGACTAAAGCATTATTTATAGCCTCTGCGAAAGTGCAAAAAGGCCGCCTAGTTCTCCGGTCGTGCTGGGGTAAATTGGATCCTTGCTCACCAGGAAATCGCTTAGCGAGTCTCTGTATTTTGACTATTCAGTTCTTTTGCGATTTCTAAAGGTGCGTGTAGAATTCTGATGAACAGTGAATTCGCAATATATGTATTGATGGTCAGAAAACGAATGATCTTGTGAGACTTTCCAATTCGTGACCATACCTGCGATCGTTTGGGAGGCAAAGGTTTTGTCTAAAACCTCTTGCCGATTGTTACATATGCTAACTTTAGTACTTAAGAAAAATTCTAAAAGCAACTCACCGTTTATATTTTTGTCTAAGCTTCCCTAGATGGTGTGATATGTCACTTGCAATGGTAGACCGGTTACAGCAGTTCGAGCGTGTTCCACCAGGCCTCCCATATTTGAAGGCGGACATTCTTCCTGGGAGTCGTACGGCGATATACTGACGCCCACCATAGTCTCCTACCTCCGTTCTCCAGGCTGACTGCTGTCAAGTCCTCGTTACTGTAAAGAGGAAACAAAAAATCATGTAGGTTTTTTTCGTAAGTATACAAGATCTTACTCTTCTGCCGCTGCCACTGTAAAACAGCTCGTAAGCTTCCGTCCCGAGTCCTCACATCCTTCCTCTCGCAACCCAAGGTTCGTGGATAAAGACTATGTCCTCTCCGCTGCCCTGCAAACGGAGAAGAACTGCAGCCGATGCTGCTTTACAATGGTGGAGGTTAATCTGAAGTATTCACAGCATGACTGCTTGCGTTAACTTTCACCACTGCAATGTCTGTGTCCTCCTCGCTGAGGAACAAGTCCACCGGGGCCCCCTTCAGGTCGAGGCCGCTTCCGCTCCATCCAGGCATGCCATCTTGCTCGAACACAGTTTAACAACCAGCTTGCGTGATGCTTATACCGCTAGGCACTAGGTTAAAAAGGGTCCCTGCAAGTTTATCCATAACGATGATGACAATATCACTAACAAAAGCTTGAGTATCTGTTCTTTGGCGAGGCAATCATTTTTTTATTCATTTTAAATTCGGAAAAATATAAAATATTTGAGAAAAATATTTTTCCAGAAGTTTATATAACATTTTAATTGTTCTTAATGCCGTAAAAATAATCATGTCATGATTCAAAGGTGAACTTCAAAATTCAACAACTGTATCATTTTGGCTAATGTGCTGTTTAGATAGGTGGGACACTGCAACAGCCAGGGTCATATAGGTATGTCATTGTGTATGTACCCACCGTATACAATAGGAAGGTTATGTGATGGCAACAAATTTTGCATATCGAGTTTTCGGTTGAAATGCAATTCTCCATGCAAGATATTATAGGGTTAAAAAATATGTCTAAAATTTTTTTAAATTGTAATTATTTTTAGTTGGCGTTGCTTTTATTCGAAGTACAATATCAATAAAATTTTAATTCCAGCAACTTTTTGATGTTTCATTTTTGTTTAAAAAAATAATTATCAAAAGCAGAATAAATATATTTATATCATCAACATCAAATGATGATAATATTCTAAAAGATTATCCTCTTGAAATAATCAACTAAAATATTATTTCAATTTAATAAATTAAGCAAAACAAACGACACTTTTATTTTCATAAATTCTTTTTTATCGTAAATTTTTTCTACTTATCATATTTCAAAACAAATAAAATCAATTACAAATTTAACTTAATTAAACTGACCTATGTTTTTATTAAAACATAGTGTGAACGAACGACCCACTTAAAAATGTTTATGTTGCATTTTTTCTTATGTTGCATTATTCATTTATTTTTGTTTAACGTATTATTATAACGTTAATATGGTGTAATGGTAATATTGTAATAAACATGTGGCTTTGCATATTGGGAATTTTCAACTGATTTTTTTTTAAGAAATTATTGTAAGTAATTATAAGATAAGCAAATTTAAAGATAATTTTGTAAAGTGTCCCAAATTAGAAAAAAGAATTTTTGTTTTAATATTATTTTTGTAATTTTAAGAACGTTTTTGAATTTTGTAAAACTAATAAAAGTTCAGTTCATTTGTCACCAATAAAGTGATCGGCCGAATCGACTAAAAAATTAAAAAAGAAAAAGGTGTTTAATTCAATTTTATGATCAAAGTCGCTGAACATATCGTTGAACATATAAGTGGCGCAGTTCTGGTAGGATTGTAAAAATAATAAAGTTGAGTCAAACCAATGGTTTGTATTGTAGCACTTTTCCCTTCAACAAGTGAAAATTCTGCTTTTAAATACAGTCTATGTATACCTATCACACTATTAAAATTATTTTCATTCATATACAAAGCTATTGGTAGGATTGCATATATTTAGGATGATCAAAAATTAATATACTTAAAGAGGGGTTAACATAATGCTCGATTTTAAGGGTTAATTGTGTGAGTTAAGAAAAATAATTATATTTTTTAATGTCATGGAATTTACCGTTAGCTTTTTGCATTTATAGAAATTTGAAAAAACTCGCGGTTTCGGAAGTATAAGGTGTCAAAAATTCAAATTTTACAAATTTCAAGAGGCAATAACTTGAGAGGGGGTGGAGATGGAAAAAAAATTTCTTCTAACGAAATGAACTATTTATTAATGGCTAAAAGCCCCTAAAATTTCAAGCTTCTACAGCCTGGGGTCTAGAAGAAAAACGAAATCAAAAATATGGAAAAAACGGACTTTAGGTAACGGTAAATTTGAACGGCCATTTTGTTTTTATAAATTTTAACTATAGTATACCGCGTTAGGGGAAGCAAGCCTCTACCTTTCTGAGTTTGCAAAAGTTAAAAAATGCTTATGGTTTCATTGCAACAAATAGTTAAAAAAGGCCATTTTTAGGGTTTCGGGGGGTTATAACTTCTAGAGGGGGGGAGATAGATAAAAATTTTGTTCTACGGAAATAAGTTTCTAGTAAAGATATATGTAGATACAAAATTTCAGCTTTCTATCTTCAAGGGTGTAGAAGTTTTGTAAACAGACACACGGACAGAGTGAAACTAATAAGCACTTTTTTTCAAAATTTTTTTGGAAAAGTGCTAAAAAGGGTGAAAAAAAAGTAAAGTTGAAACACCTAGTGAACTCAAAAAGAAAAATTAATTTTATGTGCTATCTGTAAAATTAATTTGAAAATGAAAGAAAAAAAAACAAACAATAATATCCCGATTAAATTTAAATTAAATTTAAATTAAAAATTAATTTGAATAATTTAATATTACCAATATTAAATAACTAAAAAGTAAAAAAATAAAGAAAGAAAAAAAAACTTTCTTGTGAACATTAAAAACTGAAATTAATACAATTAAATTTTAACAAAAAAAAATTTAATCATTGAAATATTATAATATAACCACAAACTATAAATAATTTTGCTTCAATAAATAAAAAGCAATAAGCTATTTTTTATTTGCTGTGAAAAAAAATATCTGTGAAACAAAAAAAGGAAAACCACAATGGCACAACCAAATATATCAGCCGGTCAATCCTCGTCAGCTGTTCAACCTGCTGCACTGCCGCTTTCCCTGGACCCGATGAAATACATTTCAGAACTTCCGGAGTTTAGTGGTAAGTCGCACGAATTATTTAATTTTATAGGTTTAGTTAAAAATATAATCCCAATATTAAGTAAATATGACGAAAATGGTCAAATAATACTTTTAAATAAAATTAAATCTAAGGTAGTAGGTAAAGCTAGGGAAATAGTGGAAATAAATAACCACGTTTCAATCTGGTTTGAAATAAAAACAAACGGGTTTACGAATTTTCAAAGAAAAACTTGTGTAACCAATGCGTTCTATAATATTTAGCCGTAATCCTAGATCTTTGGAAGAGGCAATAGACATATTATATGAGGGGAGTTATGCTGAATATACTCCCTTTAGAAATTCCCATAATTTTAATAAAACCAATACTAATTCCTCTAATCAAAATAAGAAAAATTTTAATAATTTTAATAGAAATAATAATACCACTTCTTACACAGGTAATAATAGCAATACTGGTAATAATAATAACAATATTACCGGTTATAATAATAACTTTATGCGTAATGATCGCAGTAGTAATAATAGTTTATAGCAATAATAATTATAGTGGTAATAATTGTAATCGTGGCAACGACTATTCTGAATTCAGACATCATCGTGGTCTGAACAGTCAAAATTACTCACCTGCTAATTTTCAATTCTCGATCAGCCCATGGATGTTAATCCGTCTACCTCAAATCATAGAATAAACACCATAGAAAAACAAAAAATCTCTGGAACACATTTTCAAGACTCAAACGAGCCTATAAATCCAGTTGAAAATTTTCAGTTGACTGTCTCGGGGAAGAACTTCCTTATATAAAATTGCAATCCTAAGGAAGGCCATTAAAATTTAATGTGGATTCTGGTGCTACAATAAGCATCATTAATACTGGAATTTGCAACCCCATGTATAAATCAAAAATTAAACCACTTAATATAAAAACTTTATGTATTATTTTTATCTGCGATACTAAAGTAACAATAGATGCTTTCATTGAGTTTGATTCTGAGAGTAAACTTAATTTTCTTGAAATAAATTTTCACGATAAATTTGATGGTTTATTAGGCAATAATATCCTAAACCCATTAGGGGCTATAATTAATTACACAAACAATAGTTTAGAATTGAAAACAGGTAATGTACTTCCTCTGTATTTCAATCAAAATGAAGAAAATGAATACCATATTCCGGTCCCAGTTAACAAACTAAGCGTTTTTCAAAATGAAATTTTCTCAGGCAAAACTAATGTCAGATGTGATCATTTTAATCCTATTACAAAAAAACAACTTTTAACAATTTTAAGAAAGTTCGATAAGGCCTTTTATCATGAGGGGGATAATTTATCTTTCACTCGTCACATTAATCATAAAATCAATATGGTCAACGAAATTCCCATCTATACTAAAACTTATAGGTACCCTGAAATTCATAGAAACGAAGTAAATGAACAAATTGAAGAAATGCTAAAGCAAGGCATAATAAAACATAGTGAGTCACCTTATTCGGTTCCTTTGTGGGTTGTCCCAAAAAGAATGGATGCATCCGGGAAACAAAAATTGAGAATCGTTATTGACTATAGGAAACTTAATAATGTTACTATAGATGACAAGTATCCAATCCCAAATATGGATGATATTCTCGAAAAACTTGGGCGTTCAATGTACTTCACTACTCTCGATTTAGCAAAGGGTTTCCATCATATTGAGATAGCAAAAGTAGATACACAAAAGACGGCTTTTAGTACCACAAATGGTCACTACGAGTTTTTGCGGATGACATTCGGTCTTAAGACCTTTCAGCGGTCCTTTCAGCGTCTCATGAATTCTGTTCTAAAGGAATTCATTATAATTTTGTTTTGTTTATCTCAATGACGTTATTATCTTTAGTACAAGTTTGAAAGAACATCTACTCGTTTTGCAAAAAATTTAACAAAAACTTTTAGAAGCTAATCTTAAAATACAGCTCGATAAAAGTGAATTTTTCGAACAAGAGACTGAGTTTCTTGGCCATATTATTACTATTAATGGTATCAAATCAAATCCAAATAAAATTGATGCAATTAATAAGTTTCCAATACTCAGAACTCCAAAACAAATTACGAGCTTTTTAGGACTAGTTGGGTATTATAGAAAATTCATTAAAGATTTCGCCAAAATTGCCAAACCACTCACACTATGTTTAAAGAAAGGAAAACGCATTGACGTCAATAATTACGATTATAAAGAAGCACTTAACAAGTTAAAGTTCCTAATTACAACTGATTCTGTCCTTATTTACCCTGATTTTTCTAAAACATTCGTCTTAACAACAAATGCCAGTGATTTCGCTATAGGTTCTGTATTATCTCAGGATAATCACCCTTTATGTTATGCTTTGCGCACACTAAATGAGCACGAATGTAAATACTCTACAATTGAAAAAGAATTGTTGGCAATAATTTGGGCAACGAAATACTTCCGCCCATATCTCTTTGGTCGTAAATTTACCATAAGGACAGATCATAAACCACTTCAGTGGCTTCATAATTTAAAAGAACCAAACTCGAAGCTACAAAGATGGAAAATTAAATTGGAAGAATTTACTTTTGACATCGAATATCTGAGTGGTAAAGAAAACAAAGTGGGAGACGTACTTTAACGTGCAAAAATTCTTTTAAATGAAAGTACACTACACAATTCGAATTCAAAAGACAATGACTCTCCTATTTCAAACGATAATGAAATACGATCAACTGATGCCACTACACATTCTGCTGATGAAGATAATTCTGAATACATCCCAATTTCATTTTCCCCACTAAACTTTTTTAAAACACAAATTATTATTAGTGCCGATAACTCTAATTCGTCCTACATAAAAAAAATTAATGGTAGAACAAGAAAAACAATTGTTTCTACAAATCCGGACGAAAACTTTTTTTGGACGTATTTAAAAAACACATTCCAACTAAAGAAATCGTGGGAGTAATGATCGACGATATTGTAGTTCATAATGCTTCTCAAAACACTTATTTAAAGTATTTTTCAAAAATTAAAAATTTAAAATTAAACAAATGTTCGTCACTATTAAAAGATGTGTCAAATAGAAGTGAACTCTTGTGGTAAACCGGAAAAAATTGTTACTGAGAAAAAGGTTTTACCAGCTTAAATTTTAAAAACTTTTTAGATAATGAGGGTATACAAATTCATTTTACTACTCCAAACAATAAAAGTAGTAATGCCGACATCGAACGTTTTCATAACACCTTAAACGAACACCTAAGGGTTCTTGAAGTTATAGGAAAAGAACAAGGTATTCCCAACGATGTCGACCCAATAATTCAAATAGTTAAAACTTATAATGAAACTATTCATTAATCTACGGGAAAAAGACCCATCGATTTTTTTAATGGTTTAACAAATTAAACCTCAAAAGAAAATTGGAGCAACCCCCTGACTACTTAAAATTAAACAGAGTTTAATTTTAACAAAACGTCAACCATATCACAAAAAAGTTGATATTGTTGAATCCGACGAAACTCATGTTAAAATTAGATTTAAATATAAAAATTTAAAAAGAGATTTGATATTTAACAAAAGTAATTACCTTTTCAGTCTAATAACTGTAATTTTTTTCAGGAATAATTAAAATCTTTATACTTTTTATATTAACAAAGCATGTTCTTGCTCAGTCGTCAATATATCTCAACGAAGTGTCAGGCAATGGCTACATATTACTTCATGATACAGAAATTAAAATAATACATAGTTATGAAAGAATATTGCACATAATTGATTTCTCAAAATATGAAGAAACTATCACTAAATTAGAAACTAACATAATTAAACTGCATGAAAATACTAACACTTTTAACCTCTTAAATCATAAATTAACAAAACTAAAATCAAAGTTTAACAGCATAATCCCCCATCATATAAGCAAACGAGGCTTAATTAATATGGCAATGCATTAAAATTTCTAACTAGCACTATGGATAAGGATGAAGGTAGGTAAGAAATAGAAAATCATCTCGCGGTAATAGAAAAAAACAACGGAAAAATAATTGAAAATCTCAAGGATCAGGTAACAATTAATAAACAAATTTCAGAGCAGATTGAAAAGGTAACATCTCATATTAATGTAGCACAAGAAAATATAACCAATGTAATAAATAAATTTCAAAATAATATTCACCAAATAAATGAAGAAATTAATCTATTTAATGTAAAATTTGAAGTAAATGAAAATATTAATTTGCATATATCTAATATCTAATATAAAGGACATAATTCTATCTAGTAAATTAGAAATATTGTCAAGAAATATCCTGACAGATTAGGAAATAACAAAATATAATATAACCATTGAAATGTTTCTGTATATAAAAAATTGTGTTTTATTTAATAAAAATACTATTGTTCTTTTAATATCTACATATACCAATTTTTACAAAAGAAAAATGTTTTAAAACTATTTTAGAAAAAATACCGAATAAAGATCCATTTTTAGAACTTGATACTAATGTTAATAAAATTATAATTTGTAAAGAAAACATTTAAAAGTATGTAGATAAAAAAGATATTTTAAAAGGGGATTTAATATCTTTCGATGATAATTGTATATCTAATTTATTAAGCAATGACCACATGCAATGCAATTTTCATAAGAACCTCTCAACAGAAATAAAACCATTATCTGATTCTGTTGTTATAACAAAAAATCTAAATGAAACTCTACTGTTTAATAATTGTGGATAAAATCTACATCCAATTAAAATTAAAGGCAACAACATAATCAAATTTTCCAATTGTAAAATTTTAATAAATAAATTTCGTCAAGAAAATTTTGAAGAAGAATATAGTGAAATAGTACACCTTTTTGAACGCAATATAAGTGTTTTAAATGTCGTTGATCAAATTTATTTAACAGATTTGTATTACAACCATTTCAGTAATACTATAGACACATAGAAGAAGTAAAATATGAGAATACTTAGAGATGGTATACAAATTTGATTGTTAATTCACTGATACTTATACTTGTTTTTATTGGGTTGTTCATGTTGTTTCATTTTCATTATAAAATAAAATCAAAACCTCTCAAATAAAAAGTGATATTAAAATGTGTTCGCCAGGAGCCGAATCATAAGGAGGGAGGAGTTATATCATCAACCTAATCTAAAAGATTATCCCCTTGAAATAATCAACTAAAATATTATTTCAATACAATAAATTAAGCAAAACAAACGACACTTTTATTTTTTAATTTTTCTCTTTTATTTTCATAAATTCTTTTTCATCGTAAATTTTTTGTACTTATCATATTTTAAAACAAATAAAATCAATTACAATTTTAACTTAATTAAACTGACCTATGTTTTTACTAAAACATAGTGTGAACGAACGACCCACTTAAAAATGTTTATGTTGCATTTTTTTCTTATCTTGCATTATTCATTTATTTTCCTTTAATATATTATTATAACGTTAATATGGTATAATGGTAATTTTGTAATAAACATGTGGCTTGCATATTGAGAATTTTAAACCGATTTTTTTTAAGAAATTATTGTAAGTAATTATAAGATAAGCAAATTTAAAGATAATTTTGTAATGTGTCCCAAATTAGAAAAAAGAATTTTTTTAAATATTATTTTTGTAATATTAAGAACATTTTTGTATTTTGTAAAACTAATAATAGTTCAGTTCATTTATTACCAATAAAGTGATCGGTCGAATCGACTAAAAAATTAAAAAAGAAAATGTGTTTAATTCAATTTTATGATCAAAGTCGCCCTTGAACATATAAGTATATATTTTTTATAAAATTCGAAGTAAGACCGATGTATTTATTCTGCAACGTATTGCTTTCTCTTTCTAGTAATCTATATTATATTTTACAAGATTTTTCCAGTTCATGAACAGGTATACATATAATCTAATAAATAACAAAAACAAAAAAATGAAAATAGCAAAAGAGAATACTGGGTACATACATTACTCAATTGATTATACATACTGTAAAACAAAAACAAAAAATGAAAAGCGAAAAGCGAAAAGCGAAAGAGAATAAAAAAAGAGTAGTAATATTTTTTTTGTTTTTTGCTTTACTAACATAAACAAAAATAAAAAAAAGGAAGCGAAAACAAAACAAAAGGAAGCGAAAACAAAACAAAAGGAAGCGAAATATTTTAAATGAGTTAAGTAAGAGTTAAATAATTGTTTGTTGTTGTATTTAACATGGAATGGAATTAAAAAAAATAAAACTAAAAATTGTGAGAGATATAAGAACACGAATAACGTTACGTTACGTACTAAGGCAATTATTCTTCGTGTGCTTGCGAAATTTCAATTGAGTAAGTAGCCAGGTCTGTATAAAAAAAAGAGGCATTGATTTTTTATTAATTCACATTCACTTTGGTTTTAAAGTTTAACGTGAAAGGTACTATTTCCTTTCCTTTTAATTTTGTTTGGCATCAGTTCCCCATCCGTCTTGCATATGCCATGACTATAAATAAGTCCCAAGGGCAAGCTTTTGAAAAGGTTGGCCACTATCTCCCCCAGCCGTGCTTTTCGCATGGGCAATTATACACAGCATGTTCAAGAGCCATAGACTCCAATTCTTTAAAAATTCAAGTCAAAGATACGGTTCGTCAGGGAAAAATCGATGATGGAAATATTTTAACAGATAAAGTTGTTTATAAGGAAATTTTTCGTTCTTAATTGTTAACTAATTCTTAAATTGAATTTTAATCATATCTATGTAATTAACAGTGACACATATTACATCTTAAAATTTATTAAATTAAAAATATTTCCATTACTTTTATTTATTAGTATTCAAACCAATATGATATTTATGCATATACAAGTATATACCTGCATATGTATGCCATAATATGTACAAATTTTTCTAAACTTATTTTAAAATTGATTGCCACAATCCTGTTTTTACAACAGATAATGCTGCTTATAAGCAAACCACAGGGGCCCCTAGTACTATTATAATGGCTTGTGAGAGTTTTCGTAATTCTCATATGTTTTGGTATGAGAGTTATATGCTTTAAAAACTCTTTAAATGGGAGCTTAACTCTCCTTACAAGAATTAATAACTCTAGTTATTGCGCTCTTTTGTTCTTATAAAGATCTCATTAGGGTCTTTTAGTGTTCTACATGACTAAAATTAAAAGAGTAATATTCTTAAAGAATTCTTAATATAGCTCTACATAGCCTTATGAGATAAAAAATGTTACTTGGGGTACCACCTGCATAGGCTGTGAAGTCGGGTTCCCCCTGTCAGGATTTTGTGAGGCGGTGACGAGGCTGCCGTGCACATCCTTTGCGACTGTTCGGCACTGGCTGTTCGGCGCCGCGATTGTCTTGGACATGGGTTTCTAAGTGTTCGGGAACTGCTGTCCAACTCCCTTAGTGATATCTCCGGCTTTATGGTTGGGACGGGGATATTATAGGTGGGAGCGTAAGAAGGCTACAATAAGTCAGGAATGGCAGCGGTGGCTCGTGGGGAGTACTCCGGCCACACTCGGTTCCCTTGAAATTTACTATCTACAATTTACAAGGCAACCGAGTGGGCACGAGTGTCCCCCGGACCTCCGCAGCCATGCGTTACTTATTGTAGCCTCCCCATCTATAATATTCCTATCGAAAACAATTGCGCCGCCGGACAGCCAGTTTTGGGCAGTCGCAAAGGATGTGCAAGTTATATATCCGACCAATGAGATTTTATCCAGAATAATAGAACTAAATTCTATTAGCCCTGAAAGTAATCAAATATAAAATTTATTACAATATGATTCTTAAAATTTCCATTTAAACAATTTTATGACTTATTTAAATTCAAACACAAGAATTATAATTTCTGATTTCTTTTTTTTTATTATTCTTATTATTATTTCTTAAGTACTTGACCTATCCTAATTTTAAACAAACAATTAAAATATAAAAAACTAAATTTCAACACATTTATTTTTCAAGTTCATTAACTGAAATATTAAATTACATCAAAACGAAAACATGAAAAATAATTTCATGTTTTCGTTTTGATGTAATTTCGTTCATTAAAATTTAAGGGTCATATTACAAAACGGCAAAATAAAAATTTGTTTCACAATTTCCAAGTGCAACAAACAAAATTTATTGCATTTGAAAAGAAGAAATTTGAATAAAGTATTACAAAAGTATAAAAAATACTTTTGTAATAAGATTTTAGAAAGTAAAAAGTTTAGTTTAAAATTTGGTTTCATCGAGTTTGGTAATAAAAGGTTAAATAAAAGAATAAAATAAATTCTTTTTATTTGTTTCATTTTCTTTAAATAAAATTAGTACTTAAAAAGTAACATACAAAACTGGCGTAGTCGGTAGGATCGCCAACTGATGCCAATCACGAAAATTTTTAAAAGTTATTTAAAATACAACGCGATTAAAAAAACGCTAATCTTAACTATTGTGAAAAGTGCAACAGATTTTAATAATATTAACTCATACAACTATTGTGAAAAGTGCAATAGATTTCAATAAACAAATTAACTCTTATATATCTATTGTGAAAAAGTGTAATAGATTTATAACAAAAAAAGAAAAATTAATTGAACAGTAATAAATATTAATAAAGGTGTCAGATTTTTTTTTTAAAAAATTAGTGGCAATAAAAAGAACCTTAGAAAAAGAAAACATACTTTTATATATATTCGAATCTCAATGAAACCATATGAAATTCCAGTAAGGAATCAAAAACTTAAACTCAGAAAAAAAAAACTTAATTGAAAATTTAAAAAACATAAAATTAAATATGTCAGTATATCTAGAAGAACTTACAACTCGGGACTTAATAACTGAGGCAAGATCAGTCCCACCATTCAAATGTGATGCCTCATTTGAGCTATCTTCAACCAACTTGATTCAATTATTGGTTTAACACCAGATCCAGCGGTAAAATCGTATCTCCTCAGTTTACTATTGTCAAAAATACAAGGACCAGCGGCAGTTAGTATAAGACGTTTGGAAAGTGCAACTTGGAATGTCATCAAACAGCAACTAAAAAAGTCATTCGAGATTCAAGAATCGTATCATAAGTTAAAAGAACAAGACGATTTAGTAAAATTTTTCAATGTAAGTCAATTTCATAATGATGTATCAAATATTCTAGATAAACTTAATCTTAAATATAAGCTAGATCCCAGTAGTCCTTTAGAATTTAGCTCCAGTAATAACGAAAAAGTGTATTAGAAAAATTTCTTAATAAACTAAATAGGTCAGATAATATGTATTTAAGAATTAAGAATGTTAAATCTTTAGAAGAAGCCTATTCTAGAAACTGGAAAACAAGCTTCTAGAAACTGGTGTTTCCAATAATACAAATAATAGTAATAATAGTAACAAAAATTCAAATTCAATTCAGAAAAGTAGAAAATTAATTTTTCAACATATAATAATCGTAGTAATATTTATTATTATACTCCCAATAACAACTATAACAACAATTTTAACAACAATCATTCTAATTTTCGAAACAATCATAATAATAAAAACTCTTTTTCTAATAATAATTTTAATAGTAACGACCATATTCTCATCAGGGAATTGAGAATGAAAATTTTCAATTAGAGCCTCGGAAAACCCTCTACCAACAACTACATATATTTACTATTAATAATAAAAAAAATTCTGATGTGGTCAGCACATAACCGACCGCATTGTGTATTGTCTAGTTAAATGAAAGTGTTACAGAATATTATAAAAATGTCTTTTAAATACTTCTTTCCAATTTTTAGGACATTAGTAAGCTTATAATTAACATACTTAGAAAAATGTAAATTTGGCTCTTAGTAGAGTTTCGCTTTGTGCTACCCGAATTCCCTGAAATGCTCGCCAGCTAGTTTCGGTAACAACCAGAACTCAAATATCAAATTTCAAGAAATTCCATCAATTTGTTCTGCGGATATGGTGAAAAATGTAAAATCGGCACGCAAATCAGTTCTCGAGCCCTGATCTTTCCAAAAAATTTATATGTTCATTGCTTTAATACGAGGAGTTCATATATTAAATTTCAATGAAATCGGTTGATTATTTCTCTTTATATACACAAAAATGTATATTTGGCCCGTAGTAAACGTCTAGTTGCCGATGCCTGATTTCTTCCAAAACATACGAATTTTTGCGGACGGTCGAGCTGAGCTTATATATAAAATTTCAAGTAAATCGGTTGAATATTTTCTTCAAAATGTTCAAAAATGTAAAACAGGCCCGCTAAAAAGTGCAGTTCCCGAGGCCTGATATATACCAAAAGTTGATCGATCCGTGCCATGGTGGAAACAAACTTACATATAAAATTTCATCAAAATCGGTTCAGCCGAACTTGAGATACACGCGTGCACACACAGACCGACAGACCGACAGACCGACAGACGGACAGACCGACAGACCAACAGACCGACAGGTTGCTAAAAATAGTTTATTTACACTTCCCTACTATGGAGAAGTGCATTCCCACCAAAAAATCTCGATATGCAAAATTTGTTGCCATCACATAACCTACCTATTGTTTACACAATACGATCGGTAATAAAATGTTTGATTAATGCGGGTGCTACTACCTCTGTTATTAGTGATAAACTATTTCCTGAAATAAAAAGTACCTTTAAAGATATCTACATTATTTGGTACTAATAAAATTTTTTATACATTAATTACTGATGTGCCAATTGAGTTCAACCATGAAGCTCAAATGGTATGGAAAGCTTTAGATCTAAGAAGTAATAAGTTTGACGCAATTTTGGGACAGAACGTATTAAAAGCAGTAGGTGCAAAAATAGATTTGGGATTAGAAACACAAAATTTCAAAATTCCTGCACATATAACGATATAGTAGAACTAAACCCTATAAATTTAAAATCCTGCAGCATTCTTAATTATATAAAAACAAATCACCCCAACAACGAAGACTATAAAATATTGAAAAAAATTATATATTCAAATAAAGATTTATTTTATCAGGATAGTCAGAAACTAACTAATATAAATTGTATAAAACACCAAATTATTACTACTAGCAAACTGCCTATCTATTCAAAAATATATAGGTTTCCCAGAATTCACGAGCATGAGGTAGAAACTCAGGTAAAAGAGATGCTATCTCAAGGTATCATTAGACACAGCGTTCTCACTGGGATACAATTGTATCCATTTGGATACATTTTTGCTTTAAAATTTAGCTTGGATACAAAGATACTCAAATCTGCTAAAATGACGAAATTGGCTACATGTTAAAATTTTGCTGAAATATGGATACATTTCTTTCTCGAACACTAAATAAATGTTACAAAATTTTCAAGGTGTTACTAATATTAAATCGCGAAATTGATTTATCTTCCAAAAAATATTATTTGCTGACTAAATAAAATTTGCCCGTTTTTACCGCATAGTTCAACAGATACAGAACATATATTTTCTGACCTTAAATTTTAAAATGTAATAGAAATTGCGTGTGATTTCTAAAAGAATTTACTATAAATAACGAAACTCACATTTCTGAATAAAGCAAATTAATATTATTTATGAGTTTATTGGTATAAAATAAAACGATTTAGTATAATAATTCTACTTTAGGAGGCTGGATACATTTTTTTCTCGAAATTGGATACATTTTTTTTTTATTGAGTGGGAACACTGATTAGACATAGTAATTCCCTTTACAACTCACCTATTTGGGTTGTACCAAAAAATTAGATCAGTTTGGTAACCAAAAGTGGAGAATCGTTGTTGATTATAAAAAATTAAATGACATAACTATTGAAGATAAATTCCCTATTGCGAACATTGAGTCACTCTTTGGTAAGTTAGGCAAAGCGCAATATTTCACCACTCTCGATTTCGCTAAAGGATTTCATCAGATCCTTGTAGACGAAAAAGATCAACAAAAATTGGCTTTTTCAACTCCCCAAGGCCACTACGAGTTTGTTAGGATGCCATTCGGATTAAAGAATGCTCCTGCAACATTTCAAAAAGTGATTAACCATGTTTTACGTGATTTCATAAACGTTAATTGTGTTGTATATCTTGACGGTATATTAATATTGTACTTATTAATTGAGTACTTCTCTTCAACATCTGACCATTGGTTCACCACTGCACCGGTCCTTTATCCGAAGGGTCTCGGGTTCAAACCCCGGTCAGGTCACTATAAAAATTATATTCAATATTATTATAACTTAATATACAATACTAATAAATATTATACAAGTAATTTTCAAATATTCATAATATTCGATTCAAAAATTTTCGAGAGACTTAGAAATATTAATTTAAAATTCAAATAGATAAATGTCTATTTTTTTCCAAGGAGTCGGAATATTTGGGGAATCTTCTCACCGATAAAGGAATTAAACCTAATCCGAAAAAAATTGAAACGAATAAAAATCTTAAATAACCTAATACTCGTAAATCAATAAAAAAATTTCTAGGCATTACGGGGTATTATCGTAAATTTATAAAGGATTATGCAAAAATTGCTCAACCTTTAACTTACTGCTTAAAAAAGAATAATGAAATCGAAATTGATAATCCGAAGTACATTGCTGCCTTCGAAAAATTATAGTAACTTATTACAAACTATCCAATATTAAAATATCCTATAGCGACTTTGCTATTGGAGCTGTTTTATCGCAAAACGGACGTCCTATATCGTTTGCAAATAGAACGTTAAACGATCATGAAACACGCTCTAGCACTATCGAGAAAGAGCTGCTAGCGATCGTCTAGGCTACGAAATATTTTAGATTCTATATTTATGGCGTTAAATTTACAATAAAAACAGATCATAGGCCCCTATTTTGGTTAAACTCTTTAAAAGAACCAAAAATTAAATGAATTCGATTTCGGTATAGAATACGTGAAGGGCAAAGATAATAAAGTTGCCGATTTACTTAGTAGAATTAACTCTGAAAAAATGAAATTAATATATTGCAACCTAATGATGAGTTGGAAATTGAAACCGATATAGATACAATTCATAGTGGAGTCGAAGATGTGAACGACTACCTTCCGATTGTAGAAAATATCGTTAATATATATTTAAAACAGATTCACCTTGTAAAAAATAAAACCAGCGATAATAGTGAAATATAATAAATATTATAAAATTTTTATATCTGAACAAGATTTATGCAATTTGCATAAATCTTTATGCAAGATTTATGCAAATTACTTAAACGATATTTTGAGGAAAACAATAAAAGAAGGTATAACTGCAATTTGCTCCAAATTAGATTAAAGTAAATTTAATATTTTACAGAAAAAATTAATTGAATTATTTGGTAATAATAGAAAAATTAAATTAATTAAATGTACTAAATTAGCTCAAGATGTAGAAAATGAGGATGATCTCATTAATATTATAAAAGATTTTCCCGAAAAAACTAATCATCGTGGAATATTAGAAAATTTTAATGAAGTCAAAGATCGTTATTTCTATCCAAAATTAAAAGATTTTATTTATAAGTCCGTAAATAATTGCAATAATTGTAATTTAACTAAATACGATAGAAAACCTATCAAATATAATTTTAATATAACCGAAACATCTTCTGAGCCAAATCAATTAGTTCATGTCGATATTTATTATTAAAAAAAGAAGTATTTTTGACCACAACTGATAAGTTCACGAAACATCTTTATATTGCTAAATTAAATAATAGAAATAGTGTGACATTAGTTCAGGCCCTAAGACAAAGAAATTCATTATAAGCCTGGTAAGCCTTTAAAATATATTTTTGACAATGAGTTTGATAATTTAAATATTAAAGACTTTTGTAGATTTGAAAATATTTAAGTTCACTTCACTTCGCGTAGAAGTCATACAGGAAATTCAGATATAGAAAGGGCTCATGGAACTTTTATTGAACATATTAGAATATTATCCTTAACGGAACCAAATTTAGATACAGAAAGCAAAATTCTAAAAGCTGTAGAAGCTTATAATAATTCAATTCATTCGCTAACTAAATGTAAACCAACAGATTTTATTAATAATAGAATTTCAAATCTACATCAAAATAAAGAAAAAAATTATTACTAAATTAAATAAAGATAGAATACAATTCGAAATTAAAACGAATCGGAAATATTAATAAAAAATCCGGCTATAGTTCGTTACTAAGAACACTCTCGCTATAAAAAAATTAAAGTGACAAAATACACAAATAAAATCATTGATATTAACAATAAAAATTTACTCCTTAGCAGAATTAAAAGAAAGTATAAATTCTTTTCAGGTAATCCATCAAATTAAAGTCATCTTTAGAATACTTTTTCAAATTACTGTAATCGCCTCCATGATTCCAGTAGTACTGTAATTATCACATTAGAAAAACTTGATATGGAATCTGGTTTTACAACAGAAAACTAAAAACAAAAATCACATATTAATTGACAAACTTTTAAATGACGTTTCAATGGAAAATAAAAATATAATCAAACAATTGCAATACATGCAGATGCTTACCAATATTAACCTTTTAAACGACGAAATTGAGAAAATGCAAGAAAACGTAATCTGCTCCAAACACCAAATAATGAGTAGATCAATCTTAAGACCAGAAGAAGTAGATCTTTATAATATCGACGTTTTTAAAATTCAGGAACTTAAGAGTTCCTTAGCAACAACAAATGATAATAAATTAGTATTTGTTTTGGAAATACCAGTTTTAAGCACCGAAGAGGCTATTAAATACAAAATATTTGGATTACCAAATACAAACTTTGAATTAGTTGATATTCCAAGTTCTGATATTATATCTTTCAAAAATAAAACATGTTATCTTACCCAGGAGAGATATATAAAAAATTACAATTAACTTCAAATTGTATTTCAAACCTTTTTATAATGTCATATGATAATTGTTCGAAAACTACTGAAAAAAGTTACAAGATAGAAGAAATAAATAAAGATAATAATAAATGCTCAAAACCATACTTTAAAGAGCGATTGTAATGATATAACATATTTACTAAATAAAAATTATATAATTTACTTTAACAATTGTACTATTGAAATAAATAATATTAAATTTTCAAACAAAAATAAAGAGTTTAAGTATAATATCGTTATTCCAAATTATACCACAATAAAAAATATTAATAATGCAATTAAATTAGACCATTTAAATCTAAAGCAATTAGAAAGTAATAAAGAAATCCATGATTATTTTAATACAATTTTTGTAATAATAATGCCTTTTATTTTAATCTTTATATGTTAATTAAAGCAAGAAAAGAAAAACCTTTAAAGAATATAAATAAAAGTGATCCTTAATGTTTTGTCCAGGAGAACAAAAGTCTTAAGGATGGGGGAGTTATATATCCGACCAATGAGATTTTATCCAGAATAATAAAACTAAATTCTATTAGCCCTGAAAGTAATCAAATATTAAAATTTATTATATGATTCTTAAAATTTCCAGTTAAACAATTTTATGACTTATTTAATTTCAAACACAAGAATTATAATTTCTGATTTCTTCTTTTTTATTATTCTTATTACTATTTCTTAAGTACTTGACCTATCTTAATTTTGAACAAACAATTAAAATATAAAAAACTAAATTTCAACACATTTATTTTTCAAGTTCATTAACTGAAATATTAAATTACATCAAAACGAAAACATGAAATTATTTTTTTCGTTCATTAAAATTGAAGGATCATATTACAAAACGGCAAAATAAAAATTTGTTTCACAATTTAAAAGTGCAACAAAACAAAATTTATTGCATTTGAAAAGAAGAATATTACGTAAATTATATATTTTTTTCTTGTTTTAATAAATTAATGTTACTATGTAACAAATTGAACAAAAATCGATTTGATTTTTGAATATTTTTGTAATAAGATTTTAGAAAGTAAAAAGTTTTATTTAAGATTTGGTTTCATTGAGTTTGGTAATAAAAGGTTAAATAAAAGAATAGAGTAAATTCTTTTTATTTGTTTCATTTTCTTTAAATAAAATTAGTACTTAAAAAGTAACATACAAAACTTGCACGGCATTTTCATGACTGCCTCCGCAAAATCTGTGCAAGCCGGAACTCGATTTCCTATCCAACCTACGCAGGTGATACCACCGATGAAACTCCTACACGTTCATAAGGTCGTTGTAGCCGTCCCGATGACTCTATCTATATGGGTATTCCAGTAGAGGCAATCATCCAGGGTTACTCCCAGGTATTTCATCATCCTAAAGTAACCAATACGTTCACCAAACAGAATTGGGGTCGTTGATTTAT